>NW_028176396.1:967500-1285000 GCF_949987555.1 Borostomias antarcticus
GGGCACCATCAGTGAATGAATACGTCTATGTGAATCGCAAAAATGTGCACACTATAAATACCCAAATCATATGTGACGCCGACATGCTCATCACAAGTGTAGTGGCACGGTGGCCTGGCTCCACGCATGACTCATTCATCCTGGCGCACAGCAGGGTAGGGCTAGACTGGAGGCAGGCGCTGCGCGTGACGGCTGGCTTGTTGCTGTGTTCATAGCCAAGATACATATTCTTTGTCTTTTTTACTTTAATCTTTATTAGCATTTTCCATCCATACAACGACAATACCATAAAACATAAAAACTTACAATAACAGCTTATGGGTACTTCCATCCATGCAGCTTTTTTTTCTTACTCAAATATGACAATTTTAATACTAGTGGTATCATCACACTTCCTTCTATAATCCATCCATTTTTCCCATCTCCCTTCAAACTTTCCTTCCTGCATCCTCAATGCATAAATAAATCTCATAAATCTCCTCCACAACACCCACCACTGCTCCTTGGTTGGGGGTTCCACCTTATACCAAGCCCTCATTATTGTCTTTTTACTAGCAACCAATAGTACTTTCACTAGGTATCTGTCCCCTCCTTGTACATCATTCTGTTATGTTTGCCAAGATGTATATTCAAAGCTGATAAGAATGAGAACCAGTCAAGACCCCACCACAAAATGAGGACCCAAGCCCTCAGCCCCCTCCCCGTCATGAGGTTTACCAGCGGGGCCAAAGGGCCCACACTGAGGTCATGCGCCAGCTATGAAGACACAAACAAGTAAGGTTCACATTTCTACCATTTTATTGTCTGTTGGTGGGTGACTGTGTGAGGTGTGTGAGTGCGTTTGTGAGTGAATGTGTGAGGTCCGTGAGTGTGGTAGTGAGTGACTGTGTGAGGTCCGTGAGTGTGGTAGTGAGTGACAGTGTGAGGTCCGTGACAGCATGTGTGAGGGAATGAAGTGCAGTGAGGATGTCCTGTTGGCTCTGGTGGTGTAGTGTGGTGACCTCCACCAACTGCTGAACAACTGCCCCACAACTGCCCCAATCCCTTCTGCCATTTCCCTCTGGGCCTCTAGGGTCATGAGCCTCCAGCACAGCGTCTGATAGGAAGCCCAGCCCTCAGGGACCCTTGAGGCAGGGACGCTGGCAGCCGGAGGTGGAGGCGTGGGCGGTGGAGACGGAGGCGCTGGAGATGGCACTGGAGGTGGAGGCCGGTGCGCTGGAGGTGGAGGCACTGGAGGTCGTGGCGCTGGATGTAGAGGCTGCAACCGGCGGGGGCACGACCGTCAGGTCAAGGACCACTGCAGACTCCCCCTCCTCTGAGTCCCACCCCACGTCAGAGTCTGGAGAAACAATTTCAGTCATTTTCTTTGAGTTTGTCTGTTAACTTGATTATGCATTAAACATTTTATTGTGTAGCCATATTCAATTGATATGTTTTTCTGTTGGCAGCCAAATAAATGCTTAAGTGTGATTTACCGGGTGATTTAGATGAGAGTCTTAATAATGTGGTCTAACATTATGAAGTGGTCATCTGTGTTATCGTTCCCTGTTTTTGGTCCTAAATCAATCATAGCCTACCACAGAATGTGTGGAATGTTTGCTTTCCTCACAGCCACATGATACAGCATGTCCGTGTAGCCTACGCCACATACAGGATGCACGAAACGTACAGTAGGCTACTAAACTGTAGGAGCGATCAGACAAATGTAGGCTCGTACAAATAGCTTACCTTCCGAAGATGATTTTCTTTCCTCGCGTGGACCTCACCAACAAGCACATGCACCTCCGTCTCCGAAAAGTTTCTCTTCTTTCCGCGTTTTTCCATAAACGTCTTTGTCTGTCCTAATGCTCCACGCTATATTATGTTGGTTCCTTCCGGGGTATCCACGTTGTGCCCTGTCATAGTTTTGACCATATATGGTTGAATTTGGGCGTGGAGAGGGCGGAACACGGGGCGCGTGCGCGTACGCTCTCTCCTCCGCCAGTCTCGGATTTCGTGGCGTACGACATTTTTGATAGATCCGAAAAGCGTGTAAATATTCTCGTCGTACGCTACATTTCGCATTTTCCGCATTTTCGTCGTACGCCCTCTTTTACACCAGAATTTACACGCTCTTTGATAAATGAGGCCCCTGCCATGCTAGGTCTTTGTGTATATTGGTCAGGGTGTTGTTGTTTACGTTTGCCCAAACCAGTGTACACTTGTCCTCTGTCAGTGCGCCCACCGGAGCTAGTAATTGTAGCTGTGAGGACAACACTTTCTCTACCTGTACTCTTGCCATCCTCTGTGGTGAGATTACTGCAAGCCCCTGTGGTAACGTCTTCAATACCATGTTGTAGATTGGTGGGCAGCTCTCAGCATGAGGTATATTTAGGGCTGGTCTTTTCCCCCATGTAGTTAAAACATTGCGACCAACCCACAGTCTGGCAAAGTCGGTCCAGATTGGACCCTGTCCCTCACTAAGACAGGCTTTTAGGATTGGGGATACAAACATGGCCTTAAACTTTGTTTCAAATTCTGGAACTGCCCTTCCACCCTTTGCAATCGATTTGTGCATGATGTCTCTCCTCAACTTCTCCTGTTGGCACCCCCAGATGAAATGGAATATAACCTTTCTAAGAGACACCATGGCCTTCTGGGGGATTGGAAAGGTGGCTGCCAGATGTGATAGGGAGGCTAGGACTTCTGCCTTCACTACTAACACCTTCCCAGTAAGGGTGAGCTCCCTGTCCTGCCACTGGATCAGTTTGCTTCTTACTTTAGGTAATTTGGCAGCCCAGTTGCAGGATTCCATGTTTTTACCAATCTGGACGCCCAGCACTTTAATGGTATCTCGTCTTTCCAACAGGCCCAGGTGGTCAATAGGCTCCTGCCAGTTGAGGTGCAGTGTCTCACACTTGTTCTTATTTACTCTAGTGCCAGAGGCCAGTGTGAAGTTGTCACACACTGTTAGGGTCTCTCTGACAGATGCATTGTCCGCTAACAGAAGGGTGAGGTCATCCATGTAAATGGAGAGTTTGGCTTGTCTCCCGCTACTCCCTGGTACCGATATCCCATTGATGTTCCTATGGTTTCTAAGGGCGCATGCCAGGGGTTCAATGGCAAGGACAAAAAGGGCTGCGGAAAGCGGGCAGCCTTGCCGCACGCCTGCTTGTATGTCTACAGGGTCTGTGGTCTCCCCATTTACCATTACTACACTGGTACAATCTGTGTATAGTAACTCAACCCACCTCCTAAAGGTTGAACCAAATTTGAGGTGGGCGAGGACAACTTTTAGATAGTTATGACTAACACTGTCAAAGGCCTTCTCCAAATCTAGGCCCAAAATACATAAAGGGTGATTACGATCCTGACAGTAGAGGTACGTGTCTCTTACAAGTGCTAGACTATCACACATAGACCGTCCTGGGATGCTACAGGTTTGGTCTAAGTGGACAATGCTGCCAACTACTGGTTGGAGTCTGAAATACAGCGCTTTTGCAAGGATTTTAACATCTACTCCTAACAGTGTCAGGGGTCTCCAGTTCTTAAGGTCTTCTTTTGGGCCCTTCTTGTACAACAGGGATATTGAACCTTTTTTCAAAGATAAAGGTAATGTACCCCTGTCCAGACTCTCTTTAAAAACTTCTAATAAAGGATCTTTTAACTGGTCCCAGAATGTAATATAAAATTCCTTGGGTAGACCATCTAAACCTGGAGTTTTATTATTTACCATGCTCTGTAAGGCCTTTGTTAATTCTACTGTTGTCAAAACTTCCTCCAGCTTATCTCTAGTGCTATTATCGACTCCTGTGGTCAATTGGGAAAGAAATGAACTCACTTCATCCTCAGAAATCTCTCTCTCTTGGTAGAGGTCTGAGTAATAGGACTTTACAACCTTTAAAATTTGTTGTGTGTCCTTCACCTCTTCCCCCTCTCGATCTAGCACAGTTTGGATGCGATGTTTTGGCTTAGACAGTCTTCTGAAGAAGTAGCGGGTACATCTTTCATTCTCCTCCAGGTGTTGTATGCGACTTCTTGTGAGGAGGCCTTTACTCTTTTCATTTGTTAGTCTCATCTCTTTTTTTAAATTAGAGATGTCCTCTCTAACATCAAACCCTGAGAGGGCAAGGGAGTAACAGCGCTGAAGTCTACCTTGAAGTCTACCCTGGTAGGACCGTTTCATTGCCGCAAGTCTTCTGCCCTCCAGCATGAAGAATGCTTTAGCTCTCTGCTTTGTTTCTTCCCACCAGTCCCCTAACGAATCATACATGCACTGCAAGGTTTTCCACTGTTCCAATTTTCCTTTAAATTTTGATACAGTAGTGACATTTTCCAATAAACTTATGTTTAATTTCCAGGAACCTGGGCGTTGGCGTACTGTATCTTTAATCTCAAAGCAGCAGGTGAGTTCTGCATGATCCGAGTATGGGACTGGTGTTACAGAGCTGGCTACTGGGGTCACTCCTGCAGAGGTGAGGAGCAAATCGATACGGGAAAGGGTTCTACCATTTGACCATGTGAAGCCTGGGGTTTGAGGGTTTGTAAAAAGGAAGGTGTCAGTTAGCCTACAGTCAATCAAGTTGACCAATGCATGAGAACTAGCATCTAATCTGACATCAGCAGTAGATATCGACCTTCTGTCCTTTTTTTCGCAAATACATTTAAAGTCTCCACCTATGATCACCTCCCACCCACAGAAAACCAGCAGTTGAATAGACTGTATGGTTTCTAGCCGATCTTGGAGTTCAGAGGGACAATAGATATTTATTACTCTGAGTTTTTTACCATTAACCTCAAGGTCAACGCAGAGTAGGCGTCCATCAATAACTCTCTGGACTCTTTTGGTAACAAAGGACTGTCCTCTCAGGAGTATTGCAACTCCAGATGATCTGTTCCTGTTGTCTCCTGACCAGACTGATTCACCATGGGGCCATCTTTTCTGATAACAAGAATAATTGTCCATATATGGGATGTTGCATTCCTGTAATAAAATTATATCACCATTGTCCCCATACAAATCATCAACCACAGACTGACATTTGATGGGGTCATTGAGGCCTCTGGTGTTAATGGTGATAATAGAAAAGGGGGCCATAGAGGATTTTTAATGGGATCGCATTCTAAGGGGTTCAGGGGACTTGCCTCTTCTCTCTATCCTTATCTCTTTTCTTCTTCTTTGGCTCTTTCTGATGCCCGACTTCATCCCTCCTCCCCACCTTCATCTGGGTGGCAGTGGAGAAGACACTCAGGCTTTGAGCGTCCAGGAAGGAGCCGGACCTCGAGGTTAGAGCGGGCCATACCTGGGCGTCTTGTAAGAGTGACTCTTCAGATGAGTCCTGGAGCAGTCGCTTCTGCGATGGGGTTCGGCTCTCGGGGTCTTGGAGGAGTGGCTCTTCTGAAGAGTGGAAGAGGGGCTCTTCTGATGACAGGGACGAGAGCTGTGATGCTCCCTTTTCCACCTCGGAGATGGTAGCGTGGCCTCCAGGGGACGCTCCTAGCCCTGCCATCAGGTTATCCAGGAAGTCTCTGCAGTCCTGGGCTGAGATGGCAGTGGAGTTCACCGGGGCTGTGTCCTGCGCTGCTTGCAGGTCGGCCTGGGTCTCCTGGCTGATAGCTGCCCATTCTGGACGGTTGGGGGGCAGCCTGGAGTCGTTCTCATCACCCCGGAGTGCTCTGCACTCCAGTCCAGTCGGTCGCCTTCATCAGCGGGGTCCACAGCCTGTTCCTCTGTTGCCACCAGGGTTCCCTTTGCCCTCGCCTGCTCTGCCCTCTCCGCCGCCGGCGTTCCCTCTGCCGTGGCCGGGTTTCCGTCCGCCCTCGCCGCCGTCTGCTCCACTGTCGCCGGGGTTCCCTCTGCCCTCACCGCTGCCTGCTCCACTGCCGCCGGGTTTCCGTCTGCCCTCGCCGCCGCCTGCTCCACTGCCACCGGGGGTCCCTCTGCCCTCGCCGCATCTCCCCCTGCCCTCGCCGCCGGGGTTCCCTCTGCCGTCGATGCCATCTGCTCCCCCGCTGCTTTTGTTGGAGTTCCCTCTGCCATCACTGCCGGGGGACCGGTGCCGTCTGCCTGGGCGCTGGGTTGTCTGCCATCTGGGGCAGGGTGGTTCTCTCCTGCTGGTTGATCGGGTTGGGGGGGGGCTTGCTGCCTTGTCCGGTTTGCGTATGACTGAGGGCAGTCTCTGAAGGAATGTGTATTTTCCCCGCAGAGATTGCACCTCATCGGCTGGTTGCAGTCCCTGGTGGCGTGGCTGGAGTTCCTGCAGTTCCTGCAGAAGGTGACGATGCAGTCAGCGGCCAGATGTCCTTCGGCTCCACACTTTCTGCATTCCTTTGGTTGGCCTTGGTAGAATACCTGCCCCCTGACCTGCCCCAGCTGGATCGTTGAGGGCACATGGCTCAGCTGCTCTCTACCATCAAACGCTTGCCTCCGGAGCTTCACATAAAAGCGCCGTGCTCCTGTACGGATGCCATCCTGGTCCCTCAGCTCCATTCCTCTGTTCACCACGCAGTATCTAGACAACCAGGTCTGAATGTCCTCAGTTGTGACTTTCTCAGAATACATGAGAACTGTGATATTTTTAGAGTCCCTTTCTGACAAGGGGGTCAGGACAATGTTTTCCAGTCTGAGATTACTGGCTTTCTTTTGTGTAAATCGTTCAAGACATTGCTCAAAGTAGTAAAATGTTGAGAAGATTACCTCAAACACTTTTTTCCCTGGCAGTGCGAAGATATAATCCAGCTGGGCAGGTGTAAACTCCAGTTCAGCTTGTAAAATCCTTCTTGAGAACTGCAGCCGGTCCATCTCCAGGTTGCTCTGGAGCTCAAACCGGACAGCATTCCGCCTGTTGGTTTGGTTCGACGCTGAGGCCATGTTGCGTTAGCAGTCCGCAGGACCCTGTGGCTGTGCCCCATACACCGCACGACTCCAGCCTACAGAGGATACGTCCCTGGGTGAACCTCCTTCATGATCAAGGTATCTCCCCTGCCAGGTAAGTATGAGTTGGAAACCGCACAAGTCCTCTCACGCCATTGGGAATGGTGTCCCAAACTCTCACGGCGGCTGGGGGAGGGGACAGGATAATACGGCCTCTCCCTCCCCCCGCCCACCACACCACCCCACTTCACCAAACGCTGAGAAACCCAGAAGCCCTGGCTCAGACAAGAATAAGCAAAAGATTGGGGCTTAGAGATTGAACATTGGGTTATGATATTTATGTTTTAATATATGTTTTGCGTTTGTGTTTTATGCATCTCTGTATTTTGTAAATTCTGCACAATTCAATTAGTAAAAATTGTGAGGCAGAATTATTCAACTCAAAATTAACAGGGGCGCCATATTGAACATTGGGATGGAAACGCGCACAACCAGGAAAAGGAGATCCACCGACGTGGTTAGTACTTCGATAGGAGACTGCCTGGGAATACAATAATCGTCATCATCATTTAGATTTATATTACATAGTGCTTCAAGCTTTTTGTCCCTTGCCCCTCCGACAGAGGGCACTGTCTCCCCAGCCATAGGGAAGAGAGAGAAGAGATACATGCAGAGCCACATCATAATTCTCCCAACTGTAGTTGCGCTTTGTGGTTGCGAGCTGGTGTTTGCTCTTTCACTGCTGAAATAATTTGATACCCTTTCAATCACGAGAGAACCTGCTTTGACAATGTAAACATATGTTTCCCATGCTAGTGAAGCCCTTTCACTTGACAAAAAAGTAAGAAAGATAGAGAGAACGTTAGAAAGAAAGAAAGAAAGAGAGAAAGAAAGAAAGAAAAAGAAAGAAAGAAAGACAGAAAAAAAACACCAAGTCCAAAAGGGAGAGAGCAGAGCCAGGCAAAGTATAAGAGGCTTACCTCCATCTTGCTCCTCCGCTTACGGCCATACCACCCTGAACACGCCCGATCTCGGAAGCTAAGCAGGGTCGGGCCTGGTTAGTACTTGGATGGGAGACCGCCTGGGAATACCAGGTGCTGTAAGCTTTTTGGCCCTTGCCTCTGCAATAGGGGGCACTGTTTCCCCAACCAAGGCGCAGAGAGAGCTGAGATAGACACACAGCCGCATCCTCATTAAAAGCTGCCGTAGTTGCGCATCCTCATTAAAAGCTGCCGTAGTTGCGCTTGGGGCTCACGAGCTGTTGTTTACGAGGCGCCCACTTTGTCCTATTTTCAGCACTGAAATACCATTAGACAGTTTTAATCAGGGGAGAGCGCGGACGCAGTCCCCCACTACCAGAAATTATGCAGTCGAGATTCCCACATTTGGGGAATTCGCAAGGGTCAGCACAGCCGGAGTGCAATGGCTGAGCCTCGCCCTGGGTGAACCTCCTTCATGATCAAGGTATCTCCCCTGCCAGGTAAGTATGAGTTGGAAACCGCACAAGTCCTCTCACGCCATTGGGAATGGTGTCCCAAACTCTCACGGCGGCTGGGGGAGGGGACAGGATAATACGGCCTCTCCCTCCCCCCGCCCCCCATACCACCCCACTTCACCAAACGCTGAGAAACCCAGAAGCCCTGGCTCAGACAAGAATAAGCAAAAGATTGGGGCTTAGAGATTGAACATTGGGTTATGATATTTATGTTTTAATATATGTTTTGCGTTTGTGTTTTATGCATCTCTGTATTTTGTAAATTCTGCACAATTCAATTAGTAAAAATTGTGAGGCAGAATTATTCAACTCAAAATTAACAGGGGCGCCATATTGAACATTGGGATGGAAACGCGCACAACCAGGAAAAGGAGTTCCACCGCGGGACGATATTTTGCTTTCAAACAGGACACGCAGGCTCTGCCGTCAGGCAAAGCCTCCCAAAAATATCTTTAACTCGTCATCGTTCCTCTCCACGGAAGTCTTTAGTAAAAGGCGAAAGGCTTATTCGTGATGAAGAGAAACCAGAGTCTTTGACGCTCGCCCCGCTCCTCCCTCCAGCCCTTTGCCACCTCAGCAGCCGTAGCCACGGGTAGCCGGCCTCGAGGGCGTGGTTAGTACTTGGATAGGAGACTGCCTGGGAATACAATAATCGTCATCATCATTTAGATTTATATTACATAGTGCTTCAAGCTTTTTGTCCCTTGCCCCTCCGACAGAGGGCACTGTCTCCCCAGCCATAGGGAAGAGAGAGAAGAGATACATGCAGAGCCACATCATAATTCTCCCAACTGTAGTTGCGCTTTGTGGTTGCGAGCTGGTGTTTGCTCTTTCACTGCTGAAATAATTTGATACCCTTTCAATCACGAGAGAACCTGCTTTGACAATGTAAACATGTTTCCCATGCTAGTGAAGCCCTTTCTAATTCTGATGCCCGACTTCATCCCTCCTCCCCACCTTCATCTGGGTGGCAGTGGAGAAGACACTCAGGCTTTGAGCGTCCAGGAAGGAGCCGGACCTCGAGGTTAGAGCGGGCCATACCTGGGCGTCTTGTAAGAGTGACTCTTCAGATGAGTCCTGGAGCAGTCGCTTCTGCGATGGGGTTCGGCTCTCGGGGTCTTGGAGGAGTGGCTCTTCTGAAGAGTGGAAGAGGGGCTCTTCTGATGACAGGGACGAGAGCTGTGATGCTCCCTTTTCCACCTCGGAGATGGTAGCGTGGCCTCCAGGGGACGCTCCTAGCCCTGCCATCAGGTTATCCAGGAAGTCTCTGCAGTCCTGGGCTGAGATGGCAGTGGAGTTCACCGGGGCTGTGTCCTGCGCTGCTTGCAGGTCGGCCTGGGTCTCCTGGCTGATAGCTGCCCATTCTGGACGGTTGGGGGGCAGCCTGGAGTCGTTCTCATCACCCCGGAGTGCTCTGCACTCCAGTCCAGTCGGTCGCCTTCATCAGCGGGGTCCACAGCCTGTTCCTCTGTTGCCACCAGGGTTCCCTTTGCCCTCGCCTGCTCTGCCCTCTCCGCCGCCGGCGTTCCCTCTGCCGTGGCCGGGTTTCCGTCCGCCCTCGCCGCCGTCTGCTCCACTGTCGCCGGGGTTCCCTCTGCCCTCACCGCTGCCTGCTCCACTGCCGCCGGGTTTCCGTCTGCCCTCGCCGCCGCCTGCTCCACTGCCACCGGGGGTCCCTCTGCCCTCGCCGCATCTCCCCCTGCCCTCGCCGCCGGGGTTCCCTCTGCCGTCGATGCCATCTGCTCCCCCGCTGCTTTTGTTGGAGTTCCCTCTGCCATCACTGCCGGGGGACCGGTGCCGTCTGCCTGGGCGCTGGGTTGTCTGCCATCTGGGGCAGGGTGGTTCTCTCCTGCTGGTTGATCGGGTTGGGGGGGGGCTTGCTGCCTTGTCCGGTTTGCGTATGACTGAGGGCAGTCTCTGAAGGAATGTGTATTTTCCCCGCAGAGATTGCACCTCATCGGCTGGTTGCAGTCCCTGGTGGCGTGGCTGGAGTTCCTGCAGTTCCTGCAGAAGGTGACGATGCAGTCAGCGGCCAGATGTCCTTCGGCTCCACACTTTCTGCATTCCTTTGGTTGGCCTTGGTAGAATACCTGCCCCCTGACCTGCCCCAGCTGGATCGTTGAGGGCACATGGCTCAGCTGCTCTCTACCATCAAACGCTTGCCTCCGGAGCTTCACATAAAAGCGCCGTGCTCCTGTACGGATGCCATCCTGGTCCCTCAGCTCCATTCCTCTGTTCACCACGCAGTATCTAGACAACCAGGTCTGAATGTCCTCAGTTGTGACTTTCTCAGAATACATGAGAACTGTGATATTTTTAGAGTCCCTTTCTGACAAGGGGGTCAGGACAATGTTTTCCAGTCTGAGATTACTGGCTTTCTTTTGTGTAAATCGTTCAAGACATTGCTCAAAGTAGTAAAATGTTGAGAAGATTACCTCAAACACTTTTTTCCCTGGCAGTGCGAAGATATAATCCAGCTGGGCAGGTGTAAACTCCAGTTCAGCTTGTAAAATCCTTCTTGAGAACTGCAGCCGGTCCATCTCCAGGTTGCTCTGGAGCTCAAACCGGACAGCATTCCGCCTGTTGGTTTGGTTCGACGCTGAGGCCATGTTGCGTTAGCAGTCCGCAGGACCCTGTGGCTGTGCCCCATACACCGCACGACTCCAGCCTACAGAGGATACGTCCCTGGGTGAACCTCCTTCATGATCAAGGTATCTCCCCTGCCAGGTAAGTATGAGTTGGAAACCGCACAAGTCCTCTCACGCCATTGGGAATGGTGTCCCAAACTCTCACGGCGGCTGGGGGAGGGGACAGGATAATACGGCCTCTCCCTCCCCCCGCCCACCACACCACCCCACTTCACCAAACGCTGAGAAACCCAGAAGCCCTGGCTCAGACAAGAATAAGCAAAAGATTGGGGCTTAGAGATTGAACATTGGGTTATGATATTTATGTTTTAATATATGTTTTGCGTTTGTGTTTTATGCATCTCTGTATTTTGTAAATTCTGCACAATTCAATTAGTAAAAATTGTGAGGCAGAATTATTCAACTCAAAATTAACAGGGGCGCCATATTGAACATTGGGATGGAAACGCGCACAACCAGGAAAAGGAGATCCACCGACGTGGTTAGTACTTCGATAGGAGACTGCCTGGGAATACAATAATCGTCATCATCATTTAGATTTATATTACATAGTGCTTCAAGCTTTTTGTCCCTTGCCCCTCCGACAGAGGGCACTGTCTCCCCAGCCATAGGGAAGAGAGAGAAGAGATACATGCAGAGCCACATCATAATTCTCCCAACTGTAGTTGCGCTTTGTGGTTGCGAGCTGGTGTTTGCTCTTTCACTGCTGAAATAATTTGATACCCTTTCAATCACGAGAGAACCTGCTTTGACAATGTAAACATATGTTTCCCATGCTAGTGAAGCCCTTTCACTTGACAAAAAAGTAAGAAAGATAGAGAGAACGTTAGAAAGAAAGAAAGAAAGAGAGAAAGAAAGAAAGAAAAAGAAAGAAAGAAAGACAGAAAAAAAACACCAAGTCCAAAAGGGAGAGAGCAGAGCCAGGCAAAGTATAAGAGGCTTACCTCCATCTTGCTCCTCCGCTTACGGCCATACCACCCTGAACACGCCCGATCTCGGAAGCTAAGCAGGGTCGGGCC
Source organism: Borostomias antarcticus (assembly GCF_949987555.1). Classification (NCBI taxonomy): domain Eukaryota; kingdom Metazoa; phylum Chordata; class Actinopteri; order Stomiiformes; family Stomiidae; genus Borostomias; species Borostomias antarcticus. The sequence continues at coordinate 979,516 of NW_028176396.1, forward strand.
TGGTTAGTACTTGGATGGGAGACCGCCTGGGAATACCAGGTGCTGTAAGCTTTTTGGCCCTTGCCTCTGCAATAGGGGGCACTGTTTCCCCAACCAAGGCGCAGAGAGAGCTGAGATAGACACACAGCCGCATCCTCATTAAAAGCTGCCGTAGTTGCGCATCCTCATTAAAAGCTGCCGTAGTTGCGCTTGGGGCTCACGAGCTGTTGTTTACGAGGCGCCCACTTTGTCCTATTTTCAGCACTGAAATACCATTAGACAGTTTTAATCAGGGGAGAGCGCGGACGCAGTCCCCCACTACCAGAAATTATGCAGTCGAGATTCCCACATTTGGGGAATTCGCAAGGGTCAGCACAGCCGGAGTGCAATGGCTGAGCCTCGCCCTGGGTGAACCTCCTTCATGATCAAGGTATCTCCCCTGCCAGGTAAGTATGAGTTGGAAACCGCACAAGTCCTCTCACGCCATTGGGAATGGTGTCCCAAACTCTCACGGCGGCTGGGGGAGGGGACAGGATAATACGGCCTCTCCCTCCCCCCGCCCCCCATACCACCCCACTTCACCAAACGCTGAGAAACCCAGAAGCCCTGGCTCAGACAAGAATAAGCAAAAGATTGGGGCTTAGAGATTGAACATTGGGTTATGATATTTATGTTTTAATATATGTTTTGCGTTTGTGTTTTATGCATCTCTGTATTTTGTAAATTCTGCACAATTCAATTAGTAAAAATTGTGAGGCAGAATTATTCAACTCAAAATTAACAGGGGCGCCATATTGAACATTGGGATGGAAACGCGCACAACCAGGAAAAGGAGTTCCACCGCGGGACGATATTTTGCTTTCAAACAGGACACGCAGGCTCTGCCGTCAGGCAAAGCCTCCCAAAAATATCTTTAACTCGTCATCGTTCCTCTCCACGGAAGTCTTTAGTAAAAGGCGAAAGGCTTATTCGTGATGAAGAGAAACCAGAGTCTTTGACGCTCGCCCCGCTCCTCCCTCCAGCCCTTTGCCACCTCAGCAGCCGTAGCCACGGGTAGCCGGCCTCGAGGGCGTGGTTAGTACTTGGATAGGAGACTGCCTGGGAATACAATAATCGTCATCATCATTTAGATTTATATTACATAGTGCTTCAAGCTTTTTGTCCCTTGCCCCTCCGACAGAGGGCACTGTCTCCCCAGCCATAGGGAAGAGAGAGAAGAGATACATGCAGAGCCACATCATAATTCTCCCAACTGTAGTTGCGCTTTGTGGTTGCGAGCTGGTGTTTGCTCTTTCACTGCTGAAATAATTTGATACCCTTTCAATCACGAGAGAACCTGCTTTGACAATGTAAACATGTTTCCCATGCTAGTGAAGCCCTTTCTAATTCTGATGCCCGACTTCATCCCTCCTCCCCACCTTCATCTGGGTGGCAGTGGAGAAGACACTCAGGCTTTGAGCGTCCAGGAAGGAGCCGGACCTCGAGGTTAGAGCGGGCCATACCTGGGCGTCTTGTAAGAGTGACTCTTCAGATGAGTCCTGGAGCAGTCGCTTCTGCGATGGGGTTCGGCTCTCGGGGTCTTGGAGGAGTGGCTCTTCTGAAGAGTGGAAGAGGGGCTCTTCTGATGACAGGGACGAGAGCTGTGATGCTCCCTTTTCCACCTCGGAGATGGTAGCGTGGCCTCCAGGGGACGCTCCTAGCCCTGCCATCAGGTTATCCAGGAAGTCTCTGCAGTCCTGGGCTGAGATGGCAGTGGAGTTCACCGGGGCTGTGTCCTGCGCTGCTTGCAGGTCGGCCTGGGTCTCCTGGCTGATAGCTGCCCATTCTGGACGGTTGGGGGGCAGCCTGGAGTCGTTCTCATCACCCCGGAGTGCTCTGCACTCCAGTCCAGTCGGTCGCCTTCATCAGCGGGGTCCACAGCCTGTTCCTCTGTTGCCACCAGGGTTCCCTTTGCCCTCGCCTGCTCTGCCCTCTCCGCCGCCGGCGTTCCCTCTGCCGTGGCCGGGTTTCCGTCCGCCCTCGCCGCCGTCTGCTCCACTGTCGCCGGGGTTCCCTCTGCCCTCACCGCTGCCTGCTCCACTGCCGCCGGGTTTCCGTCTGCCCTCGCCGCCGCCTGCTCCACTGCCACCGGGGGTCCCTCTGCCCTCGCCGCATCTCCCCCTGCCCTCGCCGCCGGGGTTCCCTCTGCCGTCGATGCCATCTGCTCCCCCGCTGCTTTTGTTGGAGTTCCCTCTGCCATCACTGCCGGGGGACCGGTGCCGTCTGCCTGGGCGCTGGGTTGTCTGCCATCTGGGGCAGGGTGGTTCTCTCCTGCTGGTTGATCGGGTTGGGGGGGGGCTTGCTGCCTTGTCCGGTTTGCGTATGACTGAGGGCAGTCTCTGAAGGAATGTGTATTTTCCCCGCAGAGATTGCACCTCATCGGCTGGTTGCAGTCCCTGGTGGCGTGGCTGGAGTTCCTGCAGTTCCTGCAGAAGGTGACGATGCAGTCAGCGGCCAGATGTCCTTCGGCTCCACACTTTCTGCATTCCTTTGGTTGGCCTTGGTAGAATACCTGCCCCCTGACCTGCCCCAGCTGGATCGTTGAGGGCACATGGCTCAGCTGCTCTCTACCATCAAACGCTTGCCTCCGGAGCTTCACATAAAAGCGCCGTGCTCCTGTACGGATGCCATCCTGGTCCCTCAGCTCCATTCCTCTGTTCACCACGCAGTATCTAGACAACCAGGTCTGAATGTCCTCAGTTGTGACTTTCTCAGAATACATGAGAACTGTGATATTTTTAGAGTCCCTTTCTGACAAGGGGGTCAGGACAATGTTTTCCAGTCTGAGATTACTGGCTTTCTTTTGTGTAAATCGTTCAAGACATTGCTCAAAGTAGTAAAATGTTGAGAAGATTACCTCAAACACTTTTTTCCCTGGCAGTGCGAAGATATAATCCAGCTGGGCAGGTGTAAACTCCAGTTCAGCTTGTAAAATCCTTCTTGAGAACTGCAGCCGGTCCATCTCCAGGTTGCTCTGGAGCTCAAACCGGACAGCATTCCGCCTGTTGGTTTGGTTCGACGCTGAGGCCATGTTGCGTTAGCAGTCCGCAGGACCCTGTGGCTGTGCCCCATACACCGCACGACTCCAGCCTACAGAGGATACGTCCCTGGGTGAACCTCCTTCATGATCAAGGTATCTCCCCTGCCAGGTAAGTATGAGTTGGAAACCGCACAAGTCCTCTCACGCCATTGGGAATGGGCGCCATATTGAACATTGGGATGGAAACGCGCACAACCAGGAAAAGGAGTTCCACCGCGGGACGATATTTTGCTTTCAAACAGGACACGCAGGCTCTGCCGTCAGGCAAAGCCTCCCAAAAATATCTTTAACTCGTCATCGTTCCTCTCCACGGAAGTCTTTAGTAAAAGGCGAAAGGCTTATTCGTGATGAAGAGAAACCAGAGTCTTTGACGCTCGCCCCGCTCCTCCCTCCAGCCCTTTGCCACCTCAGCAGCCGTAGCCACGGGTAGCCGGCCTCGAGGGCGTGGTTAGTACTTGGATAGGAGACTGCCTGGGAATACAATAATCGTCATCATCATTTAGATTTATATTACATAGTGCTTCAAGCTTTTTGTCCCTTGCCCCTCCGACAGAGGGCACTGTCTCCCCAGCCATAGGGAAGAGAGAGAAGAGATACATGCAGAGCCACATCATAATTCTCCCAACTGTAGTTGCGCTTTGTGGTTGCGAGCTGGTGTTTGCTCTTTCACTGCTGAAATAATTTGATACCCTTTCAATCACGAGAGAACCTGCTTTGACAATGTAAACATGTTTCCCATGCTAGTGAAGCCCTTTCACTTGACAAAAAAGTAAGAAAGATAGAGAGAACGTTAGAAAGAAAGAAAGAAAGAGAGAAAGAAAGAAAGAAAAAGAAAGAAAGACAGAAAAAAAACACCAAGTCCAAAAGGGAGAGAGCAGAGCCAGGCAAAGTATAAGAGGCTTACCTCCATCTTGCTCCTCCGCTTACGGCCATACCACCCTGAACACGCCCGATCTCGGAAGCTAAGCAGGGTCGGGCCTGGTTAGTACTTGGATGGGAGACCGCCTGGGAATACCAGGTGCTGTAAGCTTTTTGGCCCTTGCCTCTGCAATAGGGGGCACTGTTTCCCCAACCAAGGCGCAGAGAGAGCTGAGATAGACACACAGCCGCATCCTCATTAAAAGCTGCCGTAGTTGCGCATCCTCATTAAAAGCTGCCGTAGTTGCGCTTGGGGCTCACGAGCTGTTGTTTACGAGGCACCCACTTTGTCCTATTTTCAGCACTGAAATACCATTAGACAGTTTTAATCAGGGGAGAGCGCGGACGCAGTCCCCCACTACCAGAAATTATGCAGTCGAGATTCCCACATTTGGGGAATTCGCAAGGGTCAGCACAGCCGGAGTGCAATGGCTGAGCCTCGCCCTGGGTGAACCTCCTTCATGATCAAGGTATCTCCCCTGCCAGGTAAGTATGAGTTGGAAACCGCACAAGTCCTCTCACGCCATTGGGAATGGTGTCCCAAACTCTCACGGCGGCTGGGGGAGGGGACAGGATAATACGGCCTCTCCCTCCCCCCGCCCCCCATACCACCCCACTTCACCAAACGCTGAGAAACCCAGAAGCCCTGGCTCAGACAAGAATAAGCAAAAGATTGGGGCTTAGAGATTGAACATTGGGTTATGATATTTATGTTTTAATATATGTTTTGCGTTTGTGTTTTATGCATCTCTGTATTTTGTAAATTCTGCACAATTCAATTAGTAAAAATTGTGAGGCAGAATTATTCAACTCAAAATTAACAGGGGCGCCATATTGAACATTGGGATGGAAACGCGCACAACCAGGAAAAGGAGTTCCACCGCGGGACGATATTTTGCTTTCAAACAGGACACGCAGGCTCTGCCGTCAGGCAAAGCCTCCCAAAAATATCTTTAACTCGTCATCGTTCCTCTCCACGGAAGTCTTTAGTAAAAGGCGAAAGGCTTATTCGTGATGAAGAGAAACCAGAGTCTTTGACGCTCGCCCCGCTCCTCCCTCCAGCCCTTTGCCACCTCAGCAGCCGTAGCCACGGGTAGCCGGCCTCGAGGGCGTGGTTAGTACTTGGATAGGAGACTGCCTGGGAATACAATAATCGTCATCATCATTTAGATTTATATTACATAGTGCTTCAAGCTTTTTGTCCCTTGCCCCTCCGACAGAGGGCACTGTCTCCCCAGCCATAGGGAAGAGAGAGAAGAGATACATGCAGAGCCACATCATAATTCTCCCAACTGTAGTTGCGCTTTGTGGTTGCGAGCTGGTGTTTGCTCTTTCACTGCTGAAATAATTTGATACCCTTTCAATCACGAGAGAACCTGCTTTGACAATGTAAACATGTTTCCCATGCTAGTGAAGCCCTTTCACTTGACAAAAAAGTAAGAAAGATAGAGAGAACGTTAGAAAGAAAGAAAGAGAGAAAGAAAAAGAAAGAAAGAAAGAAAGAAAGAAAGAAAGACAGAAAAAAAACACCAAGTCCAAAAGGGAGAGAGCAGAGCCAGGCAAAGTATAAGAGGCTTACCTCCATCTTGCTCCTCCGCTTACGGCCATACCACCCTGAACACGCCCGATCTCGTCCGATCTCGGGTCGGGCCTGGTTAGTACTTGGATGGGAGACCGCCGGGGAATACCAGGTGCTGTAAGCTTTTTGGCCCTTGCCTCTGCAATAGGGGGCACTGTTTCCCCAACCAAGGCGCAGAGAGAGCTGAGATAGACACACAGCCGCATCCTCATTAAAAGCTGCCGTAGTTGCGCATCCTCATTAAAAGCTGCCGTAGTTGCGCTTGGGGCTCACGAGCTGTTGTTTACGAGGCGCCCACTTTGTCCTATTTTCAGCACTGAAATAACATTAGACAGTTTTAATCAGGGGAGAGCGCGGACGCAGTCCCCCACTACCAGAAATTATGCAGTCGAGATTCCCACATTTGGGGAATTCGCAAGGGTCAGCACAGCCGGAGTGCAATGGCTGAGCCTCGCCCTGGGTGAACCTCCTTCATGATCAAGGTATCTCCCCTGCCAGGTAAGTATGAGTTGGAAACCGCACAAGTCCTCTCACGCCATTGGGAATGGTGTCCCAAACTCTCACGGTGGCTGGGGGAGGGGACAGGATAATACGGCCTCTCCCTCCCCCCGCCCACCACACCACCCCACTTCACCAAACGCTGAGAAACCCAGAAGCCCTGGCTCAGACAAGAATAAGCAAAAGATTGGGGCTTAGAGATTGAACATTGGGTTATGATATTTATGTTTTAATATATGTTTTGCGTTTGTGTTTTATGCATCTCTGTATTTTGTAAATTCTGCACAATTCAATTAGTAAAAATTGTGAGGCAGAATTATTCAACTCAAAATTAACAGGGGCGCCATATTGAACATTGGGATGGAAACGCGCACAACCAGGAAAAGGAGATCCACCGACGTGGTTAGTACTTCGATAGGAGACTGCCTGGGAATACAATAATCGTCATCATCATTTAGATTTATATTACATAGTGCTTCAAGCTTTTTGTCCCTTGCCCCTCCGACAGAGGGCACTGTCTCCCCAGCCATAGGGAAGAGAGAGAAGAGATACATGCAGAGCCACATCATAATTCTCCCAACTGTAGTTGCGCTTTGTGGTTGCGAGCTGGTGTTTGCTCTTTCACTGCTGAAATAATTTGATACCCTTTCAATCACGAGAGAACCTGCTTTGACAATGTAAACATATGTTTCCCATGCTAGTGAAGCCCTTTCACTTGACAAAAAAGTAAGAAAGATAGAGAGAACGTTAGAAAGAAAGAAAGAGAGAAAGAAAGAAAGAAAAAGAAAGAAAGAAAGACAGAAAAAAAACACCAAGTCCAAAAGGGAGAGAGCAGAGCCAGGCAAAGTATAAGAGGCTTACCTCCATCTTGCTCCTCCGCTTACGGCCATACCACCCTGAACACGCCCGATCTCGTCCGATCTCGGAAGCTAAGCAGGGTCGGGCCTGGTTAGTACTTGGATGGGAGACCGCCTGGGAATACCAGGTGCTGTAAGCTTTTTGGCCCTTGCCTCTGCAATAGGGGGCACTGTTTCCCCAACCAAGGCGCAGAGAGAGCTGAGATAGACACACAGCCGCATCCTCATTAAAAGCTGCCGTAGTTGCGCATCCTCATTAAAAGCTGCCGTAGTTGCGCTTGGGGCTCACGAGCTGTTGTTTACGAGGCGCCCACTTTGTCCTATTTTCAGCACTGAAATACCATTAGACAGTTTTAATCAGGGGAGAGCGCGGACGCAGTCCCCCACTACCAGAAATTATGCAGTCGAGATTCCCACATTTGGGGAATTCGCAAGGGTCAGCACAGCCGGAGTGCAATGGCTGAGCCTCGCCCTGGGTGAACCTCCTTCATGATCAAGGTATCTCCCCTGCCAGGTAAGTATGAGTTGGAAACCGCACAAGTCCTCTCACGCCATTGGGAATGGTGTCCCAAACTCTCACGGCGGCTGGGGGAGGGGACAGGATAATACGGCCTCTCCCTCCCCCCGCCCCCCATACCACCCCACTTCACCAAACGCTGAGAAACCCAGAAGCCCTGGCTCAGACAAGAATAAGCAAAAGATTGGGGCTTAGAGATTGAACATTGGGTTATGATATTTATGTTTTAATATATGTTTTGCGTTTGTGTTTTATGCATCTCTGTATTTTGTAAATTCTGCACAATTCAATTAGTAAAAATTGTGAGGCAGAATTATTCAACTCAAAATTAACAGGGGCGCCATATTGAACATTGGGATGGAAACGCGCACAACCAGGAAAAGGAGTTCCACCGCGGGACGATATTTTGCTTTCAAACAGGACACGCAGGCTCTGCCGTCAGGCAAAGCCTCCCAAAAATATCTTTAACTCGTCATCGTTCCTCTCCACGGAAGTCTTTAGGAAAAGGCGAAAGGCTTATTCGTGATGAAGAGAAACCAGAGTCTTTGACGCTCGCCCCGCTCCTCCCTCCAGCCCTTTGCCACCTCAGCAGCCGTAGCCACGGGTAGCCGGCCTCGAGGGCGTGGTTAGTACTTGGATAGGAGACTGCCTGGGAATACAATAATCGTCATCATCATTTAGATTTATATTACATAGTGCTTCAAGCTTTTTGTCCCTTGCCCCTCCGACAGAGGGCACTGTCTCCCCAGCCATAGGGAAGAGAGAGAAGAGATACATGCAGAGCCACATCATAATTCTCCCAACTGTAGTTGCGCTTTGTGGTTGCGAGCTGGTGTTTGCTCTTTCACTGCTGAAATAATTTGATACCCTTTCAATCACGAGAGAACCTGCTTTGACAATGTAAACATGTTTCCCATGCTAGTGAAGCCCTTTCACTTGACAAAAAAGTAAGAAAGATAGAGAGAACGTTAGAAAGAAAGAAAGAGAGAAAGAAAAAGAAAGAAAGAAAGAAAGAAAGAAAGAAAGACAGAAAAAAAACACCAAGTCCAAAAGGGAGAGAGCAGAGCCAGGCAAAGTATAAGAGGCTTACCTCCATCTTGCTCCTCCGCTTACGGCCATACCACCCTGAACACGCCCGATCTCGTCCGATCTCGGGTCGGGCCTGGTTAGTACTTGGATGGGAGACCGCCGGGGAATACCAGGTGCTGTAAGCTTTTTGGCCCTTGCCTCTGCAATAGGGGGCACTGTTTCCCCAACCAAGGCGCAGAGAGAGCTGAGATAGACACACAGCCGCATCCTCATTAAAAGCTGCCGTAGTTGCGCATCCTCATTAAAAGCTGCCGTAGTTGCGCTTGGGGCTCACGAGCTGTTGTTTACGAGGCGCCCACTTTGTCCTATTTTCAGCACTGAAATAACATTAGACAGTTTTAATCAGGGGAGAGCGCGGACGCAGTCCCCCACTACCAGAAATTATGCAGTCGAGATTCCCACATTTGGGGAATTCGCAAGGGTCAGCACAGCCGGAGTGCAATGGCTGAGCCTCGCCCTGGGTGAACCTCCTTCATGATCAAGGTATCTCCCCTGCCAGGTAAGTATGAGTTGGAAACCGCACAAGTCCTCTCACGCCATTGGGAATGGTGTCCCAAACTCTCACGGTGGCTGGGGGAGGGGACAGGATAATACGGCCTCTCCCTCCCCCCGCCCACCACACCACCCCACTTCACCAAACGCTGAGAAACCCAGAAGCCCTGGCTCAGACAAGAATAAGCAAAAGATTGGGGCTTAGAGATTGAACATTGGGTTATGATATTTATGTTTTAATAAATGTTTTGCGTTTGTGTTTTATGCATCTCTGTATTTTGTAAATTCGGCACAATTCAATTAGTAAAAATTGTGAGGCAGAATTATTCAACTCAAAATTAACAGGGGCGCCATATTGAACATTGGGATGGAAACGCGCACAACCAGGAAAAGGAGATCCACCGACGTGGTTAGTACTTCGATAGGAGACTGCCTGGGAATACAATAATCGTCATCATCATTTAGATTTATATGACATAGTGCTTCAAGCTTTTTGTCCCTTGCCCCTCCGACAGAGGGCACTGTCTCCCCAGCCATAGGGAAGAGAGAGAAGAGATACATGCAGAGCCACATCATAATTCTCCCAACTGTAGTTGCGCTTTGTGGTTGCGAGCTGGTGTTTGCTCTTTCACTGCTGAAATAATTTGATACCCTTTCAATCACGAGAGAACCTGCTTTGACAATGTAAACATATGTTTCCCATGCTAGTGAAGCCCTTTCACTTGACAAAAAAGTAAGAAAGATAGAGAGAACGTTAGAAAGAAAGAAAGAGAGAAAGAATGAAAGAAAAAGAAAGAAAGAAAGAAAGACAGAAAAAAAACACCAAGTCCAAAAGGGAGAGAGCAGAGCCAGGCAAAGTATAAGAGGCTTACCTCCATCTTGCTCCTCTGCTTACGGCCATACCACCCTGAACACGCCCGATCTAGTCCGATCTCGGAAGCTAAGCAGGGTCGGGCCTGGTTAGTACTTGGATGGGAGACCGCCTGGGAATACCAGGTGCTGTAAGCTTTTTGGCCCTTGCCTCTGCAATAGGGGGCACTGTTTCCCCAACCAAGGCGCAGAGAGAGCTGAAATAGACACACAGCCGCATCCTCATTAAAAGCTGCCGTAGTTGCGCATCCTCATTAAAAGCTGCCGTAGTTGCGCTTGGGGCTCACGAGCTGTTGTTTACGAGGCGCCCACTTTGTCCTATTTTCAGCACTGAAATACCATTAGACAGTTTTAATCAGGGGAGAGCGCGGACGCAGTCCCCCACTACCAGAAATTATGCAGGCGAGATTCCCACATTTGGGGAATTCGCAAGGGTCAGCACAGCCGGAGTGCAATGGCTGAGCCTCGCCCTGGGTGAACCTCCTTCATGATCAAGGTATCTCCCCTGCCAGGTAAGTATGAGTTGGAAACCGCACAAGTCCTCTCACGCCATTGGGAATGGTGTCCCAAACTCTCACGGCGGCTGGGGGAGGGGACAGGATAATACGGCCTCTCCCTCCCCCCGCCCACCACACCACCCCACTTCACCAAACGCTGAGAAACCCAGAAGCCCTGGCTCAGACAAGAATAAGCAAAAGATTGGGGCTTAGAGATTGAACATTGGGTTATGATATTTATGTTTTAATATATGTTTTGCGTTTGTGTTTTATGCATCTCTGTATTTTGTAAATTCTGCACAATTCAATTAGTAAAAATTGTGAGGCAGAATTATTCAACTCAAAATTAACAGGGGCGCCATATTGAACATTGGGATGGAAACGCGCACAACCAGGAAAAGGAGATCCACCGCGGGACGATATTTTGCTTTCAAACAGGACACGCAGGCTCTGCCGTCAGGCAAAGCCTCCCAAAAATATCTTTAACTCGTCATCGTTCCTCTCCACGGAAGTCTTTAGTAAAAGGCGAAAGGCTTATTCGTGATGAAGAGAAACCAGAGTCTTTGACGCTCGCCCCGCTCCTCCCTCCAGCCCTTTGCCACCTCAGCAGCCGTAGCCACGGGTAGCCGGCCTCGAGGGCGTGGTTAGTACTTGGATAGGAGACTGCCTGGGAATACAATAATCGTCATCATCATTTAGATTTATATTACATAGTGCTTCAAGCTTTTTGTCCCTTGCCCCTCCGACAGAGGGCACTGTCTCCCCAGCCATAGGGAAGAGAGAGAAGAGATACATGCAGAGCCACATCATAATTCTCCCAACTGTAGTTGCGCTTTGTGGTTGCGAGCTGGTGTTTGCTCTTTCACTGCTGAAATAATTTGATACCCTTTCAATCACGAGAGAACCTGCTTTGACAATGTAAACATATGTTTCCCATGCTAGTGAAGCCCTTTCACTTGACAAAAAAGTAAGAAAGATAGAGAGAACGTTAGAAAGAAAGAAAGAGAGAAAGAATGAAAGAAAAAGAAAGAAAGAAAGAAAGACAGAAAAAAAACACCAAGTCCAAAAGGGAGAGAGCAGAGCCAGGCAAAGTATAAGAGGCTTACCTCCATCTTGCTCCTCTGCTTACGGCCATACCACCCTGAACACGCCCGATCTAGTCCGATCTCAGAAGCTAAGCAGGGTCGGGCCTGGTTAGTACTTGGATGGGAGACCGCCTGGGAATACCAGGTGCTGTAAGCTTTTTGGCCCTTGCCTCTGCAATAGGGGGCACTGTTTCCCCAACCAAGGCGCAGAGAGAGCTGAAATAGACACACAGCCGCATCCTCATTAAAAGCTGCCGTAGTTGCGCATCCTCATTAAAAGCTGCCGTAGTTGCGCTTGGGGCTCACGAGCTGTTGTTTACGAGGCGCCCACTTTGTCCTATTTTCAGCACTGAAATACCATTAGACAGTTTTAATCAGGGGAGAGCGCGGACGCAGTCCCCCACTACCAGAAATTATGCAGTCGAGATTCCCACATTTGGGGAATTCGCAAGGGTCAGCACAGCCGGAGTGCAATGGCTGAGCCTCGCCCTGGGTGAACCACTTTTCACTTTTTTTTCACTTTTTAGGTTTTTTATTGTTCAATTGCAGATAAATATACGATTACAGGCAGACACACAACAATCTTAATTCTTTAGTCAAATCACAAATTAAGTAATTTAAAAACAGTTTACATTCATCAGTATATTGGGGGGAACCTTCCACAAATCTTACTTCATTTTATCATCTTTAACAGTTTTATCCTTTATAATATAATCTCTAAAAATGGACATCAAATTTTTCATCACATCAGACATTGGGATGCTATGTTTCTTATAGACCCATACATTCCTGGATCTCCAGAGACAGTCCTTTACACAATTTATTATAACCCACCACTTAATTACATTCTCTGGAGATTTACCAAGTAAAACACCATATGCAATATCGTCAAAGGTTGAAGGGGCTCTATATAGGTTCTGCAACCAAGGGGCTACTAGTGCCCACACCCTCTTAGCATAGGGGCATGACCACAGTAAGTGGGCTACGGTCTCATCACTCCCACAAGTTGTTCTAGGACACATGGGGCTCCTGGTACAGCGTCTCCTCTTAAGGAAGGCTCTAGTGGGTAAACATTGGTGGGCGACCTGCCATGCTAGGTCTTTGTGTATATTGGTCAGGGTGTTGTTGTTTACGTTTGCCCAAACCAGTGTACACTTGTCCTCTGTCAGTGTGCCCACCGGAGCTAGTAATTGTAGCTGTGGGGACAACACTTTCTCTACCTCTACTCTTGCCATCCTCTGTGGTGGGATTACTGCAAGCCCCTGTGGTAACGTCTTCAATACCATGTTGTAGATTGATGGGCAGCTCTCAGCATAAGGTATATTTAGGGCTGGTCTTTTCCCCCATGTAGTTAAAACATTGCGACCAACCCACAGTCTGGCAAAGTCAGTCCAGATTGGACCCCGTCCCTCACTAAGACAGGCTTTTAGGATTGGGGATACAAACATGGCCTTAAACTTTGTTTCAAATTCTGGAACTGCCCTTCCACCCTTTGCAATCGATTTGTGCATGATGTCTCTCCTCAACTTCTCCTGTTGGCACCCCCAGATGAAATGGAATACAACCTTTCTAAGAGACACCATGGCCTTCTGGGGGATTGGAAAGGTGGCTGCCAGATGTGATAGGGAGGCTAGGACTTCTGCCTTCACTACTAACACCTTCCCAGTAAGGGTGAGCTCCCTGTCCTGCCACTGGATTAGTTTGCCTCTTACTTTAGGTAATTTGGCAGCCCAGTTGCAGGATTCCATGTTTTTACCAATCTGGACGCCCAGCACTTTAATGGTATCTCGTCTTTCCAACAGGCCCAGGTGGTCAATAGGCTCCTGCCAGTTGATGTGCAGTGTCTCACACTTGTTCTTATTTACTCTAGTGCCAGAGGCCAATGTGAAGTTGTCACACACTGTTAGGGTCTCTCTGACAGATGCATTGTCCGCTAACAGAAGGGTGAGGTCATCCATGTAAATGGAGAGTTTGGCTTGTCTCCCGCTACTCCCTGGTACCGATATCCCATTGATGTTCCTATGGTTTCTAAGGGCGCATGCCAGGGGTTCAATGGCAAGGACAAAAAGGGCTGCGGAAAGCGGGCAGCCTTGCCGCACGCCTGCTTGTATGTCTACAGGGTCTGTGGTCTCCCCATTTACCATTACTACACTGGTACAATCTGTGTATAGTAACTCAACCCACCTCCTAAAGGTTGAACCAAATTTGAGGTGGGCGAGGACAACTTTTAGATAGTTATGACTAACACTGTCAAAGGCCTTCTCCAAATCTAGGCCCAAAATACATAAAGGGTGATTACGATCCTGACAGTAGAGGTACGTGTCTCTTACAAGTGCTAGACTATCACACATAGACCGTCCTGGGATGCTACAGGTTTGGTCTAAGTGGACAATGCTGCCAACTACTGGTTGGAGTCTGAAATACAGCGCTTTTGCAAGGATTTTAACATCTACTCCTAACAGTGTCAGGGGTCTCCAGTTCTTAAGGTCTTCTTTTGGGCCCTTCTTGTACAACAGGGATATTGAACCTTTTTTCAAAGATAAAGGTAATGTACCCCTGTCCAGACTCTCTTTAAAGACTTCTAATAAAGGATCTTTTAACTGGTCCCAGAATGTAATATAAAATTCCTTGGGTAAACCATCTAAACCTGGAGTTTTATTATTTTCCATGCTCTGTAAGGCCTTTGTTAATTCTACTGTTGTCAAAACTTCCTCCAGCTTATCTCTAGTGCTATTATCGACTCCTGTGGTCAATTGGGAAAGAAATGAACTCACTTCATCCTCAGAAATCTGTCTCTCTTGGTAGAGGTCTGAGTAATAGGACTTTACAACCTTTAAAATTTGTTGTGTGTCCTTCACCTCTTCCCCCTCTCGATCTAGCACAGTTTGGATGCGATGTTTTGGCTTAGACAGTCTTCTAAAGAAGTAGCGGGTACATCTTTCATTCTCCTCCAGGTGTTGTATGCGACTTCTTGTGAGGAGGCCTTTACTCTTTTCATTTGTTAGTCTCATCATCTCTTTTTTTAAATTAGAGATGTCCTCTCTAACATCAAACCCTGAGAGGGCAAGGGAGTAACAGCGCTGAAGTCTACCTTGAAGTCTACCCTGGTAGGACCGTTTCATTGCCGCAAGTCTTCTGCCCTCCAGCATGAAGAATGCTTTAGCTCTCTGCTTTGTTTCTTCCCACCAGTCCCCTAACGAATCATACATGCACTGCAAGGTTTTCCACTGTTCCAATTTTCCTTTAAATTTTGATACAGTAGTGACATTTTCCAATAAACTTATGTTTAATTTCCAGGAACCTGGGCGTTGGCGTACTGTATCTTTAATCTCAAAGCAGCAGGTGAGTTTTGCATGATCCGAGTATGGGACTGGTGTTACAGAGCTGGCTACTGGGGTCACTCCTGCAGAGGTGAGGAGCAAATCGATACGGGAAAGGGTTCTACCATTTGACCATGTGAAGCCTGGGGTTTGAGGGTTTGTAAAAAGGAAGGTGTCAGTTAGCCTACAGTCGTCAATCAAGTTGACCAATGCATGAGAACTAGCATCTAATCTGACATCAGCAGTAGATATCGACCTTCTGTCCTTTTTTTCGCAAATACAGTTAAAGTCTCCACCTATGATCACCTCCCACCCACAGAAAACCAGCGGTTGAACAGACTGTATGGTTTCTAGCCGATCTTGGAGTTCAGAGGGACAATAGATATTTATTACTCTGAGTTTTTTACCATTAACCTCAAGGTCAACACAGAGTAGGCGTCCATCAATAACTCTCTGGACTCTTTTGGTAACAAAGGACTGTCCTCTCAGGAGTATTGCAACTCCAGATGATCTGTTCCTGTTGTCTCCTGACCAGACTGATTCACCATGGGGCCATCTTTTCTGATAACAAGAATAATTGTCCATATATGGGATGTTGCATTCCTGTAATAAAATGATATCACCATTGTCCCCATACAAATCATCAACCACAGACTGACATTTGATGGGGTCATTGAGGCCTCTGGTGTTAATGGTGATAATAGAAAAGGGGGCCATAGGGGATTTTTAAGGGGATCGCATTCTAAGGGGTTCAGGGGACTTGCGTCTTCTCTCTATCCTTATCTCTTTTCTTCTTCTTTGGCTCTTTCTGATGCCCGACTTCATCCCTCCTCCCCACCTTCATCTGGGTGGCAGTGGAGAAGACACTCAGGCTTTGAGCGTCCAGGAAGGAGCCGGACCTAGAGGTTAGAGCGGGCCATACCTGGGCGTCTTGTAAGACTGACTCTTCAGATGAGTCCTGGAGCAGTCGCTTCTGCGATGGGGTTCGGCTCTCGGGGTCTTGGAGGAGTGGCTCTTCTGAAGAGTGGAAGGGGGGCTCTTCTGATGACAGGGACGAGAGCTGTGGTGCTCCCTTTTCCACCTCGGAGATGGTAGCGTGGCCTCCAGGGGACGCTCCTAGCCCTGCCATCAGGTTATCCAGGAAGTCTCTGCAGTCCTGGGCTGAGATGGCAGTGGAGTTCACCGGGGCTGTGTCCTGCGCAGCTTGAAGGTCAGCCTCGTTCTCCTGGCTGATAGCTGCCCATTCTGGACGGTTGGGGGCCAGCCTGGAGTCGTCCTCATCCCCGGAGTGCTCTGCACTCCAGTCCAGTCGGTCGACTTCATCAGCGGGGTCCACAGCCTGTTCCTCTGTTGCCACCAGGGTTCCCTTTGCCCTCGCCTGCTCTGCCCTCTCCGCCGCCGGCGTTCCCTCTGCCGTCGCCGGGTTTCCGTCCGCCCTCGCCGCCATCTGCTCCACTGCCGCCGGGTTTCCGTCTGCCCTCGCCGCCGCCTGCTCCACTGCCACCGGGGGTCCCTCTGCCCTCGCCGCATCTCCCCCTGCTCTCGCCGCCGGGGTTCCCTCTGCCGTCGATGCCATCTGCTCCCCTGCTGCTTTTGCTGGAGTTCCCTCTGCCATCACTGCCGGGGGACCGGTGCCGTCTGCCTGGGCGCTGGGTTGTCTGCCATCTGGGGCAAGGTAGTTCTCTGCTGCTAGTTGATCGGGTTGGGGGGGGACTTGCTGCCTTGTCCGGTTTGCGTATGACTGAGGGCAGTCTCTGAAGGAATGTGTATTTTCCCCACAGAGATTGCACCTCATCGGCTGGTTGCAGTCCCTGGTGGCGTGGCTGGAGTTCCTGCAGTTCCTGCAGAAGGTGACGATGCAGTCAGCGGCCAGATGTCCTTCGGCTCCACACTTTCTGCATTCCTTTGGTTGGCCTTGGTAGAATACCTGCCCCCTGACCTGCCCCAGCTGGATCGTTGAGGGCACATGGCTCAGCTGCTCTCTACCATCAAACGCTTGCCTCCGGAGCTTCACATAAAAACGCCGTGCTCCTGTACGGATGCCATCCTGGTCCCTCATCTCCATTCCTCTGTTCACCACGCAGTATCTAGACAACCAGGTCTGAATGTCCTCAGTTGTGACTTTCTCAGAATACATGAGAACTGTGATATTTTTAGAGTCTCTTTCTGACAAGGGGGTCAGGACAATGTTTTCCAGTCTGAGATTACTAGCTTTCTTCTGTGTAAATCGTTCAAGACATTGCTCAAAGTAGTAAAATGTTGAGAAGATTACCTCAAACACTTTTTTCCCTGGCAGGGCAAAGATATAATCCAGCTGGGCAGGTGTAAACTCCAGTTCAGCTTGTAAAATCCTTCTTGAGAACTGCAGCCGGTCCATCTCCATGTTGCTCTGGAGCTCAAAACGGACAGCATTCCGCCTGTTGGTTTGATTCGACGCTGAGGCCATGTTGCGTTAGCAGTCCGCAGGACTCTGTGGCTGTGCCCCATACACCGCACGACTCCAGCCTACAGAGGATACGTCCCTGGGTGAACCTCCTTCATGATCAAGGTGTCTCCCCTGCCAGGTAAGTATGAGTTGGAAACCGCACAAGTCCTCTCACGCCATTGGGAATGGTGTCCCAAACTCTCACGGCGGCTGGGGGAGGGGACAGGATAATACGGCCTCTCCCTCCCCCCGCCCACCACACCACCCCACTTCACCAAACGCTGAGAAACCCAGAAGCCCTGGCTCAGACAAGAATAAGCAAAAGATTGGGGCTTAGAGATTGAACATTGGGTTATGATATTTATGTTTTAATATATGTTTTGCGTTTGTGTTTTATGCATCTCTGTATTTTGTAAATTCTGCACAATTCAATTAGTAAAAATTGTGAGGCAGAATTATTCAACTCAAAATTAACAGGGGCGCCATATTGAACATTGGGATGGAAACGCGCACAACCAGGAAAAGGAGATCCACCGCGGGACGATATTTTGCTTTCAAACAGGACACGCAGGCTCTGCCGTCAGGCAAAGCCTCCCAAAAATATCTTTAACTCGTCATCGTTCCTCTCCACGGAAGTCTTTAGTAAAAGGCGAAAGGCTTATTCGTGATGAAGAGAAACCAGAGTCTTTGACGCTCGCCCCGCTCCTCCCTCCAGCCCTTTGCCACCTCAGCAGCCGTAGCCACGGGTAGCCGGCCTCGAGGGCGTGGTTAGTACTTGGATAGGAGACTGCCTGGGAATACAATAATCGTCATCATCATTTAGATTTATATGACATAGTGCTTCAAGCTTTTTGTCCCTTGCCCCTCCGACAGAGGGCACTGTCTCCCCAGCCATAGGGAAGAGAGAGAAGAGATACATGCAGAGCCACATCATAATTCTCCCAACTGTAGTTGCGCTTTGTGGTTGCGAGCTGGTGTTTGCTCTTTCACTGCTGAAATAATTTGATACCCTTTCAATCACGAGAGAACCTGCTTTGACAATGTAAACATATGTTTCCCATGCTAGTGAAGCCCTTTCACTTGACAAAAAAGTAAGAAAGATAGAGAGAACGTTAGAAAGAAAGAAAGAGAGAAAGAATGAAAGAAAAAGAAAGAAAGAAAGAAAGACAGAAAAAAAACACCAAGTCCAAAAGGGAGAGAGCAGAGCCAGGCAAAGTATAAGAGGCTTACCTCCATCTTGCTCCTCTGCTTACGGCCATACCACCCTGAACACGCCCGATCTAGTCCGATCTCGGAAGCTAAGCAGGGTCGGGCCTGGTTAGTACTTGGATGGGAGACCGCCTGGGAATACCAGGTGCTGTAAGCTTTTTGGCCCTTGCCTCTGCAATAGGGGGCACTGTTTCCCCAACCAAGGCGCAGAGAGAGCTGAAATAGACACACAGCCGCATCCTCATTAAAAGCTGCCGTAGTTGCGCATCCTCATTAAAAGCTGCCGTAGTTGCGCTTGGGGCTCACGAGCTGTTGTTTACGAGGCGCCCACTTTGTCCTATTTTCAGCACTGAAATACCATTAGACAGTTTTAATCAGGGGAGAGCGCGGACGCAGTCCCCCACTACCAGAAATTATGCAGTCGAGATTCCCACATTTGGGGAATTCGCAAGGGTCAGCACAGCCGGAGTGCAATGGCTGAGCCTCGCCCTGGGTGAACCTCCTTCATGATCAAGGTATCTCCCCTGCCAGGTAAGTATGAGTTGGAAACCGCACAAGTCCTCTCACGCCATTGGGAATGGTGTCCCAAACTCTCACGGCGGCTGGGGGAGGGGACAGGATAATACGGCCTCTCCCTCCCCCCGCCCACCACACCACCCCACTTCACCAAACGCTGAGAAACCCAGAAGCCCTGGCTCAGACAAGAATAAGCAAAAGATTGGGGCTTAGAGATTGAACATTGGGTTATGATATTTATGTTTTAATATATGTTTTGCGTTTGTGTTTTATGCATCTCTGTATTTTGTAAATTCTGCACAATTCAATTAGTAAAAATTGTGAGGCAGAATTATTCAACTCAAAATTAACAGGGGCGCCATATTGAACATTGGGATGGAAACGCGCACAACCAGGAAAAGGAGATCCACCGCGGGACGATATTTTGCTTTCAAACAGGACACGCAGGCTCTGCCGTCAGGCAAAGCCTCCCAAAAATATCTTTAACTCGTCATCGTTCCTCTCCACGGAAGTCTTTAGTAAAAGGCGAAAGGCTTATTCGTGATGAAGAGAAACCAGAGTCTTTGACGCTCGCCCCGCTCCTCCCTCCAGCCCTTTGCCACCTCAGCAGCCGTAGCCACGGGTAGCCGGCCTCGAGGGCGTGGTTAGTACTTGGATAGGAGACTGCCTGGGAATACAATAATCGTCATCATCATTTAGATTTATATGACATAGTGCTTCAAGCTTTTTGTCCCTTGCCCCTCCGACAGAGGGCACTGTCTCCCCAGCCATAGGGAAGAGAGAGAAGAGATACATGCAGAGCCACATCATAATTCTCCCAACTGTAGTTGCGCTTTGTGGTTGCGAGCTGGTGTTTGCTCTTTCACTGCTGAAATAATTTGATACCCTTTCAATCACGAGAGAACCTGCTTTGACAATGTAAACATATGTTTCCCATGCTAGTGAAGCCCTTTCACTTGACAAAAAAGTAAGAAAGATAGAGAGAACGTTAGAAAGAAAGAAAGAGAGAAAGAATGAAAGAAAAAGAAAGAAAGAAAGAAAGACAGAAAAAAAACACCAAGTCCAAAAGGGAGAGAGCAGAGCCAGGCAAAGTATAAGAGGCTTACCTCCATCTTGCTCCTCTGCTTACGGCCATACCACCCTGAACACGCCCGATCTAGTCCGATCTCGGAAGCTAAGCAGGGTCGGGCCTGGTTAGTACTTGGATGGGAGACCGCCTGGGAATACCAGGTGCTGTAAGCTTTTTGGCCCTTGCCTCTGCAATAGGGGGCACTGTTTCCCCAACCAAGGCGCAGAGAGAGCTGAAATAGACACACAGCCGCATCCTCATTAAAAGCTGCCGTAGTTGCGCATCCTCATTAAAAGCTGCCGTAGTTGCGCTTGGGGCTCACGAGCTGTTGTTTACGAGGCGCCCACTTTGTCCTATTTTCAGCACTGAAATACCATTAGACAGTTTTAATCAGGGGAGAGCGCGGACGCAGTCCCCCACTACCAGAAATTATGCAGTCGAGATTCCCACATTTGGGGAATTCGCAAGGGTCAGCACAGCCGGAGTGCAATGGCTGAGCCTCGCCCTGGGTGAACCTCCTTCATGATCAAGGTATCTCCCCTGCCAGGTAAGTATGAGTTGGAAACCGCACAAGTCCTCTCACGCCATTGGGAATGGTGTCCCAAACTCTCACGGCGGCTGGGGGAGGGGACAGGATAATACGGCCTCTCCCTCCCCCCGCCCACCACACCACCCCACTTCACCAAACGCTGAGAAACCCAGAAGCCCTGGCTCAGACAAGAATAAGCAAAAGATTGGGGCTTAGAGATTGAACATTGGGTTATGATATTTATGTTTTAATATATGTTTTGCGTTTGTGTTTTATGCATCTCTGTATTTTGTAAATTCTGCACAATTCAATTAGTAAAAATTGTGAGGCAGAATTATTCAACTCAAAATTAACAGGGGCGCCATATTGAACATTGGGATGGAAACGCGCACAACCAGGAAAAGGAGATCCACCGCGGGACGATATTTTGCTTTCAAACAGGACACGCAGGCTCTGCCGTCAGGCAAAGCCTCCCAAAAATATCTTTAACTCGTCATCGTTCCTCTCCACGGAAGTCTTTAGTAAAAGGCGAAAGGCTTATTCGTGATGAAGAGAAACCAGAGTCTTTGACGCTCGCCCCGCTCCTCCCTCCAGCCCTTTGCCACCTCAGCAGCCGTAGCCACGGGTAGCCGGCCTCGAGGGCGTGGTTAGTACTTGGATAGGAGACTGCCTGGGAATACAATAATCGTCATCATCATTTAGATTTATATGACATAGTGCTTCAAGCTTTTTGTCCCTTGCCCCTCCGACAGAGGGCACTGTCTCCCCAGCCATAGGGAAGAGAGAGAAGAGATACATGCAGAGCCACATCATAATTCTCCCAACTGTAGTTGCGCTTTGTGGTTGCGAGCTGGTGTTTGCTCTTTCACTGCTGAAATAATTTGATACCCTTTCAATCACGAGAGAACCTGCTTTGACAATGTAAACATATGTTTCCCATGCTAGTGAAGCCCTTTCACTTGACAAAAAAGTAAGAAAGATAGAGAGAACGTTAGAAAGAAAGAAAGAGAGAAAGAATGAAAGAAAAAGAAAGAAAGAAAGAAAGACAGAAAAAAAACACCAAGTCCAAAAGGGAGAGAGCAGAGCCAGGCAAAGTATAAGAGGCTTACCTCCATCTTGCTCCTCTGCTTACGGCCATACCACCCTGAACACGCCCGATCTAGTCCGATCTCGGAAGCTAAGCAGGGTCGGGCCTGGTTAGTACTTGGATGGGAGACCGCCTGGGAATACCAGGTGCTGTAAGCTTTTTGGCCCTTGCCTCTGCAATAGGGGGCACTGTTTCCCCAACCAAGGCGCAGAGAGAGCTGAAATAGACACACAGCCGCATCCTCATTAAAAGCTGCCGTAGTTGCGCATCCTCATTAAAAGCTGCCGTAGTTGCGCTTGGGGCTCACGAGCTGTTGTTTACGAGGCGCCCACTTTGTCCTATTTTCAGCACTGAAATACCATTAGACAGTTTTAATCAGGGGAGAGCGCGGACGCAGTCCCCCACTACCAGAAATTATGCAGTCGAGATTCCCACATTTGGGGAATTCGCAAGGGTCAGCACAGCCGGAGTGCAATGGCTGAGCCTCGCCCTGGGTGAACCACTTTCACTTTTTAGGTTTTTTATTGTTCAATTGCAGATAAATATACGATTACAGGCAGACACACAACAATCTTAATTCTTTAGTCAAATCACAAATTAAGTAATTTAAAAACAGTTTACATTCATCAGTATATTGGGGGGAACCTTCCACAAATCTAACTTAATTTTATCATCTTTAACAGTTTTATCCTTTATAATATAATCTCTAAAAATGGACATCACATTTTTCATCACATCAGACATTGGGACGCTATGTTTCTTATAGACCCATACATTCCTGGATCTCCAGAGACAGTCCTTTACACAATTTATTATAACCCACCACTTAATTACATTCTCTGGAGATTTACCAAGTAAAACACCATATGCAATATCGTCAAAGGTTGAAGGGGCTCTATATAGGTTCTGCAACCAAGGGGCTACTAGTGCCCACACCCTCTTAGCATAGGGGCATGACCACAGTAAGTGGGCTACGGTCTCATCACTCCCACAAGTTGTTCTAGGACACATGGGGCTCCTGGTACAGCGTCTCCTCTTAAGGAAGGCTCTAGTGGGTAAACATTGGTGGGCGACCTGCCATGCTAGGTCTTTGTGTATATTGGTCAGGGTGTTGTTGTTTACGTTTGCCCAAACCAGTGTACACTTGTCCTCTGTCAGTGCGCCCACCGGAGCTAGTAATTGTAGCTGTGGGGACAACACTTTCTCTACCTCTACTCTTGCCATCCTCTGTGGTGGGATTACTGCAAGCCCCTGTGGTAACGTCTTCAATACCATGTTGTAGATTGGTGGGCAGCTCTCAGCATAAGGTATATTTAGGGCTGGTCTTTTCCCCCATGTAGTTAAAACATTGCGACCA
This sequence comes from Borostomias antarcticus, assembly GCF_949987555.1. Lineage (NCBI taxonomy): Eukaryota > Metazoa > Chordata > Actinopteri > Stomiiformes > Stomiidae > Borostomias > Borostomias antarcticus. The sequence continues at coordinate 1,002,488 of NW_028176396.1, forward strand.
ACCCACAGTCTGGCAAAGTCAGTCCAGATTGGACCCTGTCCCTCACTAAGACAGGCTTTTAGGATTGGGGATACAAACATGGCCTTAAACTTTGTTTCAAATTCTGGAACTGCCCTTCCACCCTTTGCAATCGATTTGTGCATGATGTCTCTCCTCAACTTCTCCTGTTGGCACCCCCAGATGAAATGGAATACAACCTTTCTAAGAGACACCATGGCCTTCTGGGGGATTGGAAAGGTGGCTGCCAGATGTGATAGGGAGGCTAGGACTTCTGCCTTCACTACTAACACCTTCCCAGTAAGGGTGAGCTCCCTGTCCTGCCACTGGATTAGTTTGCCTCTTACTTTAGGTAATTTGGCAGCCCAGTTGCAGGATTCCATGTTTTTACCAATCTGGACGCCCAGCACTTTAATGGTATCTCGTCTTTCCAACAGGCCCAGGTGGTCAATAGGTTCCTGCCAGTTGATGTGCAGTGTCTCACACTTGTTCTTATTTACTCTAGTGCCAGAGGCCAATGTGAAGTTGTCACACACTGTTAGGGTCTCTCTGACAGATGCATTGTCCGCTAACAGAAGGGTGAGGTCATCCATGTAAATGGAGAGTTTGGCTTGTCTCCCGCTACTCCCTGGTACCGATATCCCATTGATGTTCCTATGGTTTCTAAGGGCGCATGCCAGGGGTTCAATGGCAAGGACAAAAAGGGCTGCGGAAAGCGGGCAGCCTTGCCGCACGCCTGCTTGTATGTCTACAGGGTCTGTGGTCTCCCCATTTACCATTACTACACTGGTACAATCTGTGTATAGTAACTCAACCCACCTCCTAAAGGTTGAACCAAATTTGAGGTGGGCGAGGACAACTTTTAGATAGTTATGACTGACACTGTCAAAGGCCTTCTCCAAATCTAGGCCCAAAATACATAAAGGGTGATTACGATCCTGACAGTAGAGGTACGTGTCTCTTACAAGTGCTAGACTATCACACATAGACCGTCCTGGGATGCTACAGGTTTGGTCTAAGTGGACAATGCTGCCAACTACTGGTTGGAGTCTGAAATACAGCGCTTTTGCAAGGATTTTAACATCTACTCCTAACAGTGTCAGGGGTCTCCAGTTCTTAAGGTCTTCTTTTGGGCCCTTCTTGTACAACAGGGATATTGAACCTTTTTTCAAAGATAAAGGTAATGTACCCCTGTCCAGACTCTCTTTAAAGACTTCTAATAAAGGATCTTTTAACTGGTCCCAGAATGTAATATAAAATTCCTTGGGTAAACCATCTAAACCTGGAGTTTTATTATTTTCCATGCTCTGTAAGGCCTTTGTTAATTCTCCTGTTGTCAAAACTTCCTCCAGCTTATCTCTAGTGCTATTATCGACTCCTGTGGTCAATTGGGAAAGAAATGAACTCACTTCATTCTCAGAAATCTGTCTCTCTTGGTAGAGGTCTGAGTAATAGGACTTTACAACCTTTAAAATGTGTTGTGTGTCCTTCACCTCTTCCCCCTCTCGATCTAGCACAGTTTGGATGCGATGTTTTGGCTTAGACAGTCTTCTGAAGAAGTAGCGGGTACATCTTTCATTCTCCTCCAGGTGTTGTATGCGACTTCTTGTGAGGAGGCCTTTACTCTTTTCATTTGTTAGTCTCATCATCTCTTTTTTTAAATTAGAGATGTCCTCTCTAACATCAAACCCTGAGAGGGCAAGGGAGTAACAGCGCTGAAGTCTACCTTGAAGTCTACCCTGGTAGGACCGTTTCATTGCCGCAAGTCTTCTGCCCTCCAGCATGAAGAATGCTTTAGCTCTCTGCTTTGTTTCTTCCCACCAGTCCCCTAACGAATCATACATGCACTGCAAGGTTTTCCACTGTTCCAATTTTCCTTTAAATTTTGATACAGTAGTGACATTTTCCAATAAACTTATGTTTAATTTCCAGGAACCTGGGCGTTGGCGTACTGTATCTTTAATCTCAAAGCAGCAGGTGAGTTTTGCATGATCCGAGTATGGGACTGGTGTTACAGAGCTGGCTACTGGGGTCACTCCTGCAGAGGTGAGGAGCAAATCGATACGGGAAAGGGTTCTACCATTTGACCATGTGAAGCCTGGGGTTTGAGGGTTTGTAAAAAGGAAGGTGTCAGTTAGCCTACAGTCGTCAATCAAGTTGACCAATGCATGAGAACTAGCATCTAATCTGACATCAGCAGTAGATATCGACCTTCTGTCCTTTTTTTCGCAAATACAGTTAAAGTCTCCACCTATGATCACCTCCCACCCACAGAAAACCAGCGGTTGAACAGACTGTATGGTTTCTAGCCGATCTTGGAGTTCAGAGGGACAATAGATATTTATTACTCTGAGTTTTTTACCATTAACCTCAAGGTCAACACAGAGCAGGCGTCCATCAATAACTCTCTGGACTCTTTTGGTAACAAAGGACTGTCCTCTCAGGAGTATTGCAACTCCAGATGATCTGTTCCTGTTGTCTCCTGACCAGACTGATTCACCATGGGGCCATCTTTTCTGATAACAAGAATAATTGTCCATATATGGGATGTTGCATTCCTGTAATAAAATGATATCACCATTGTCCCCATACAAATCATCAACCACAGACTGACATTTGATGGGGTCATTGAGGCCTCTGGTGTTAATGGTGATAATAGAAAAGGGGGCCATAGAGGATTTTTAATGGGATCGCATTCTAAGGGGTTCAGGGGACTTGCCTCTTCTCTCTATCCTTATCTCTTTTCTTCTTCTTTGGCTCTTTCTGATGCCCGACTTCATCCCTCCTCCCCACCTTCATCTGGGTGGCAGTGGAGAAGACACTCAGGCTTTGAGCATCCAGGAAGGAGCCGGACCTAGAGGTTAGAGCGGGCCATACCTGGGCGTCTTGTAAGAGTGACTCTTCAGATGAGTCCTGGAGCAGTCGCTTCTGCGATGGGGTTCGGCTCTCGGGGTCTTGGAGGAGTGGCTCTTCTGAAGAGTGGAAGGGGGGCTCTTCTGATGACAGGGACGAGAGCTGTGGTGCTCCCTTTTCCACCTCGGAGATGGTAGCGTGGCCTCCAGGGGACGCTCCTAGCCCTGCCATCAGGTTATCCAGGAAGTCTCTGCAGTCCTGGGCTGAGATGGCACTGGAGTTCACCGGGGCTGTGTCCTGCGCAGCTTGAAGGTCAGCCTCGGTCTCCTGGCTGATAGCTGCCCATTCTGGACGGTTGGGGGCCAGCCTGGAGTCGTCCTCATCCCCGGAGTGCTCTGCACTCCAGTCCAGTCGGTCGACTTCATCAGCGGGGTCCACAGCCTGTTCCTCTGTTGCCACCAGGGTTCCCTTTGCCCTCGCCTGCTCTGCCCTCTCCGCCGCCGGCGTTCCCTCTGCCGTCGCCGGGTCTCCGTCCGCCCTCGCCGCCATCTGCTCCACTGCCGCCGGGTTTCCGTCTGCCCTCGCCGCCGCCTGCTCCACTGCCACTGGGGGTCCCTCTGCCCTCGCCGCATCTCCCCCTGCTCTCGCCGCCGGGGTTCCCTCTGCCGTCGATGCCATCTGCTCCCCCGCTGCTTTTGCTGGAGTTCCCTCTGCCATCACTGCCGGGGGACCGGTGCCGTCTGCCTGGGCGCTGGGTTGTCTGCCATCTGGGGCAGGGTGGTTCTCTGCTGCTGGTTGATCGGGTTGGGGGGGGACTTGCTGCCTTGTCCGGTTTGCGTATGACTGAGGGCAGTCTCTGAAGGAATGTGTATTTTCCCCACAGAGATTGCACCTCATCGGCTGGTTGCAGTCCCTGGTGGCGTGGCTGGAGTTCCTGCAGTTCCTGCAGAAGGTGACGATGCAGTCAGCGGCCAGATGTCCTTCGGCTCCACACTTTCTGCATTCCTTTGGTTGGCCTTGGTAGAATACCTGCCCCCTGACCTGCCCCAGCTGGATCGTTGAGGGCACATGGCTCAGCTGCTCTCTACCATCAAACGCTTGCCTCCGGAGCTTCACATAAAAGCGCCGTGCTCCTGTACGGGTGCCATCCTGGTCCCTCATCTCCATTCCTCTGTTCACCACGCAGTATCTAGACAACCAGGTCTGAATGTCCTCAGTTGTGACTTTCTCAGAATACATGAGAACTGTGATATTTTTAGAGTCTCTTTCTGACAAGGGGGTCAGGACAATGTTTTCCAGTCTGAGATTACTAGCTTTCTTCTGTGTAAATCGTTCAAGACATTGCTCAAAGTAGAAAAATGTTGAGAAGATTACCTCAAACACTTTTTTCCCTGGCAGGGCAAAGATATAATCCAGCTGGGCAGGTGTAAACTCCAGTTCAGCTTGTAAAATCCTTCTTGAGAACTGCAGCCGGTCCATCTCCATGTAGCGCTGGAGCTCAAAACGGACAGCATTCCGCCTGTTGGTTTGATTCGACGCTGAGGCCATGTTGCGTTAGCAGTCCGCAGGACTCTGTGGCTGTGCCCCATACACCGCACGACTCCAGCCTACAGAGGATACGTCCCTGGGTGAACCTCCTTCATGATCAAGGTATCTCCCCTGCCAGGTAAGTATGAGTTGGAAACCGCACAAGTCCTCTCACGCCATTGGGAATGGTGTCCCAAACTCTCACGGTGGCTGGGGGAGGGGACAGGATAATACGGCCTCTCCCTCCCCCCGCCCACCACACCACCCCACTTCACCAAACGCTGAGAAACCCAGAAGCCCTGGCTCAGACAAGAATAAGCAAAAGATTGGGGCTTAGAGATTGAACATTGGGTTATGATATTTATGTTTTAATAAATGTTTTGCGTTTGTGTTTTATGCATCTCTGTATTTTGTAAATTCTGCACAATTCAATTAGTAAAAATTGTGAGGCAGAATTATTCAACTCAAAATTAACAGGGGCGCCATATTAGACATTGGGATGGAAACGCGCACAACCAGGAAAAGGAGATCCACCGACGTGGTTAGTACTTGGATAGGAGACTGCCTGGGAATACAATAATCGTCATCATCATTTAGATTTATATGACATAGTGCTTCAAGCTTTTTGTCCCTTGCCCCTCCGACAGAGGGCACTGTCTCCCCAGCCATAGGGAAGAGAGAGAAGAGATACATGCAGAGCCACATCATAATTCTCCCAACTGTAGTTGCGCTTTGTGGTTGCGAGCTGGTGTTTGCTCTTTCACTGCTGAAATAATTTGATACCCTTTCAATCACGAGAGAACCTGCTTTGACAATGTAAACATATGTTTCCCATGCTAGTGAAGCCCTTTCACTTGACAAAAAAGTAAGAAAGATAGAGAGAACGTTAGAAAGAAAGAAAGAGAGAAAGAATGAAAGAAAAAGAAAGAAAGAAAGAAAGACAGAAAAAAAACACCAAGTCCAAAAGGGAGAGAGCAGAGCCAGGCAAAGTATAAGAGGCTTACCTCCATCTTGCTCCTCTGCTTACGGCCATACCACCCTGAACACGCCCGATCTAGTCCGATCTCGGAAGCTAAGCAGGGTCGGGCCTGGTTAGTACTTGGATGGGAGACCGCCTGGGAATACCAGGTGCTGAAAGCTTTTTGGCCCTTGCCTCTGCAATAGGGGGCACTGTTTCCCCAACCAAGGCGCAGAGAGAGCTGAAATAGACACACAGCCGCATCCTCATTAAAAGCTGCCGTAGTTGCGCATCCTCATTAAAAGCTGCCGTAGTTGCGCTTGGGGCTCACGAGCTGTTGTTTACGAGGCGCCCACTTTGTCCTATTTTCAGCACTGAAATACCATTAGACAGTTTTAATCAGGGGAGAGCGCGGACGCAGTCCCCCACTACCAGAAATTATGCAGTCGAGATTCCCACATTTGGGGAATTCGCAAGGGTCAGCACAGCCGGAGTGCAATGGCTGAGCCTCGCCCTGGGTGAACCTCCTTCATGATCAAGGTATCTCCCCTGCCAGGTAAGTATGAGTTGGAAACCGCACAAGTCCTCTCACGCCATTGGGAATGGTGTCCCAAACTCTCACGGCGGCTGGGGGAGGGGACAGGATAATACGGCCTCTCCCTCCCCCCGCCCACCACACCACCCCACTTCACCAAACGCTGAGAAACCCAGAAGCCCTGGCTCAGACAAGAATAAGCAAAAGATTGGGGCTTAGAGATTGAACATTGGGTTATGATATTTATGTTTTAATATATGTTTTGCGTTTGTGTTTTATGCATCTCTGTATTTTGTAAATTCTGCACAATTCAATTAGTAAAAATTGTGAGGCAGAATTATTCAACTCAAAATTAACAGGGGCGCCATATTGAACATTGGGATGGAAACGCGCACAACCAGGAAAAGGAGATCCACCGCGGGACGATATTTTGCTTTCAAACAGGACACGCAGGCTCTGCCGTCAGGCAAAGCCTCCCAAAAATATCTTTAACTCGTCATCGTTCCTCTCCACGGAAGTCTTTAGTAAAAGGCGAAAGGCTTATTCGTGATGAAGAGAAACCAGAGTCTTTGACGCTCGCCCCGCTCCTCCCTCCAGCCCTTTGCCACCTCAGCAGCCGTAGCCACGGGTAGCCGGCCTCGAGGGCGTGGTTAGTACTTGGATAGGAGACTGCCTGGGAATACAATAATCGTCATCATCATTTAGATTTATATGACATAGTGCTTCAAGCTTTTTGTCCCTTGCCCCTCCGACAGAGGGCACTGTCTCCCCAGCCATAGGGAAGAGAGAGAAGAGATACATGCAGAGCCACATCATAATTCTCCCAACTGTAGTTGCGCTTTGTGGTTGCGAGCTGGTGTTTGCTCTTTCACTGCTGAAATAATTTGATACCCTTTCAATCACGAGAGAACCTGCTTTGACAATGTAAACATATGTTTCCCATGCTAGTGAAGCCCTTTCACTTGACAAAAAAGTAAGAAAGATAGAGAGAACGTTAGAAAGAAAGAAAGAGAGAAAGAATGAAAGAAAAAGAAAGAAAGAAAGAAAGACAGAAAAAAAACACCAAGTCCAAAAGGGAGAGAGCAGAGCCAGGCAAAGTATAAGAGGCTTACCTCCATCTTGCTCCTCTGCTTACGGCCATACCACCCTGAACACGCCCGATCTAGTCCGATCTCGGAAGCTAAGCAGGGTCGGGCCTGGTTAGTACTTGGATGGGAGACCGCCTGGGAATACCAGGTGCTGTAAGCTTTTTGGCCCTTGCCTCTGCAATAGGGGGCACTGTTTCCCCAACCAAGGCGCAGAGAGAGCTGAAATAGACACACAGCCGCATCCTCATTAAAAGCTGCCGTAGTTGCGCATCCTCATTAAAAGCTGCCGTAGTTGCGCTTGGGGCTCACGAGCTGTTGTTTACGAGGCGCCCACTTTGTCCTATTTTCAGCACTGAAATACCATTAGACAGTTTTAATCAGGGGAGAGCGCGGACGCAGTCCCCCACTACCAGAAATTATGCAGTCGAGATTCCCACATTTGGGGAATTCGCAAGGGTCAGCACAGCCGGAGTGCAATGGCTGAGCCTCGCCCTGGGTGAACCAATTCAATTTCAATTTTTAGAAACTTTATTAATCATTTGCAAGTAAAACACAAAACATATTTCCATACCAGAATACATACAATAAATACATTACTCATACCCACACCAAAATTCTATTTCATTACAGTCTAGAAAAACTTCATTCCATTTGCCATTTCATCACATTTACACCCACATTGTTACTTTAAAATACATCAATTAGAGCATTTTGATCACCTATCTTCCACCTTTTTTTCAGTTCTGAGTCACTGTATTTCTTTTTCTCCCTTAGGACATAGTCTCTAACCATCGTGAGGCCTACCTTCACTACAGCCTCAGGCTCCAGGTAAAATGTTTTAAATACCACCATGTTTCTTCCCCTCCACAGCCCTTCCTTCATACAGTTAATCACTGCCCACCATCTTTCCCATTTTTTACCTTCCCCTTTCCCCAAATTACCAAACAAGATGTCACTTTCCCCAGGTTCTTTGTACAGCTCCCTTAGCCATGGCCTTAACAGTCCCCACACCCTTTGTGCATAGAAGCAAGACCAGAAAAGATGGCCCACACTTTCTTCCCCACTGCAATTGGGTCTGGGGCATTTTGCACTCCTTGAACAACGTCTCTTTTTCAAAAAGGTCTTTGTTGGCAGGCAACTGTGAACTATTTTCCAAGCTAAGTCCTTATTTAGATTGGACAGGAACGGGGAGTTGACATTTTTCCAAACTTGGATGCACATATTTTCTGTCATAGTCCCCACCGGTACCATTCTCTCAGACTGAGGGGACAGGCCTCTTTCCACCATACCCCTATTCACCTGCCCTAGCGGGGGTTCTCCTAGGCTTGTCGCCTCCAAAAGGGACAACGCCTTGTCGTACAGTTTTGGCCTTGTTTCGGCGTGGGGGGTGTCGAGCGGGGGCCTTTTCCCCATTCTGGTCAGGATCTTCCGGCCCACCCAGAACTTGGCAAAATTGTTCCATAGGCTATCATTACTGTCTTTTAAAACCGCATTTAAGATTGGCGTTAAAAACAAGGCATTTAGCTTGGCACTCAACTCTGGTACAGCCTTACCACCCTTCTCTAATGGCTTATACATTATTTCCCTCTTTACATTTTCCTGCTGGGACCCCCATATGAACTGGAAGATGGTTCTCCTCAGTGGTGTCAAAAAAGAGCTGGGGGCTGGCAGGGTGACCGCCAAGAATGTCATAGACGCCAGCACCTCCGCTTTTATAACTAACACCTTCCCTGTGATGGTGAGGTCTCTATCCTTCCACTGGAGTAGTTTCCCTTTAATCATTGGGAGCCTTTTCTCCCAGTTGACTTTCTCCATGTCCTTCCCTATCTCCACGCCTAGGATTCTCAGTCTGTCATTGTTCTCCTTCAGGCCCAGCTCCTGCTTTTGGCTCCTCCAGTTGATGTACAGGATTTCGCTCTTTGACCTGTTGAGCTTGGCCCCCGATGCCCTGGAAAAACAGTCACTCCACCTGAGGGCCTTGACCGCTGAGCTGTTGTCGGTGCAAAGGATAGTCAGGTCATCCATGTACAGAGTCAGCTTTGCCTCCTTCCCACTGCTCCCTGGTACAAGGAGGCCTCGGATGGAGGAGTCCTGGCGTATCGCGCAGGCCAGTGGCTCCATTGCCAGGATAAACAGGACCACAGACAGAGGGCAACCTTGCCTGACCCCCGATTGCACCTTGAAGGTATCTGTGGTGTTTCCATTCACGACCACCCTACTCACACAGTCATTATAGAGCAGGTCTATCCAGGCTCTCATTTTAGGCCCAAAACCAAAACTCTCCATCACTTCTTTTAAATAAGTATGATTGATTCTGTCAAAGGCCTTTTCCAGGTCCAGGCCGGCTATGCAAAGGGGTACACCGCGGTCCACCGCATAGAGGTATGAGTCTCTCACCAGGGCGAGGCTGTCGCCCATGGACCGCCCCGGTACCACACAGGTCTGGTCCTCTCCCACCACCTTCCCAGCCACCCCCTGCAACCTGAAGAACAGGGCCTTTGCCAGGATTTTACGGTCCACCCCCAGCAGTGTAAGTGGCCTCCAGTTCTTAATGTCCTTTTTATCACCTTTTTTAAACAACAGAGAAATAGTGCCTTCTCTCAGAGATGATGGTAGTTTACCCTTGCAGAGACTCTCATTGAACATTTCCAAAAGGGGGCCCTTTAGTTCTGCCCAAAAGGTGATGTAAAATTCTTTAGGCAGACCATCAGCCCCAGGTGCCTTGTTATTCTGCATGCTGTCTACCGCTTTGGTCAGTTCATTCACAGACAGTTCACAGTCCAACATATCATTACAATCATTGACATTTTTGTTTACTTTTGACAGGAGGCTTTCTAAGGATGCTCTGTCCAGGTCTTCACACCTATAGAGGTCTGTATAGAAGGTATGTACACTGGTAAGTATGTCTTTTATTTCTGTCTGTTCATTACCTTGTTTGTCTTTAATTGCTTCCATGATGTTTCTAGGCCGGGCTAGCTTTCTAAAGAAGTACCTAGAACATTTCTCATGCTCCTCCATATGTTGGATTCTGCTGCGTGTTAGTAGTCCACGACTAGCCTCTGTAGACAGACGTAGCATGTCCCTCTTCAACCTTGCTATGTCCTCTGCTGTTTCAAACCCTGCATGAGCCATTGTATACAGACGTTGTAATTGTGCCTGATAGTTTTTACACTTAAAACGTTTGTTCTTGGCTGCTTTCTTCCCAACCTCTATGAAAAAGGTCTTAACTCTACCCTTCACATCCTCCCACCATTCTCCCACAGAGTCAAAGGCAAACTGAAGCGAGGACCACTGAAACAGTTTTTCTTTAAGTCTACTGACCACCTTTCCATCTTGAAGCAGGGAAATATTTAACTTCCATGACCCTTTACCCTTTTCTGTTTTATCTTTCAGAACCAGAGAGCAGTCAATCTTGGCATGGTCCGAAAAGAAAACCGGCGTCACTGAGGCATCGGCAACCTGCAATCCCCCTGAAGTAAGTACAAAGTCAATTCTGGAATGAGTTCTTCCATTTGTCCATGTGTACCCAGGCAGACTAGGGTTTATGGTACGGAATGTGTCTGTCAGTTTAAAGTCTTGTATGATGTTCTTTAATGTCTCAGAGCTGGAGTCCAGCCTCACTGTACTGGTCGTCAATCTGTCTTTTGTGTCTACCAGGCAGTTGAAATCGCCACCCAAGACCACCTCCCTGCCACACAACAACAGAGGCTGTATTGCTTTTAAGGTATCTTGGCGTTCTTGTAGTTCTGCTGGGCAGTAGACATTAATTAGTCTCAAGTTGACATTCTTCCATTCCCCATCAACAACTAGAATTCTCCCATCTATTATACGTTGTACCCTCTGAATATTGAATCCCCACCCTTTAAATAACACCGCCACCCCAGATGACCTGTTTTTATTGTCACCTGACCACACTGACTGTCCATGGCTCCATCTATCCTCATAAAGCTTGTAGTTTTCCCTGTAGGGTATGTTGCACTCCTGTAATAAGAAGATGTCACTGCCCTCTGAATTCAAAAATGTAAATGCTGATAAACACTTTACAGGGTCGTTCAGGCCTCTAGTGTTAAGTGATGCAATAGCTATAGGAGCCATAGGGTATACTTGGGGGGGGGTCACAATCTATGGGGGGCAGGGGTCAGGGGTCCGGACTATCCTGTCCCCTCCTCCCATTCTTCTTTTTCTTCCTAGGTGGTTTCTGATGCCAAATGCCCTCCCCCTCCGCCTCCTTCATTTGAGTGGCGGAGGAGAAGGCAGTCAGACTCTCAGCATCCAGGAAGGACGCAGACATGGATGTTGGGGAGGGCCATACCTGGGGTCCCAGGAGGAGGGACTCTCCTGACGACTCCTGCTGCTGGCGCTTCTGTGATGAAGTCTGCTGTTCTGACGAGCTGTCCAGGAGCAAGGGCAGGGGCTGGGTTGGTCTCTCTGCCTCCTCCGGTCCGCCCCCCAAGACAGAGGTATCGGGGCGGTCTTCAGGGGTCGCTGGTAGGGCAGCCATCATGGTGTCCAGTAGGTCTCTGCAGTCCCTGGCAGAGATGGCGGTGGAGTTTGCTGGGGCCGGATGCTGCACCACTAGCAGGTCCACCTGGGTCTCCTGGCTGTCTACTGCCCATGCTGGACAGTTGGGGGACAGCCTGGAGTTGTCCTTGTCCCCTGAGATGTCTGCTGGGTCATCACTCCAGTCCAGCCGCCCACTCTCGATGTGATGCTCTCTCTCACTGGGCTGCCCGGGCGTCTGGTCCGCTGCTAGCTCAGCTTGCAGGTTTTGCTGGATGTTGGATGTTACACCTTCCTGCTGGGGAGGTTGTTCCTCCTGAGCCTCAGGCCTTGGCTGCACCTCCTCTGGGGCGGGTCGGTCTGCTGCTGCTGGTCCCTCTACCTGGAACGGGTCTGGCTGCCTTGTCCTGTTAGCTGTCCTGTTGGCGTAGGATTGAGGGCAACCTCGGAAGGAGTGGGTGTTATCTCCACAGAGGTTGCACCTCCTTGTCTGATCACAGTCCCTAGTGGCATGGCTGGAACTCTTACAATTCCTGCAGAATGTAATGTTACAGTCGGCAGCTAGGTGTCCCAATGAGCCACACCTCCTACACTCCTTGGGCTGGCCTTGATAGAACACATGGCCTCTCACTGCCCCCAGGTGGATTGTGGAGGGAAGATGACGAAGCTGCCCATTGTTCTCTTCCCGCCTCAGCTTGACATAGAAGCGCCGCGCCCCTGTCCGGATGCCATCTTGATCTCTGAGTTCAATGCCTCTCTGCACGGCACAGTAGTGTGAAATCCAGGTTTGTATATCCTCTGTTGTCACTTTTTCTGAATACATGATGACTGTGACTGTTCTAGCATCCCTTTCTGACAGTGGAGTGAATGTAATATTGTCCAGCCTGGGATTGTTCACTTTTTTCCTTCTGAATCTCTCCACACACTGCTCAAAGAAGTCAAACGTTGCAAAAATTACCTCAAATACTTTTCTTCCTGGAAAGGCAAAGATGTAATCAAGCTGGGCAGCTGCAAATCCCAATTCTGTTTGTAGAATCTTCCTTGAAAACTGCAGGCGGTCCATCTCCAGGTTGCCTTGTAATTCAAAACGGACAGCATTCCTCCTCGTCACTGGTGTAGCCATTTTGGATTTCACGTTATGTAGTCAAGATGTGGTCAAATGTTCAAGGTTCCCCCAGGAGGCGCCCTGGGTGAACCACTTTCACTTTTTCACTTTTTAGGTTTTTTATTGTTCAATTGCAGATAAATATACGATTACAGGCAGACACACAACAATCTTAATTCTTTAGTCAAATCACAAATTAAGTAATTTAAAAACAGTTTACATTCATCAGTATATTGGGGGGAACCTTCCACAAATCTAACTTCATTTTATCATCTTTAACAGTTTTATCCTTTATAATATAATCTCTAAAAATGGACATCAAATTTTTCATCACATCAGACATTGGGACGCTATGTTTCTTATAGACCCATACATTCCTGGATCTCCAGAGACAGTCCTTTACACAATTTATTATAACCCACCACTTAATTACATTCTCTGGAGATTTACCAAGTAAACCACCATATGCAATATCGTCAAAGGTTGAAGGGGCTCTATATAGGTTCTGCAACCAAGGGGCTACTAGTGCCCACACCCTCTTAGCATAGGGGCATGACCACAGTAAGTGGGCTACGGTCTCATCACTCCCACAAGTTGTTCTAGGACACATGGGGCTCCTGGTACAGCGTCTCCTCTTAAGGAAGGCTCTAGTGGGTAAACATTGGTGGGCGACCTGCCATGCTAGGTCTTTGTGTATATTGGTCAGGGTGTTGTTGTTTACGTTTGCCCAAACCAGTGTACACTTGTCCTCTGTCAGTGCGCCCACCGGAGCTAGTAATTGTAGCTGTGGGGACAACACTTTCTCTACCTCTACTCTTGCCATCCTCTGTGGTGGGATTACTGCAAGCCCCTGTGGTAACGTCTTCAATACTATGTTGTAGATTGGTGGGCAGCTCTCAGCATAAGGTATATTTAGGGCTGGTCTTTTCCCCCATGTAGTTAAAACATTGCGACCAACCCACAGTCTGGCAAAGTCAGTCCAGATTGGACCCTGTCCCTCACTAAGACAGGCTTTTAGGATTGGGGATACAAACATGGCCTTAAACTTTGTTTCAAATTCTGGAACTGCCCTTCCACCCTTTGCAATCGATTTGTGCATGATGTCTCTCCTCAACTTCTCCTGTTGGCACCCCCAGATAAAATGGAATACAACCTTTCTAAGAGACACCATGGCCTTCTGGGGGATTGGAAAGGTGGCTGCCAGATGTGATAGGGAGGCTAGGACTTCTGCCTTCACTACTAACACCTTCCCAGTAAGGGTGAGCTCCCTGTCCTGCCACTGGATTAGTTTGCCTCTTACTTTAGGTAATTTGGCAGCCCAGTTGCAGGATTCCATGTTTTTACCAATCTGGACGCCCAGCACTTTAATGGTATCTCGTCTTTCCAACAGGCCCAGGTGGTCAATAGGCTCCTGCCAGTTGATGTGCAGTGTCTCACACTTGTTCTTATTTACTCTAGTGCCAGAGGCCAATGTGAAATTGTCACACACTGTTAGGGTCTCTCTGACAGATGCATTGTCCGCTAACAGAAGGGTGAGGTCATCCATGTAAATGGAGAGTTTGGCTTGTCTCCCGCTACTCCCTGGTACCGATATCCCATTGATGTTCCTATGGTTTCTAAGGGCGCATGCCAGGGGTTCAATGGCAAGGACAAAAAGGGCTGCGGAAAGCGGGCAGCCTTGCCGCACGCCTGCTTGTATGTCTACAGGGTCTGTGGTCTCCCCATTTACCATTACTACACTGGTACAATCTGTGTATAGTAACTCAACCCACCTCCTAAAGGTTGAACCAAATTTGAGGTGGGCGAGGACAACTTTTAGATAGTTATGACTAACACTGTCAAAGGCCTTCTCCAAATCTAGGCCCAAAATACATAAAGGGTGATTACGATCCTGACAGTAGAGGTACGTGTCTCTTACAAGTGCTAGACTATCACACATAGACCGTCCTGGGATGCTACAGGTTTGGTCTAAGTGGACAATGCTGCCAACTACTGGTTGGAGTCTGAAATACAGCGCTTTTGCAAGGATTTTAACATCTACTCCTAACAGTGTCAGGGGTCTCCAGTTCTTAAGGTCTTCTTTTGGGCCCTTCTTGTACAACAGGGATATTGAACCTTTTTTCAAAGATAAAGGTAATGTACCCCTGTCCAGACTCTCTTTAAAGACTTCTAATAAAAGATCTTTTAACTGGTCCCAGAATGTAATATAAAATTCCTTGGGTAAACCATCTAAACCTGGAGTTTTATTATTTTCCATGCTCTGTAAGGCCTTTGTTAATTCTACTGTTGTCAAAACTTCCTCCAGCTTATCTCTAGTGCTATTATCGACTCCTGTGGTCAATTGGGAAAGAAATGAACTCACTTCATTCTCAGAAATCTGTCTCTCTTGGTAGAGGTCTGAGTAATAGGACTTTACAACCTTTAAAATGTGTTGTGTGTCCTTCACCTCTTCCCCCTCTCGATCTAGCACAGTTTGGATGCGATGTTTTGGCTTAGACAGTCTTCTGAAGAAGTAGCGGGTACATCTTTCATTCTCCTCCAGGTGTTGTATGCGACTTCTTGTGAGGAGGCCTTTACTCTTTTCATTTGTTAGTCTCATCATCTCTTTTTTTAAATTAGAGATGTCCTCTCTAACATCAAACCCTGAGAGGGCAAGGGAGTAACAGCGCTGAAGTCTACCTTGAAGTCTACCCTGGTAGGACCGTTTCATTGCCGCAAGTCTTCTGCCCTCCAGCATGAAGAATGCTTTAGCTCTCTGCTTTGTTTCTTCCCACCAGTCCCCTAACGAATCATACATGCACTGCAAGGTTTTCCACTGTTCCAATTTTCCTTTAAATTTTGATACAGTAGTGACATTTTCCAATAAACTTATGTTTAATTTCCAGGAACCTGGGCGTTGGCGTACTGTATCTTTAATCTCAAAGCAGCAGGTGAGTTTTGCATGATCCGAGTATGGGACTGGTGTTACAGAGCTGGCTACTGGGGTCACTCCTGCAGAGGTGAGGAGCAAATCGATACGGGAAAGGGTTCTACCATTTGACCATGTGAAGCCTGGGGTTTGAGGGTTTGTAAAAAGGAAGGTGTCAGTTAGCCTACAGTCGTCAATCAAGTTGACCAATGCATGAGAACTAGCATCTAATCTGACATCAGCAGTAGATATCGACCTTCTGTCCTTTTTTTCGCAAATACAGTTAAAGTCTCCACCTATGATCACCTCCCACCCACAGAAAACCAGCGGTTGAACAGACTGTATGGTTTCTAGCCGATCTTGGAGTTCAGAGGGACAATAGATATTTATTACTCTGAGTTTTTTACCATTAACCTCAAGGTCAACACAGAGTAGGCGTCCATCAATAACTCTCTGGACTCTTTTGGTAATAAAGGACTGTCCTCTCAGGAGTATTGCAACTCCAGATGATCTGTTCCTGTTGTCTCCTGACCAGACTGATTCACCATGGGGCCATCTTTTCTGATAACAAGAATAATTGTCCATATATGGGATGTTGCATTCCTGTAATAAAATGATATCACCATTGTCCCCATACAAATCATCAACCACAGACTGACATTTGATGGGGTCATTGAGGCCTCTGGTGTTAATGGTGATAATAGAAAAGGGGGCCATAGAGGATTTTTAATGGGATCGCATTCTAAGGGGTTCAGGGGACTTGCCTCTTCTCTCTATCCTTATCTCTTTTCTTCTTCTTTGGCTCTTTCTGATGCCCGACTTCATCCCTCCTCCCCACCTTCATCTGGGTGGCAGTGGAGAAGACACTCAGGCTTTGAGCGTCCAGGAAGGAGCCGGACCTAGAGGTTAGAGCGGGCCATACCTGGGCGTCTTGTAAGAGTGACTCTTCAGATGAGTCCTGGAGCAGTCGCTTCTGCGATGGGGTTCGGCTCTCGGGGTCTTGGAGGAGTGGCTCTTCTGAAGAGTGGAAGGGGGGCTCTTCTGATGACAGGGACGAGAGCTGTGGTGCTCCCTTTTCCACCTCGGAGATGGTAGCGTGGCCTCCAGGGGACGCTCCTAGCCCTGCCATCAGGTTATCCAGGAAGTCTCTGCAGTCCTGGGCTGAGATGGCAGTGGAGTTCACCGGGGCTGTGTCCTGCGCAGCTTGAAGGTCAGCCTCGGTCTCCTGGCTGATAGCTGCCCATTCTGGACGGTTGGGGGCCAGCCTGGAGTCGTCCTCATCCCCGGAGTGCTCTGCACTCCAGTCCAGTCGGTCGACTTCATCAGCGGGGTCCACAGCCTGTTCCTCTGTTGCCACCAGGGTTCCCTTTGCCCTCGCCTGCTCTACCCTCTCCGCCGCCGGCGTTCCCTCTGCCGTCGCCGGGTTTCCGTCCGCCCTCGCCGCCATCTGCTCCACTGCCGCCGGGTTTCCGTCTGCCCTCGCCGCCGCCTGCTCCACTGCCACTGGGGGTCCCTCTGCCCTCGCCGCATCTCCCCCTGCTCTCGCCGCCGGGGTTCCCTCTGCCGTCGATGCCATCTGCTCCCCCGCTGCTTTTGCTGGAGTTCCCTCTGCCATCACTGCCGGGGGACCGGTGCCGTCTGCCTGGGCGCTGGGTTGTCTGCCATCTGGGGCAGGGTGGTTCTCTGCTGCTGGTTGATCGGGTTGGGGGGGGACTTGCTGCCTTGTCCGGTTTGCGTATGACTGAGGGCAGTCTCTGAAGGAATGTGTATTTTCCCCACAGAGATTGCACCTCATCGGCTGGTTGCAGTCCCTGGTGGCGTGGCTGGAGTTCCTGCAGTTCCTGCAGAAGGTGACGATGCAGTCAGCGGCCAGATGTCCTTCGGCTCCACACTTTCTGCATTCCTTTGGTTGGCCTTGGTAGAATACCTGCCCCCTGACCTGCCCCAGCTGGATCGTTGAGGGCACATGGCTCAGCTGCTCTCTACCATCAAACGCTTGCCTCCGGAGCTTCACATAAAAGCGCCGTGCTCCTGTACGGATGCCATCCTGGTCCCTCATCTCCATTCCTCTGTTCACCACGCAGTATCTAGACAACCAGGTCTGAATGTCCTCAGTTGTGACTTTCTCAGAATACATGAGAACTGTGATATTTTTAGAGTCTCTTTCTGACAAGGGGGTCAGGACAATGTTTTCCAGTCTGAGATTACTAGCTTTCTTCTGTGTAAATCGTTCAAGACATTGCTCAAAGTAGTAAAATGTTGAGAAGATTACCTCAAACACTTTTTTCCCTGGCAGGGCAAAGATATAATCCAGCTGGGCAGGTGTAAACTCCAGTTCAGCTTGTAAAATCCTTCTTGAGAACTGCAGCCGGTCCATCTCCATGTTGCTCTGGAGCTCAAAACGGACAGCATTCCGCCTGTTGGTTTGATTCGACGCTGAGGCCATGTTGCGTTAGCAGTCCGCAGGACTCTGTGGCTGTGCCCCATACACCGCACGACTCCAGCCTACAGAGGATACGTCCCTGGGTGAACCTCCTTCATGATCAAGGTATCTCCCCTGCCAGGTAAGTATGAGTTGGAAACCGCACAAGTCCTCTCACGCCATTGGGAATGGTGTCCCAAACTCTCACGGCGGCTGGGGGAGGGGACAGGATAATACGGCCTCTCCCTCCCCCCGCCCACCACACCACCCCACTTCACCAAACGCTGAGAAACCCAGAAGCCCTGGCTCAGACAAGAATAAGCAAAAGATTGGGGCTTAGAGATTGAACATTGGGTTATGATATTTATGTTTTAATATATGTTTTGCGTTTGTGTTTTATGCATCTCTGTATTTTGTAAATTCTGCACAATTCAATTAGTAAAAATTGTGAGGCAGAATTATTCAACTCAAAATTAACAGGGGCGCCATATTGAACATTGGGATGGAAACGCGCACAACCAGGAAAAGGAGATCCACCGCGGGACGATATTTTGCTTTCAAACAGGACACGCAGGCTCTGCCGTCAGGCAAAGCCTCCCAAAAATATCTTTAACTCGTCATCGTTCCTCTCCACGGAAGTCTTTAGTAAAAGGCGAAAGGCTTATTCGTGATGAAGAGAAACCAGAGTCTTTGACGCTCGCCCCGCTCCTCCCTCCAGCCCTTTGCCACCTCAGCAGCCGTAGCCACGGGTAGCCGGCCTCGAGGGCGTGGTTAGTACTTGGATAGGAGACTGCCTGGGAATACAATAATCGTCATCATCATTTAGATTTATATTACATAGTGCTTCAAGCTTTTTGTCCCTTGCACCTCCGACAGAGGGCACTGTCTCCCCAGCCATAGGGAAGAGAGAGAAGAGATACATGCAGAGCCACATCATAATTCTCCCAACTGTAGTTGCGCTTTGTGGTTGCGAGCTGGTGTTTGCTCTTTCACTGCTGAAATAATTTGATACCCTTTCAATCACGAGAGAACCTGCTTTGACAATGTAAACATATGTTTCCCATGCTAGTGAAGCCCTTTCACTTGACAAAAAAGTAAGAAAGATAGAGAGAACGTTAGAAAGAAAGAAAGAGAGAAAGAATGAAAGAAAAAGAAAGAAAGAAAGACAGAAAAAAAACACCAAGTCCAAAAGGGAGAGAGCAGAGCCAGGCAAAGTATAAGAGGCTTACCTCCATCTTGCTCCTCTGCTTACGGCCATACCACCCTGAACACGCCCGATCTAGTCCGATCTCGGAAGCTAAGCAGGGTCGGGCCTGGTTAGTACTTGGATGGGAGACCGCCTGGGAATACCAGGTGCTGTAAGCTTTTTGGCCCTTGCCTCTGCAATAGGGGGCACTGTTTCCCCAACCAAGGCGCAGAGAGAGCTGAAATAGACACACAGCCGCATCCTCATTAAAAGCTGCCGTAGTTGCGCATTCTCATTAAAAGCTGCCGTAGTTGCGCTTGGGGCTCACGAGCTGTTGTTAACGAGGTGCCCACTTTGTCCTATTTTCAGCACTGAAATACCATTAGACAGTTTTAATCAGGGGAGAGCGCGGACGCAGTCCCCCACTACCAGAAATTATGCAGTCGAGATTCCCACATTTGGGGAATTCGCAAGGGTCAGCACAGCCGGAGTGCAATGGCTGAGCCTCGCCCTGGGTGAACCTCCTTCATGATCAAGGTATCTCCCCTGCCAGGTAAGTATGAGTTGGAAACCGCACAAGTCCTCTCACGCCATTGGGAATGGTGTCCCAAACTCTCACGGCGGCTGGGGGAGGGGACAGGATAATACGGCCTCTCCCTCCCCCCGCTCACCACACCACCCCACTTCACCAAACGCTGAGAAACCCAGAAGCCCTGGCTCAGACAAGAATAAGCAAAAGATTGGGGCTTAGAGATTGAACATTGGGTTATGATATTTATGTTTTAATAAATGTTTTGCGTTTGTGTTTTATGCATCTCTGTATTTTGTAAATTCTGCACAATTCAATTAGTAAAAATTGTGAGGCAGAATTATTCAACTCAAAATTAACAGGGGCGCCATATTGAACATTGGGATGGAAACGCGCACAACCAGGAAAAGGAGATCCACCGCGGGACGATATTTTGCTTTCAAACAGGACACGCAGGCTCTGCCGTCAGGCAAAGCCTCCCAAAAATATCTTTAACTCGTCATCGTTCCTCTCCACGGAAGTCTTTAGTAAAAGGCGAAAGGCTTATTCGTGATGAAGAGAAACCAGAGTCTTTGACGCTCGCCCCGCTCCTCCCTCCAGCCCTTTGCCACCTCAGCAGCCGTAGCCACGGGTAGCCGGCCTCGAGGGCGTGGTTAGTACTTGGATAGGAGACTGCCTGGGAATACAATAATCGTCATCATCATTTAGATTTATATTACATAGTGCTTCAAGCTTTTTGTCCCTTGCCCCTCCGACAGAGGGCACTGTCTCCCCAGCCATAGGGAAGAGAGAGAAGAGATACATGCAGAGCCACATCATAATTCTCCCAACTGTAGTTGCGCTTTGTGGTTGCGAGCTGGTGTTTGCTCTTTCACTGCTGAAATAATTTGATACCCTTTCAATCACGAGAGAACCTGCTTTGACAATGTAAACATATGTTTCCCATGCTAGTGAAGCCCTTTCACTTGACAAAAAAGTAAGAAAGATAGAGAGAACGTTAGAAAGAAAGAAAGAGAGAAAGAATGAAAGAAAAAGAAAGAAAGAAAGAAAGACAGAAAAAAAACACCAAGTCCAAAAGGGAGAGAGCAGAGCCAGGCAAAGTATAAGAGGCTTACCTCCATCTTGCTCCTCTGCTTACGGCCATACCACCCTGAACACGCCCGATCTCGGAAGCTAAGCAGGGTCGGGCCTGGTTAGTACTTGGATGGGAGACCGCCTGGGAATACCAGGTGCTGTAAGCTTTTTGGCCCTTGCCTCTGCAATAGGGGGCACTGTTTCCCCAACCAAGGCGCAGAGAGAGCTGAAATAGACACACAGCCGCATCCTCATTAAAAGCTGCCGTAGTTGCGCATCCTCATTAAAAGCTGCCGTAGTTGCGCTTGGGGCTCACGAGCTGTTGTTTACGAGGCGCCCACTTTGTCCTATTTTCAGGACTGAAATACCATTAGACAGTTTTAATCAGGGGAGAGCGCGGACGCAGTCCCCCACTACCAGAAATAATGCAGTCGAGATTCCCACATTTGGGGAATTCGCAAGGGTCAGCACAGCCGGAGTGCAATGGCTGAGCCTCGCCCTGGGTGAACCAATTCAATTTTCAATTTTTAGAAACTTTATTAATCATTTGCAAGTAAAACACAAAACATTTTTCCATGCCAGAATACATACAATAAATACATTACTCATACCCACACCAAAATTCTATTTCATTACAGTCTAGAAAAACTTCATTCCATTTGCCATTTCATCACATTTACACCCACATTGTTACTTTAAAATACATCAATTAGAGCATTTTGATCACCTATCTTCCACCTTTTTTTCAGTTCTGAGTCACTGTATTTCTTTTTCTCCCTTAGGACATAGTCTCTGACCATCGTGAGGCCTACCTTCACTACAGCCTCAGGCTCCAGGTAAAATGTTTTAAATACCACCATGTTTCTTCCCCTCCACAGCCCTTCCTTCATACAGTTAATCACTGCCCACCATCTTTCCCATTTTTTACCTTCCCCTTTCCCCAAATTACCAAACAAGATGTCACTTTCCCCAGGTTCTTTGTACAGCTCCCTTAGCCATGGCCTTAACAGTCCCCACACCCTTTGTGCATAGAAGCAAGACCAGAAAAGATGGCCCACACTTTCTTCCCCACTGCAATTGGGTCTGGGGCATTTTGCACTCCTTGAACAACGTCTCTTTTTCAAAAAGGTCTTTGTTGGCAGGCAACTGTGAACTATTTTCCAAGCTAAGTCCTTATTTAGATTGGACAGGAACGGGGAGTTGACATTTTTCCAAACTTGGATGCACATATTTTCTGTCATAGTCCCCACCGGTACCATTCTCTCAGACTGAGGGGACAGGCCTCTTTCCACCATACCCCTATTCACCTGCCCTAGCGGGGGTTCTCCTAGGCTTGTCGCCTCCAAAAGGGACAACGCCTTGTCGTACAGTTTTGGCCTTGTTTCGGCGTGGGGGGTGTCGAGCGGGGGCCTTTTCCCCATTCTGGTCAGGATCTTCCGGCCCACCCAGAACTTGGCAAATTTGTTCCATAGGCTATCATTACTGTCTTTTAAAACCGCATTTAAGATTGGCGTTAAAAACAAGGCATTTAGCTTGGCACTCAACTCTGGTACAGCCTTACCACCCTTCTCTAATGGCTTATACATTATTTCCCTCTTTACATTTTCCTGCTGGGACCCCCATATGAACTGGAAGATGGTTCTCCTCAGTGGTGTCAAAAAAGAGCTGGGGGCTGGCAGGGTGACCGCCAAGAATGTCATAGACGCCAGCACCTCCGCTTTTATAACTAACACCTTCCCTGTGATGGTGAGGTCTCTATCCTTCCACTGGAGTAGTTTCCCTTTAATCATTGGGAGCCTTTTCTCCCAGTTGACTTTCTCCATGTCCTTCCCTATCTCCACGCCTAGGATTCTCAGTCTGTCATTGTTCTCCTTCAGGCCCAGCTCCTGCTTTTGGCTCCTCCAGTTGATGTACAGGATTTCGCTCTTTGACCTGTTGAGCTTGGCCCCCGATGCCCTGGAAAAACAGTCACTCCACCTGAGGGCCTTGACCGCTGAGCTGTTGTCGGTGCAAAGGATAGTCAGGTCATCCATGTACAGAGTCAGCTTTGCCTCCTTCCCACTGCTCCCTGGTACAAGGAGGCCTCGGATGGAGGAGTCCTGGCGTATCGCGCAGGCCAGTGGCTCCATTGCCAGGATAAACAGGACCACAGACAGAGGGCAACCTTGCCTGACCCCCGATTGCACCTTGAAGGTATCTGTGGTGTTTCCATTCACGACCACCCTACTCACACAGTCATTATAGAGCAGGTCTATCCAGGCTCTTATTTTAGGCCCAAAACCAAAACTCTCCATCACTTCTTTTAAATAAGTATGATTGATTCTGTCAAAGGCCTTTTCCAGGTCCAGGCCGGCTATGCAAAGGGGTACACCGCGGTCCACCGCATAGAGGTATGAGTCTCTCACCAGGGCGAGGCTGTCGCCCATGGACCGCCCCGGTACCACACAGGTCTGGTCCTCTCCCACCACCTTCCCAGCCACCCCCTGCAACCTGAAGAACAGGGCCTTTGCCAGGATTTTACGGTCCACCCCCAGCAGTGTAAGTGGCCTCCAGTTCTTAATGTCCTTTTTATCACCTTTTTTAAACAACAGAGAAATAGTGCCTTCTCTCAGGGATGATGGTAGTTTACCCTTGCAGAGACTCTCATTGAACATTTCCAAAAGGGGGCCCTTTAGTTCTGCCCAAAAGGTGATGTAAAATTCTTTAGGCAGACCATCAGCCCCAGGTGCCTTGTTATTCTGCATGCTGTCTACCGCTTTGGTCAGTTCATTCACAGAGAGTTCACAGTCCAACATATCATTACAATCATTGACATTTTTGTTTACTTTTGACAGGAGGCTTTCTAAGGATGCTCTGTCCAGGTCTTCACACCTATAGAGGTCTGTATAGAAGGTATGTACACTGGTAAGTATGTCTTTTATTTCTGTCTGTTCATTACCTTGTTTGTCTTTAATTGCTTCCATGATGTTTCTAGGCCGGGCTAGCTTTCTAAAGAAGTACCTAGAACATTTCTCATGCTCCTCCATATGTTGGATTCTGCTGCGTGTTAGTAGTCCACGACTAGCCTCTGTAGACAGACGTACCATGTCCCTCTTCAACCTTGCTATGTCCTCTGCTGTTTCAAACCCTGCATGAGCCATTGTATACAGACGTTGTAATTGTGCCTGATATTTTTTACACTTAAAACGTTTGTTCTTGGCTGCTTTCTTCCCAACCTCTATGAAAAAGGTCTTAACTCTACCCTTCACATCCTCCCACCATTCTCCCACAGAGTCAAAGGCAAACTGAAGCGAGGACCACTGAAACAGTTTTTCTTTAAGTCTACTGACCACCTTTCCATCTTGAAGCAGGGAAATATTTAACTTCCATGACCCTTTACCCTTTTCTGTTTTATCTTTCATAACCAGAGAGCAGTCAATCTTGGCATGGTCCGAAAAGAAAACCGGCGTCACTGAGGCATCGGCAACCTGCAATCCCCCTGAAGTAAGTATAAAGTCAATTCTGGAATGAGTTCTTCCATTTGTCCATGTGTACCCAGGCAGACTAGGGTTTATGGTACGGAATGTGTCTGTCAGTTTAAAGTCTTGTATGATGTTCTTTAATGTCTCAGAGCTGGAGTCCAGCCTCACTGTACTGGTAGTCAATCTGTCTTTTGTGTCTACCAGGCAATTGAAATCGCCACCCAAGACTACCTCCCTGCCACACAACAACAGAGGCTGTATGGCTTTTAAGGTATCTTGGCGTTCTTGTAGTTCTGCTGGGCAGTAGACATTAATTAGTCTCAAGTTGACATTCTTCCATTCCCCATCAACAACTAGAATTCTCCCATCTATTATACGTTGTACCCTCTGAATATTGAATCCCCACCCTTTAAATAACACCGCCACCCCAGATGACCTGTTTTTATTGTCACCTGACCACACTGACTGTCCATGGCTCCATCTATCCTCATAAAGCTTGTAGTTTTCCCTGTAGGGTATGTTGCACTCCTGTAATAGGAAGATGTCACTGCCCTCTGAATTCAAAAATGTAAATGCTGATAAACACTTTACAGGGTCGTTCAGGCCTCTAGTGTTAAGTGATGCAATAGCTATAGGAGCCATAGGGTATACTTGGGGGGGGCAGGGGTCAGGGGTCCGGACTATCCTGTCCCCTCCTCCCATTCTTCTTTTTCTTCCTAGGTGGTTTCTGATGCCAAATGCCCTCCCCCTCTGCCTCCTTCATTAGAGTGGCGGAGGAGAAGGCAGTCAGACTCTCAGCATCCAGGAAGGACGCAGACATGGATGTTGGGGAGGGCCATACCTGGGGTCCCAGGAGGAGGGACTCTCCTGACGACTCCTGCTGCTGGCGCTTCTGTGATGAAGTCTGCTGTTCTGACGAGCTGTCCAGGAGCAAGGGCGGGGGCTGGGTTGGTCTCTCTGCCTCCTCCGGTCCGCCCCCCAAGACAGAGGTATCGGGGCGGCCTTCAGGGGTCGCTGGTAGGGCAGCCATCATGGTGTCCAGTAGGTCTCTGCAGTCCCTGGCAGAGATGGCGGTGGAGTTTGCTGGGGCCGGATGCTGCACCACTAGCAGGTCCACCTGGGTCTCCTGGCTGTCTACTGCCCATGCCGGACAGTTGGGGGACAGCCTGGAGTTGTCCTTGTCCCCTGAGATGTCTGCTGGGTCATCACTCCAGTCCAGCCGCCCACTCTCGATGTGATGCTCTCTCTCACTGGGCTGCCCGGGCGTCTGGTCCGCTGCTAGCTCAGCTTGCAGGTTTTGCTGGATGTTGGATGTTACACCTTCCTGCTGGGGAGGTTGTTCCTCCTGAGCCTCAGGCCTTGGCTGCACCTCCTCTGGGGCGGGTCGGTCTGCTGCTGCTGGTCCCTCTACCTGGAACAGGTCTGGCTGCCTTGTCCTGTTAGCTGTCCTGTTGGCGTAGGATTGAGGGCAACCTCGGAAGGAGTGGGTGTTATCTCCACAGAGGTTGCACCTCCTTGTCTGATCACAGTCCCTAGTGGCATGGCTGGAACTCTTACAATTCCTGCAGAATGTAATGTTACAGTCGGCAGCTAGGTGTCCCAATGAGCCACACCTCCTACACTCCTTGGGCTGGCCTTGATAGAACACATGGCCTCTCACTGCCCCCAGGTGGATTGTGGAGGGAAGATGACGAAGCTGCCCATTGTTCTCTTCCCGCCTCAGCTTGACATAGAAGCGCCGCGCCCCTGTCCGGATGCCATCTTGATCTCTGAGTTCAATGCCTCTCTGCACGGCACAGTAGTGTGAAATCCAGGTTTGTATATCCTCTGTTGTCACTTTTTCTGAATACATGATGACTGTGACTGTTCTAGCATCCCTTTCTGACAGTGGAGTGAATGTAATATTGTCCAGCCTGGGATTGTTCACTTTTTTCCTTCTGAATCTCTCCACACACTGCTCAAAGAAGTCAAACGTTGCAAAAATTACCTCAAATACTTTTCTTCCTGGAAGGGCAAAGATGTAATCAAGCTGGGCAGCTGCAAATCCCAATTCTGTTTGTAGAATCTTCCTTGAAAACTGCAGGCGGTCCATCTCCAGGTTGCCTTGTAATTCAAAACGGACAGCATTCCTCCTCGTCACTGGTGTAGCCATTTTGGATTTCACGTTATGTAGTGAAGATGTGGTCAAGTGTTCAAGGTTCCCCCAGGAGGCCCTGGGTGAACCTCCTTCATGATCAAGGTATCTCCCCTGCCAGGTAAGTATGAGTTGGAAACCGCACAAGTCCTCTCACGCCATTGGGAATGGTGTCCCAAACTCTCACGGTGGCTGGGGGAGGGGACAGGATAATACGGCCTCTCCCTCCCCCCGCCCACCACACCACCCCACTTCACCAAACGCTGAGAAACCCAGAAGCCCTGGCTCAGACAAGAATAAGCAAAAGATTGGGGCTTAGAGATTGAACATTGGGTTATGATATTTATGTTTTAATAAATGTTTTGCGTTTGTGTTTTATGCATCTCTGTATTTTGTAAATTCTGCACAATTCAATTAGTAAAAATTGTGAGGCAGAATTATTCAACTCAAAATTAACAGGGGCGCCATATTGAACATTGGGATGGAAACGCGCACAACCAGGAAAAGGAGATCCACCGACGTGGTTAGTACTTCGATAGGAGACTGCCTGGGAATACAATAATCGTCATCATCATTTAGATTTATATGACATAGTGCTTCAAGCTTTTTGTCCCTTGCCCCTCCGACAGAGGGCACTGTCTCCCCAGCCATAGGGAAGAGAGAGAAGAGATACATGCAGAGCCACATCATAATTCTCCCAACTGTAGTTGCGCTTTGTGGTTGCGAGCTGGTGTTTGCTCTTTCACTGCTGAAATAATTTGATACCCTTTCAATCACGAGAGAACCTGCTTTGACAATGTAAACATATGTTTCCCATGCTAGTGAAGCCCTTTCACTTGACAAAAAAGTAAGAAAGATAGAGAGAACGTTAGAAAGAAAGAAAGAGAGAAAGAAAGAATGAAAGAAAAAGAAAGAAAGAAAGACAGAAAAAAAACACCAAGTCCAAAAGGGAGAGAGCAGAGCCAGGCAAAGTATAAGAGGCTTACCTCCATCTTGCTCCTCTGCTTACGGCCATACCACCCTGAACACGCCCGATCTAGTCCGATCTCGGAAGCTAAGCAGGGTCGGGCCTGGTTAGTACTTGGATGGGAGACCGCCTGGGAATACCAGGTGCTGTAAGCTTTTTGGCCCTTGCCTCTGCAATAGGGGGCACTGTTTCCCCAACCAAGGCGCAGAGAGAGCTGAAATAGACACACAGCCGCATCCTCATTAAAAGCTGCCGTAGTTGCGCATCCTCATTAAAAGCTGCCGTAGTTGCGCTTGGGGCTCACGAGCTGTTGTTTACGAGGCGCCCACTTTGTCCTATTTTCAGCACTGAAATACCATTAGACAGTTTTAATCAGGGGAGAGCGCGGACGCAGTCCCCCACTACCAGAAATTATGCAGTCGAGATTCCCACATTTGGGGAATTCGCAAGGGTCAGCACAGCCGGAGTGCAATGGCTGAGCCTCGCCCTGGGTGAACCACTTCACTTTTAGGTTTTTTATTGTTCAATTGCAGATAAATATACGATTACAGGCAGACACACAACAATCTTAATTCTTTAGTCAAATCACAAATTAAGTAATTTAAAAACAGTTTACATTCATCAGTATATTGGGGGGAACCTTCCACAAATCTAACTTAATTTTATCATCTTTAACAGTTTTATCCTTTATAATATAATCTCTAAAAATGGACATCAAATTTTTCATCACATCAGACATTGGGACGCTATGTTTCTTATAGACCCATACATTCCTGGATCTCCAGAGACAGTCCTTTACACAATTTATTATAACCCACCACTTAATTACATTCTCTGGAGATTTACCAAGTAAAACACCATATGCAATATCGTCAAAGGTTGAAGGGGCTCTATATAGGTTCTGCAACCAAGGGGCTACTAGTGCCCACACCCTCTTAGCATAGGGGCATGACCACAGTAAGTGGGCTACGGTCTCATCACTCCCACAAGTTGTTCTAGGACACATGGGGCTCCTGGTACAGCGTCTCCTCTTAAGGAAGGCTCTAGTGGGTAAACATTGGTGGGCGACCTGCCATGCTAGGTCTTTGTGTATATTGGTCAGGGTGTTGTTGTTTACGTTTGCCCAAACCAGTGTACACTTGTCCTCTGTCAGTGCGCCCACCGGAGCTAGTAATTGTAGCTGTGGGGACAACACTTTCTCTACCTCTACTCTTGCCATCCTCTGTGGTGGGATTACTGCAAGCCCCTGTGGTAACGTCTTCAATACCATGTTGTAGATTGGTGGGCAGCTCTCAGCATAAGGTATATTTAGGGCTGGTCTTTTCCCCCATGTAGTTAAAACATTGCGACCAACCCACAGTCTGGCAAAGTCAGTCCAGATTGGACCCTGTCCCTCACTAAGACAGGCTTTTAGGATTGGGGATACAAACATGGCCTTAAACTTTGTTTCAAATTCTGGAACTGCCCTTCCACCCTTTGCAATCGATTTGTGCATGATGTCTCTCCTCAACTTCTCCTGTTGGCACCCCCAGATGAAATGGAATACAACCTTTCTAAGAGACACCATGGCCTTCTGGGGGATTGGAAAGGTGGCTGCCAGATGTGATAGGGAGGCTAGGACTTCTGCCTTCACTACTAACACCTTCCCAGTAAGGGTGAGCTCCCTGTCCTGCCACTGGATTAGTTTGCCTCTTACTTTAGGTAATTTGGCAGCCCAGTTGCAGGATTCCATGTTTTTACCAATCTGGACGCCCAGCACTTTAATGGTATCTCGTCTTTCCAACAGGCCCAGGTGGTCAATAGGCTCCTGCCAGTTGATGTGCAGTGTCTCACACTTGTTCTTATTTACTCTAGTGCCAGAGGCCAATGTGAAGTTGTCACACACTGTTAGGGTCTCTCTGACAGATGCATTGTCCGCTAACAGAAGGGTGAGGTCATCCATGTAAATGGAGAGTTTGGCTTGTCTCCCGCTACTCCCTGGTACCGATATCCCATTGATGTTCCTATGGTTTCTAAGGGCGCATGCCAGGGGTTCAATGGCAAGGACAAAAAGGGCTGCGGAAAGCGGGCAGCCTTGCCGCACGCCTGCTTGTATGTCTACAGGGTCTGTGGTCTCCCCATTTACCATTACTACACTGGTACAATCTGTGTATAGTAACTCAACCCACCTCCTAAAGGTTGAACCAAATTTGAGGTGGGCGAGGACAACTTTTAGATAGTTATGACTAACACTGTCAAAGGCCTTCTCCAAATCTAGGCCCAAAATACATAAAGGGTGATTACGATCCTGACAGTAGAGGTACGTGTCTCTTACAAGTGCTAGACTATCACACATAGACCGTCCTGGGATGCTACAGGTTTGGTCTAAGTGGACAATGCTGCCAACTACTGGTTGGAGTCTGAAATACAGCGCTTTTGCAAGGATTTTAACATCTACTCCTAACAGTGTCAGGGGTCTCCAGTTCTTAAGGTCTTCTTTTGGGCCCTTCTTGTACAACAGGGATATTGAACCTTTTTTCAAAGATAAAGGTAATGTACCCCTGTCCAGACTCTCTTTAAAAACTTCTAATAAAGGATCTTTTAACTGGTCCCAGAATGTAATATAAAATTCCTTGGGTAAACCATCTAAACCTGGAGTTTTATTATTTTCCATGCTCTGTAAGGCCTTTGTTAATTCTACTGTTGTCAAAACTTCCTCCAGCTTATCTCTAGCGCTATTATCGACTCCTGTGGTCAATTGGGAAAGAAATGAACTCACTTCATTCTCAGAAATCTGTCTCTCTTGGTAGAGGTCTGAGTAATAGGACTTTACAACCTTTAAAATTTGTTGTGTGTCCTTCACCTCTTCCCCCTCTCGATCTAGCACAGTTTGGATGCGATGTTTTGGCTTAGACAGTCTTCTGAAGAAGTAGCGGGTACATCTTTCATTCTCCTCCAGGTGTTGTATGCGACTTCTTGTGAGGAGGCCTTTACTCTTTTCATTTGTTAGTCTCATCATCTCTTTTTTTAAATTAGAGATGTCCTCTCTAACATCAAACCCTGAGAGGGCAAGGGAGTAACAGCGCTGAAGTCTACCTTGAAGTCTACCCTGGTAAGACCGTTTCATTGCCGCAAGTCTTCTGCCCTCCAGCATGAAGAATGCTTTAGCTCTCTGCTTTGTTTCTTCCCACCAGTCCCCTAACGAATCATACATGCACTGCAAGGTTTTCCACTGTTCCAATTTTCCTTTAAATTTTGATACAGTAGTGACATTTTCCAATAAACTTATGTTTAATTTCCAGGAACCTGGGCGTTGGCGTACTGTATCTTTAATCTCAAAGCAGCAGGTGAGTTTTGCATGATCCGAGTATGGGACTGGTGTTACAGAGCTGGCTACTGGGGTCACTCCTGCAGAGGTGAGGAGCAAATCGATACGGGAAAGGGTTCTACCATTTGACCATGTGAAGCCTGGGGTTTGAGGGTTTGTAAAAAGGAAGGTGTCAGTTAGCCTACAGTCGTCAATCAAGTTGACCAATGCATGAGAACTAGCATCTAATCTGACATCAGCAGTAGATATCGACCTTCTGTCCTTTTTTTCGCAAATACAGTTAAAGTCTCCACCTATGATCACCTCCCACCCACAGAAAACCAGCGGTTGAATAGACTGTATGGTTTCTAGCCGATCTTGGAGTTCAGAGGGACAATAGATATTTATTACTCTGAGTTTTTTACCATTAACCTCAAGGTCAACACAGAGTAGGCGTCCATCAATAACTCTCTGGACTCTTTTGGTAACAAAGGACTGTCCTCTCAGGAGTATTGCAACTCCAGATGATCTGTTCCTGTTGTCTCCTGACCAGACTGATTCACCATGGGGCCATCTTTTCTGATAACAAGAATAATTGTCCATATATGGGATGTTGCATTCCTGTAATAAAATGATATCACCATTGTCCCCATACAAATCATCAACCACAGACTGACATTTGATGGGGTCATTGAGGCCTCTGGTGTTAATGGTGATAATAGAAAAGGGGGCCATAGAGGATTTTTAATGGGATCGCATTCTAAGGGGTTCAGGGGACTTGCCTCTTCTCTCTATCCTTATCTCTTTTCTTCTTCTTTGGCTCTTTCTGATGCCCGACTTCATCCCTCCTCCCCACCTTCATCTGGGTGGCAGTGGAGAAGACACTCAGGCTTTGAGCGTCCAGGAAGGAGCCGGACCTAGAGGTTAGAGCGGGCCATACCTGGGCGTCTTGTAAGAGTGACTCTTCAGATGAGTCCTGGAGCAGTCGCTTCTGCGATGGGGTTCGGCTCTCGGGGTCTTGGAGGAGTGGCTCTTCTGAAGAGTGGAAGGGGGGCTCTTCTGATGACAGGGACGAGAGCTGTGGTGCTCCCTTTTCCACCTCGGAGATGGTAGCGTGGCCTCCAGGGGACGCTCCTAGCCCTGCCATCAGGTTATCCAGGAAGTCTCTGCAGTCCTGGGCTGAGATGGCAGTGGAGTTCACCGGGGCTGTGTCCTGCGCAGCTTGAAGGTCGGCCTCGGTCTCCTGGCTGATAGCTGCCCATTCTGGACGGTTGGGGGCCAGCCTGGAGTCGTCCTCATCCCCGGAGTGCTCTGCACTCCAGTCCAGTCGGTCGACTTCATCAGCGGGGTCCACAGCCTGTTCCTCTGTTGCCACCAGGGTTCCCTTTGCCCTCGCCTGCTCTGCCCTCTCCGCCGCCGGCGTTCCCTCTGCCGTCGCCGGGTTTCCGTCCGCCCTCGCCGCCATCTGCTCCACTGTCGCCGGGGTTCCCTCTGCCCTCGCCGCCGACGGGGTTCCCTCTGCCCTCACCGCTGCCTGCTCCACTGCCGCCGGGTTTCCGTCTGCCCTCGCCGCCGCCTGCTCCACTGCCACTGGGGGTCCCTCTGCCCTCGCCGCATCTCCCCCTGCCCTCGCCGCCGGGGTTCCCTCTGCCGTCGATGCCATCTGCTCCCCCGCTGCTTTTGCTGGAGTTCCCTCTGCCATCACTGCCGGGGGACCGGTGCCGTCTGCCTGGGCGCTGGGTTGTCTGCCATCTGGGGCAGGGTGGTTCTCTGCTGCTGGTTGATCGGGTTGGGGGGGGACTTGCTGCCTTGTCCGGTTTGCGTATGACTGAGGGCAGTCTCTGAAGGAATGTGTATTTTCCCCACAGAGATTGCACCTCATCGGCTGGTTGCAGTCCCTGGTGGCGTGGCTGGAGTTCCTGCAGTTCCTGCAGAAGGTGACGATGCAGTCAGCGGCCAGATGTCCTTCGGCTCCACACTTTCTGCATTCCTTTGGTTGGCCTTGGTAGAATACCTGCCCCCTGACCTGCCCCAGCTGGATCGTTGAGGGCACATGGCTCAGCTGCTCTCTACCATCAAACGCTTGCCTCCGGAGCTTCACATAAAAGCGCCGTGCTCCTGTACGGATGCCATCCTGGTCCCTCAGCTCCATTCCTCTGTTCACCACGCAGTATCTAGACAACCAGGTCTGAATGTCCTCAGTTGTGACTTTCTCAGAATACATGAGAACTGTGATATTTTTAGAGTCTCTTTCTGACAAGGGGGTCAGGATAATGTTTTCCAGTCTGAGATTACTAGCTTTCTTCTGTGTAAATCGTTCAAGACATTGCTCAAAGTAGTAAAATGTTGAGAAGATTACCTCAAACACTTTTTTCCCTGGCAGGGCAAAGATATAATCCAGCTGGGCAGGTGTAAACTCCAGTTCAGCTTGTAAAATCCTTCTTGAGAACTGCAGCCGGTCCATCTCCATGTTGCTCTGGAGCTCAAACCGGACAGCATTCCGCCTGTTGGTTTGGTTCGACGCTGAGGCCATGTTGCGTTAGCAGTCCGCAGGACTCTGTGGCTGTGCCCCATACACCGCACGACTCCAGCCTACAGAGGATACGTCCCTGGGTGAACCTCCTTCATGATCAAGGTATCTCCCCTGCCAGGTAAGTATGAGTTGGAAACCGCACAAGTCCTCTCACGCCATTGGGAATGGTGTCCCAAACTCTCACGGCGGCTGGGGGAGGGGACAGGATAATACGGCCTCTCCCTCCCCCCGCCCACCACACCACCCCACTTCACCAAACGCTGAGAAACCCAGAAGCCCTGGCTCAGACAAGAATAAGCAAAAGATTGGGGCTTAGAGATTGAACATTGGGTTATGATATTTATGTTTTAATATATGTTTTGCGTTTGTGTTTTATGCATCTCTGTATTTTGTAAATTCTGCACAATTCAATTAGTAAAAATTGTGAGGCAGAATTATTCAACTCAAAATTAACAGGGGCGCCATATTGAACATTGGGATGGAAACGCGCACAACCAGGAAAAGGAGATCCACCGCGGGACGATATTTTGCTTTCAAACAGGACACGCAGGCTCTGCCGTCAGGCAAAGCCTCCCAAAAATATCTTTAACTCGTCATCGTTCCTCTCCACGGAAGTCTTTAGTAAAAGGCGAAAGGCTTATTCGTGATGAAGAGAAACCAGAGTCTTTGACGCTCGCCCCGCTCCTCCCTCCAGCCCTTTGCCACCTCAGCAGCCGTAGCCACGGGTAGCCGGCCTCGAGGGCGTGGTTAGTACTTGGATAAGAGACTGCCTGGGAATACAATAATCGTCATCATCATTTAGATTTATATTACATAGTGCTTCAAGCTTTTTGTCCCTTGCCCCTCCGACAGAGGGCACTGTCTCCCCAGCCATAGGGAAGAGAGAGAAGAGATACATGCAGAGCCACATCATAATTCTCCCAACTGTAGTTGCGCTTTGTGGTTGCGAGCTGGTGTTTGCTCTTTCACTGCTGAAATAATTTGATACCCTTTCAATCACGAGAGAACCTGCTTTGACAATGTAAACATATGTTTCCCATGCTAGTGAAGCCCTTTCACTTGACAAAAAAGTAAGAAAGATAGAGAGAACGTTAGAAAGAAAGAAAGAAAGAAAGAAAGAAAGAAAAAGAAAGAAAGAAAGAAAGAAAGAAAGAAAGAAAGACAGAAAAAAAACACCAAGTCCAAAAGGGAGAGAGCAGAGCCAGGCAAAGTATAAGAGGCTTACCTCCGTCTTGCTCCTCCGCTTACGGCCATACCACCCTGAACACGCCCGATCTCGTCCGATCTCGGAAGCTAAGCAGGGTCGGGCCTGGTTAGTACTTGGATGGGAGACCGCCTGGGAATACCAGGTGCTGTAAGCTTTTTGGCCCTTGCCTCTGGAATAGGGGGCACTGTTTCCCCAACCAAGGCGCAGAGAGAGCTGAGATAGACACACAGCCGCATCCTCATTAAAAGCTGTCGTAGTTGCGCATCCTCATTAAAAGCTGCCGTAGTTGCGCTTGGGGCTCACGAGCTGTTGTTTACGAGGCGCCCACTTTGTCCTATTTGCAGCACTGAAATACCATTAGACAGTTTTAATCAGGGGAGAGCGCGGACGCAGTCCCCCACTACCAGAAATTATGCAGTCGAGATTCCCACATTTGGGGAATTCGCAAGGGTCAGCACAGCCGGAGTGCAATGGCTGAGCCTCGCCCTGGGTGAACCTCCTTCATGATCAAGGTATCTCCCCTGCCAGGTAAGTATGAGTTGGAAACCGCACAAGTCCTCTCACGCCATTGGGAATGGTGTCCCAAACTCTCACGGCGGCTGGGGGAGGGGACAGGATAATACGGCCTCTCCCTCCCCCCGCCCACCACACCACCCCACTTCACCAAACGCTGAGAAACCCAGAAGCCCTGGCTCAGACAAGAATAAGCAAAAGATTGGGGCTTAGAGATTGAACATTGGGTTATGATATTTATGTTTTAATATATGTTTTGCGTTTGTGTTTTATGCATCTCTGTATTTTGTAAATTCTGCACAATTCAATTAGTAAAAATTGTGAGGCAGAATTATTCAACTCAAAATTAACAGGGGCGCCATATTGAACATTGGGATGGAAACGCGCACAACCAGGAAAAGGAGATCCACCGCGGGACGATATTTTGCTTTCAAACAGGACACGCAGGCTCTGCCGTCAGGCAAAGCCTCCCAAAAATATCTTTAACTCGTCATCGTTCCTCTCCACGGAAGTCTTTAGTAAAAGGCGAAAGGCTTATTCGTGATGAAGAGAAACCAGAGTCTTTGACGCTCGCCCCGCTCCTCCCTCCAGCCCTTTGCCACCTCAGCAGCCGTAGCCACGGGTAGCCGGCCTCGAGGGCGTGGTTAGTACTTGGATAAGAGACTGCCTGGGAATACAATAATCGTCATCATCATTTAGATTTATATTACATAGTGCTTCAAGCTTTTTGTCCCTTGCCCCTCCGACAGAGGGCACTGTCTCCCCAGCCATAGGGAAGAGAGAGAAGAGATACATGCAGAGCCACATCATAATTCTCCCAACTGTAGTTGCGCTTTGTGGTTGCGAGCTGGTGTTTGCTCTTTCACTGCTGAAATAATTTGATACCCTTTCAATCACGAGAGAACCTGCTTTGACAATGTAAACATATGTTTCCCATGCTAGTGAAGCCCTTTCACTTGACAAAAAAGTAAGAAAGATAGAGAGAACGTTAGAAAGAAAGAAAGAAAGAAAGAGAGAAAGAAAGAAAAAGAAAGAAAGAAAGACAGAAAAAAAACACCAAGTCCAAAAGGGAGAGAGCAGAGCCAGGCAAAGTATAAGAGGCTTACCTCCGTCTTGCTTCTCCGCTTACGGCCATACCACCCTGAACACGCCCGATCTCGTCCGATCTCGGAAGCTAAGCAGGGTCGGGCCTGGTTAGTACTTGGATGGGAGACCGCCTGGGAATACCAGGTGCTGTAAGCTTTTTGGCCCTTGCCTCTGCAATAGGGGGCACTGTTTCCCCAACCAAGGCGCAGAGAGAGCTGAGATAGACACACAGCCGCATCCTCATTAAAAGCTGTCGTAGTTGCGCATCCTCATTAAAAGCTGCCGTAGTTGCGCTTGGGGCTCACGAGCTGTTGTTTACGAGGCGCCCACTTTGTCCTATTTTCAGCACTGAAATACCATTAGACAGTTTTAATCAGGGGAGAGCGCGGACGCAGTCCCCCACTACCAGAAATTATGCAGTCGAGATTCCCACATTTGGGGAATTCGCAAGGGTCAGCACAGCCGGAGTGCAATGGCTGAGCCTCGCCCTGGGTGAACCTCCTTCATGATCAAGGTATCTCCCCTGCCAGGTAAGTATGAGTTGGAAACCGCACAAGTCCTCTCACGCCATTGGGAATGGTGTCCCAAACTCTCACGGCGGCTGGGGGAGGGGACAGGATAATACGGCCTCTCCCTCCCCCCGCCCACCACACCACCCCACTTCACCAAACGCTGAGAAACCCAGAAGCCCTGGCTCAGACAAGAATAAGCAAAAGATTGGGGCTTAGAGATTGAACATTGGGTTATGATATTTATGTTTTAATATATGTTTTGCGTTTGTGTTTTATGATGCATCTCTGTATTTTGTAAATTCTGCACAATTCAATTAGTAAAAATTGTGAGGCAGAATTATTCAACTCAAAATTAACAGGGGCGCCATATTGAACATTGGGATGGAAACGCGCACAACCAGGAAAAGGAGATCCACCGCGGGACGATATTTTGCTTTCAAACAGGACACGCAGGCTCTGCCGTCAGGCAAAGCCTCCCAAAAATATCTTTAACTCGTTATCGTTCCTCTCCACGGAAGTCTTTAGTAAAAGGCGAAAGGCTTATTCGTGATGAAGAGAAACCAGAGTCTTTGACACTCGCCCCGCTCCTCCCTCCAGCCCTTTGCCACCTCAGCAGCCGTAGCCACGGGTAGCCGGCCTCGAGGGCGTGGTTAGTACTTGGATAAGAGACTGCCTGGGAATACAATAATCGTCATCATCATTTAGATTTATATTACATAGTGCTTCAAGCTTTTTGTCCCTTGCCCCTCCGACAGAGGGCACTGTCTCCCCAGCCATAGGGAAGAGAGAGAAGAGATACATGCAGAGCCACATCATAATTCTCCCAACTGTAGTTGCGCTTTGTGGTTGCGAGCTGGTGTTTGCTCTTTCACTGCTGAAATAATTTGATACCCTTTCAATCACGAGAGAACCTGCTTTGACAATGTAAACATATGTTTCCCATGCTAGTGAAGCCCTTTCACTTGACAAAAAAGTAAGAAAGATAGAGAGAACGTTAGAAAGAAAGAAAGAGAGAAAGAAAGAAAGAAAAAGAAAGAAAGAAAGACAGAAAAAAAACACCAAGTCCAAAAGGGAGAGAGCAGAGCCAGGCAAAGTATAAGAGGCTTACCTCCGTCTTGCTCCTCCGCTTACGGCCATACCACCCTGAACACGCCCGATCTCGTCCGATCTCGGAAGCTAAGCAGGGTCGGGCCTGGTTAGTACTTGGATGGGAGACCGCCTGGGAATACCAGGTGCTGTAAGCTTTTTGGCCCTTGCCTCTGCAATAGGGGGCACTGTTTCCCCAACCAAGGCGCAGAGAGAGCTGAGATAGACACACAGCCGCATCCTCATTAAAAGCTGTCGTAGTTGCGCATCCTCATTAAAAGCTGCCGTAGTTGCGCTTGGGGCTCACGAGCTGTTGTTTACGAGGCGCCCACTTTGTCCTATTTTCAGCACTGAAATACCATTAGACAGTTTTAATCAGGGGAGAGCGCGGACGCAGTCCCCCACTACCAGAAATTATGCAGTCGAGATTCCCACATTTGGGGAATTCGCAAGGGTCAGCACAGCCGGAGTGCAATGGCTGAGCCTCGCCCTGGGTGAACCTCCTTCATGATCAAGGTATCTCCCCTGCCAGGTAAGTATGAGTTGGAAACCGCACAAGTCCTCTCACGCCATTGGGAATGGTGTCCCAAACTCTCACGGCGGCTGGGGGAGGGGACAGGATAATACGGCCTCTCCCTCCCCCCGCCCACCACACCACCCCACTTCACCAAACGCTGAGAAACCCAGAAGCCCTGGCTCAGACAAGAATAAGCAAAAGATTGGGGCTTAGAGATTGAACATTGGGTTATGATATTTATGTTTTAATATATGTTTTGCGTTTGTGTTTTATGATGCATCTCTGTATTTTGTAAATTCTGCACAATTCAATTAGTAAAAATTGTGAGGCAGAATTATTCAACTCAAAATTAACAGGGGCGCCATATTGAACATTGGGATGGAAACGCGCACAACCAGGA
Organism: Borostomias antarcticus; assembly: GCF_949987555.1. Lineage (NCBI taxonomy): Eukaryota > Metazoa > Chordata > Actinopteri > Stomiiformes > Stomiidae > Borostomias > Borostomias antarcticus. Next base: position 1,040,872 of record NW_028176396.1, read on the forward strand.
AAAGGAGATCCACCGCGGGACGATATTTTGCTTTCAAACAGGACACGCAGGCTCTGCCGTCAGGCAAAGCCTCCCAAAAATATCTTTAACTCGTTATCGTTCCTCTCCACGGAAGTCTTTAGTAAAAGGCGAAAGGCTTATTCGTGATGAAGAGAAACCAGAGTCTTTGACGCTCGCCCCGCTCCTCCCTCCAGCCCTTTGCCACCTCAGCAGCCGTAGCCACGGGTAGCCGGCCTCGAGGGCGTGGTTAGTACTTGGATAAGAGACTGCCTGGGAATACAATAATCGTCATCATCATTTAGATTTATATTACATAGTGCTTCAAGCTTTTTGTCCCTTGCCCCTCCGACAGAGGGCACTGTCTCCCCAGCCATAGGGAAGAGAGAGAAGAGATACATGCAGAGCCACATCATAATTCTCCCAACTGTAGTTGCGCTTTGTGGTTGCGAGCTGGTGTTTGCTCTTTCACTGCTGAAATAATTTGATACCCTTTCAATCACGAGAGAACCTGCTTTGACAATGTAAACATATGTTTCCCATGCTAGTGAAGCCCTTTCACTTGACAAAAAAGTAAGAAAGATAGAGAGAACGTTAGAAAGAAAGAAAGAGAGAAAGAAAGAAAAAGAAAGAAAGAAAGACAGAAAAAAAACACCAAGTCCAAAAGGGAGAGAGCAGAGCCAGGCAAAGTATAAGAGGCTTACCTCCGTCTTGCTTCTCCGCTTACGGCCATACCACCCTGAACACGCCCGATCTCGTCCGATCTCGGAAGCTAAGCAGGGTCGGGCCTGGTTAGTACTTGGATGGGAGACCGCCTGGGAATACCAGGTGCTGTAAGCTTTTTGGCCCTTGCCTCTGCAATAGGGGGCACTGTTTCCCCAACCAAGGCGCAGAGAGAGCTGAGATAGACACACAGCCGCATCCTCATTAAAAGCTGTCGTAGTTGCGCATCCTCATTAAAAGCTGCCGTAGTTGCGCTTGGGGCTCACGAGCTGTTGTTTACGAGGCGCCCACTTTGTCCTATTTTCAGCACTGAAATACCATTAGACAGTTTTATTCAGGGGAGAGCGCGGACGCAGTCCCCCACTACCAGAAATTATGCAGTCGAGATTCCCACATTTGGGGAATTCGCAAGGGTCAGCACAGCCGGAGTGCAATGGCTGAGCCTCGCCCTGGGTGAACCTCCTTCATGATCAAGGTATCTCCCCTGCCAGGTAAGTATGAGTTGGAAACCGCACAAGTCCTCTCACGCCATTGGGAATGGTGTCCCAAACTCTCACGGCGGCTGGGGGAGGGGACAGGATAATACGGCCTCTCCCTCCCCCCGCCCACCACACCACCCCACTTCACCAAACGCTGAGAAACCCAGAAGCCCTGGCTCAGACAAGAATAAGCAAAAGATTGGGGCTTAGAGATTGAACATTGGGTTATGATATTTATGTTTTAATATATGTTTTGCGTTTGTGTTTTATGCATCTCTGTATTTTGTAAATTCTGCACAATTCAATTAGTAAAAATTGTGAGGCAGAATTATTCAACTCAAAATTAACAGGGGCGCCATATTGAACATTGGGATGGAAACGCGCACAACCAGGAAAAGGAGATCCACCGCGGGACGATATTTTGCTTTCAAACAGGACACGCAGGCTCTGCCGTCAGGCAAAGCCTCCCAAAAATATCTTTAACTCGTCATCGTTCCTCTCCACGGAAGTCTTTAGTAAAAGGCGAAAGGCTTATTCGTGATGAAGAGAAACCAGAGTCTTTGACGCTCGCCCCGCTCCTCCCTCCAGCCCTTTGCCACCTCAGCAGCCGTAGCCACGGGTAGCCGGCCTCGAGGGCGTGGTTAGTACTTGGATAAGAGACTGCCTGGGAATACAATAATCGTCATCATCATTTAGATTTATATTACATAGTGCTTCAAGCTTTTTGTCCCTTGCCCCTCCGACAGAGGGCACTGTCTCCCCAGCCATAGGGAAGAGAGAGAAGAGATACATGCAGAGCCACATCATAATTCTCCCAACTGTAGTTGCGCTTTGTGGTTGCAAGCTGGTGTTTGCTCTTTCACTGCTGAAATAATTTGATACCCTTTCAATCACGAGAGAACCTGCTTTGACAATGTAAACATATGTTTCCCATGCTAGTGAAGCCCTTTCACTTGACAAAAAAGTAAGAAAGATAGAGAGAACGTTAGAAAGAAAGAAAGAGAGAAAGAAAGAAAAAGAAAGAAAGAAAGACAGAAAAAAAACACCAAGTCCAAAAGGGAGAGAGCAGAGCCAGGCAAAGTATAAGAGGCTTACCTCCGTCTTGCTCCTCCGCTTACGGCCATACCACCCTGAACACGCCCGATCTCGTCCGATCTCGGAAACTAAGCAGGGTCGGGCCTGGTTAGTACTTGGATGGGAGACCGCCTGGGAATACCAGGTGCTGTAAGCTTTTTGGCCCTTGCCTCTGGAATAGGGGGCACTGTTTCCCCAACCAAGGCGCAGAGAGAGCTGAGATAGACACACAGCCGCATCCTCATTAAAAGCTGTCGTAGTTGCGCATCCTCATTAAAAGCTGCCGTAGTTGCGCTTGGGGCTCACGAGCTGTTGTTTACGAGGCGCCCACTTTGTCCTATTTTCAGCACTGAAATACCATTAGACAGTTTTAATCAGGGGAGAGCGCGGACGCAGTCCCCCACTACCAGAAATTATGCAGTAGAGATTCCCACATTTGGGGAATTCGCAAGGGTCAGCACAGCCGGAGTGCAATGGCTGAGCCTCGCCCTGGGTGAACCTCCTTCATGATCAAGGTATCTCCCCTGCCAGGTAAGTATGAGTTGGAAACCGCACAAGTCCTCTCACGCCATTGGGAATGGTGTCCCAAACTCTCACGGCGGCTGGGGGAGGGGACAGGATAATACGGCCTCTCCCTCCCCCCGCCCACCACACCACCCCACTTCACCAAACGCTGAGAAACCCAGAAGCCCTGGCTCAGACAAGAATAAGCAAAAGATTGGGGCTTAGAGATTGAACATTGGGTTATGATATTTATGTTTTAATATATGTTTTGCGTTTGTGTTTTATGCATCTCTGTATTTTGTAAATTCTGCACAATTCAATTAGTAAAAATTGTGAGGCAGAATTATTCAACTCAAAATTAACAGGGGCGCCATATTGAACATTGGGATGGAAACGCGCACAACCAGGAAAAGGAGATCCACCGCGGGATGATATTTTGCTTTCAAACAGGACACGCAGGCTCTGCCGTCAGGCAAAGCCTCCCAAAAATATCTTTAACTCGTTATCGTTCCTCTCCACGGAAGTCTTTAGTAAAAGGCGAAAGGCTTATTCGTGATGAAGAGAAACCAGAGTCTTTGACGCTCGCCCCGCTCCTCCCTCCAGCCCTTTGCCACCTCAGCAGCCGTAGCCACGGGTAGCCGGCCTCGAGGGCGTGGTTAGTACTTGGATAAGAGACTGCCTGGGAATACAATAATCGTCATCATCATTTAGATTTATATTACATAGTGCTTCAAGCTTTTTGTCCATTGCCCCTCCGACAGAGGGCACTGTCTCCCCAGCCATAGGGAAGAGAGAGAAGAGATACATGCAGAGCCACATCATAATTCTCCCAACTGTAGTTGCGCTTTGTGGTTGCGAGCTGGTGTTTGCTCTTTCACTGCTGAAATAATTTGATACCCTTTCAATCACGAGAGAACCTGCTTTGACAATGTAAACATATGTTTCCCATGCTAGTGAAGCCCTTTCACTTGACAAAAAAGTAAGAAAGATAGAGAGAACGTTAGAAAGAAAGAAAGAGAGAAAGAAAGAAAAAGAAAGAAAGAAAGACAGAAAAAAAACACCAAGTCCAAAAGGGAGAGAGCAGAGCCAGGCAAAGTATAAGAGGCTTACCTCCGTCTTGCTCCTCCGCTTACGGCCATACCACCCTGAACACGCCCGGACTCTCGGAAGCTAAGCAGGGTCGGGCCTGGTTAGTACTTGGATGGGAGACCGCCTGGGAATACCAGGTGCTGTAAGCTTTTTGGCCCTTGCCTCTGGAATAGGGGGCACTGTTTCCCCAACCAAGGCGCAGAGAGAGCTGAGATAGACACACAGCCGCATCCTCATTAAAAGCTGTCGTAGTTGCGCATCCTCATTAAAAGCTGCCGTAGTTGCGCTTGGGGCTCACGAGCTGTTGTTTACGAGGCGCCCACTTTGTCCTATTTTCAGCACTGAAATACCATTAGACAGTTTTAATCAGGGGAGAGCGCGGACGCAGTCCCCCACTACCAGAAATTATGCAGTCGAGATTCCCACATTTGGGGAATTCGCAAGGGTCAGCACAGCCGGAGTGCAATGGCTGAGCCTCGCCCTGGGTGAACCTCCTTCATGATCAAGGTATCTCCCCTGCCAGGTAAGTATGAGTTGGAAACCGCACAAGTCCTCTCACGCCATTGGGAATGGTGTCCCAAACTCTCACGGCGGCTGGGGGAGGGGACAGGATAATACGGCCTCTCCCTCCCCCCGCCCACCACACCACCCCACTTCACCAAACGCTGAGAAACCCAGAAGCCCTGGCTCAGACAAGAATAAGCAAAAGATTGGGGCTTAGAGATTGAACATTGGGTTATGATATTTATGTTTTAATATATGTTTTGCGTTTGTGTTTTATGCATCTCTGTATTTTGTAAATTCTGCACAATTCAATTAGTAAAAATTGTGAGGCAGAATTATTCAACTCAAAATTAACAGGGGCGCCATATTGAACATTGGGATGGAAACGCGCACAACCAGGAAAAGGAGATCCACCGCGGGACGATATTTTGCTTTCAAACAGGACACGCAGGCTCTGCCGTCAGGCAAAGCCTCCCAAAAATATCTTTAACTCGTCATCGTTCCTCTCCACGGAAGTCTTTAGTAAAAGGCGAAAGGCTTATTCGTGATGAAGAGAAACCAGAGTCTTTGACGCTCGCCCCGCTCCTCCCTCCAGCCCTTTGCCACCTCAGCAGCCGTAGCCACGGGTAGCCGGCCTCGAGGGCGTGGTTAGTACTTGGATAAGAGACTGCCTGGGAATACAATAATCGTCATCATCATTTAGATTTATATTACATAGTGCTTCAAGCTTTTTGTCCCTTGCCCCTCCGACAGAGGGCACTGTCTCCCCAGCCATAGGGAAGAGAGAGAAGAGATACATGCAGAGCCACATCATAATTCTCCCAACTGTAGTTGCGCTTTGTGGTTGCAAGCTGGTGTTTGCTCTTTCACTGCTGAAATAATTTGATACCCTTTCAATCACGAGAGAACCTGCTTTGACAATGTAAACATATGTTTCCCATGCTAGTGAAGCCCTTTCACTTGACAAAAAAGTAAGAAAGATAGAGAGAACGTTAGAAAGAAAGAAAGAGAGAAAGAAAGAAAAAGAAAGAAAGAAAGACAGAAAAAAAACACCAAGTCCAAAAGGGAGAGAGCAGAGCCAGGCAAAGTATAAGAGGCTTACCTCCGTCTTGCTCCTCCGCTTACGGCCATACCACCCTGAACACGCCCGATCTCGTCCGATCTCGGAAACTAAGCAGGGTCGGGCCTGGTTAGTACTTGGATGGGAGACCGCCTGGGAATACCAGGTGCTGTAAGCTTTTTGGCCCTTGCCTCTGGAATAGGGGGCACTGTTTCCCCAACCAAGGCGCAGAGAGAGCTGAGATAGACACACAGCCGCATCCTCATTAAAAGCTGTCGTAGTTGCGCATCCTCATTAAAAGCTGCCGTAGTTGCGCTTGGGGCTCACGAGCTGTTGTTTACGAGGCGCCCACTTTGTCCTATTTTCAGCACTGAAATACCATTAGACAGTTTTAATCAGGGGAGAGCGCGGACGCAGTCCCCCACTACCAGAAATTATGCAGTAGAGATTCCCACATTTGGGGAATTCGCAAGGGTCAGCACAGCCGGAGTGCAATGGCTGAGCCTCGCCCTGGGTGAACCTCCTTCATGATCAAGGTATCTCCCCTGCCAGGTAAGTATGAGTTGGAAACCGCACAAGTCCTCTCACGCCATTGGGAATGGTGTCCCAAACTCTCACGGCGGCTGGGGGAGGGGACAGGATAATACGGCCTCTCCCTCCCCCCGCCCACCACACCACCCCACTTCACCAAACGCTGAGAAACCCAGAAGCCCTGGCTCAGACAAGAATAAGCAAAAGATTGGGGCTTAGAGATTGAACATTGGGTTATGATATTTATGTTTTAATATATGTTTTGCGTTTGTGTTTTATGCATCTCTGTATTTTGTAAATTCTGCACAATTCAATTAGTAAAAATTGTGAGGCAGAATTATTCAACTCAAAATTAACAGGGGCGCCATATTGAACATTGGGATGGAAACGCGCACAACCAGGAAAAGGAGATCCACCGCGGGATGATATTTTGCTTTCAAACAGGACACGCAGGCTCTGCCGTCAGGCAAAGCCTCCCAAAAATATCTTTAACTCGTTATCGTTCCTCTCCACGGAAGTCTTTAGTAAAAGGCGAAAGGCTTATTCGTGATGAAGAGAAACCAGAGTCTTTGACGCTCGCCCCGCTCCTCCCTCCAGCCCTTTGCCACCTCAGCAGCCGTAGCCACGGGTAGCCGGCCTCGAGGGCGTGGTTAGTACTTGGATAAGAGACTGCCTGGGAATACAATAATCGTCATCATCATTTAGATTTATATTACATAGTGCGCTTGGGGCTCACGAGCTGTTGTTTACGAGGCGCCCACTTTGTCCTATTTTCAGCACTGAAATACCATTAGACAGTTTTAATCAGGGGAGAGCGCGGACGCAGTCCCCCACTACCAGAAATTATGCAGTCGAGATTCCCACATTTGGGGAATTCGCAAGGGTCAGCACAGCCGGAGTGCAATGGCTGAGCCTCCTTCATGATCAAGGTATCTCCCCTGCCAGGTAAGTATGAGTTGGAAACCGCACAAGTCCTCTCACGCCATTGGGAATGGTGTCCCAAACTCTCACGGCGGCTGGGGGAGGGGACAGGATAATACGGCCTCTCCCTCCCCCCGCCCACCACACCACCCCACTTCACCAAACGCTGAGAAACCCAGAAGCCCTGGCTCAGACAAGAATAAGCAAAAGATTGGGGCTTAGAGATTGAACATTGGGTTATGATATTTATGTTTTAATATATGTTTTGCGTTTGTGTTTTATGCATCTCTGTATTTTGTAAATTCTGCACAATTCAATTAGTAAAAATTGTGAGGCAGAATTATTCAACTCAAAATTAACAGGGGCGCCATATTGAACATTGGGATGGAAACGCGCACAACCAGGAAAAGGAGATCCACCGCGGGACGATATTTTGCTTTCAAACAGGACACGCAGGCTCTGCCGTCAGGCAAAGCCTCCCAAAAATATCTTTAACTCGTCATCGTTCCTCTCCACGGAAGTCTTTAGTAAAAGGCGAAAGGCTTATTCGTGATGAAGAGAAACCAGAGTCTTTGACGCTCGCCCCGCTCCTCCCTCCAGCCCTTTGCCACCTCAGCAGCCGTAGCCACGGGTAGCCGGCCTCGAGGGCGTGGTTAGTACTTGGATAAGAGACTGCCTGGGAATACAATAATCGTCATCATCATTTAGATTTATATTACATAGTGCTTCAAGCTTTTTGTCCCTTGCCCCTCCGACAGAGGGCACTGTCTCCCCAGCCATAGGGAAGAGAGAGAAGAGATACATGCAGAGCCACATCATAATTCTCCCAACTGTAGTTGCGCTTTGTGGTTGCGAGCTGGTGTTTGCTCTTTCACTGCTGAAATAATTTGATACCCTTTCAATCACGAGAGAACCTGCTTTGACAATGTAAACATATGTTTCCCATGCTAGTGAAGCCCTTTCACTTGACAAAAAAGTAAGAAAGATAGAGAGAACGTTAGAAAGAAAGAAAGAAAGAAAGAAAGAAAGAAAAAGAAAGAAAGAAAGAAAGAAAGAAAGAAAGAAAGACAGAAAAAAAACACCAAGTCCAAAAGGGAGAGAGCAGAGCCAGGCAAAGTATAAGAGGCTTACCTCCGTCTTGCTCCTCCGCTTACGGCCATACCACCCTGAACACGCCCGATCTCGTCCGATCTCGGAAGCTAAGCAGGGTCGGGCCTGGTTAGTACTTGGATGGGAGACCGCCTGGGAATACCAGGTGCTGTAAGCTTTTTGGCCCTTGCCTCTGGAATAGGGGGCACTGTTTCCCCAACCAAGGCGCAGAGAGAGCTGAGATAGACACACAGCCGCATCCTCATTAAAAGCTGTCGTAGTTGCGCATCCTCATTAAAAGCTGCCGTAGTTGCGCTTGGGGCTCACGAGCTGTTGTTTACGAGGCGCCCACTTTGTCCTATTTGCAGCACTGAAATACCATTAGACAGTTTTAATCAGGGGAGAGCGCGGACGCAGTCCCCCACTACCAGAAATTATGCAGTCGAGATTCCCACATTTGGGGAATTCGCAAGGGTCAGCACAGCCGGAGTGCAATGGCTGAGCCTCGCCCTGGGTGAACCTCCTTCATGATCAAGGTATCTCCCCTGCCAGGTAAGTATGAGTTGGAAACCGCACAAGTCCTCTCACGCCATTGGGAATGGTGTCCCAAACTCTCACGGCGGCTGGGGGAGGGGACAGGATAATACGGCCTCTCCCTCCCCCCGCCCACCACACCACCCCACTTCACCAAACGCTGAGAAACCCAGAAGCCCTGGCTCAGACAAGAATAAGCAAAAGATTGGGGCTTAGAGATTGAACATTGGGTTATGATATTTATGTTTTAATATATGTTTTGCGTTTGTGTTTTATGCATCTCTGTATTTTGTAAATTCTGCACAATTCAATTAGTAAAAATTGTGAGGCAGAATTATTCAACTCAAAATTAACAGGGGCGCCATATTGAACATTGGGATGGAAACGCGCACAACCAGGAAAAGGAGATCCACCGCGGGACGATATTTTGCTTTCAAACAGGACACGCAGGCTCTGCCGTCAGGCAAAGCCTCCCAAAAATATCTTTAACTCGTCATCGTTCCTCTCCACGGAAGTCTTTAGTAAAAGGCGAAAGGCTTATTCGTGATGAAGAGAAACCAGAGTCTTTGACGCTCGCCCCGCTCCTCCCTCCAGCCCTTTGCCACCTCAGCAGCCGTAGCCACGGGTAGCCGGCCTCGAGGGCGTGGTTAGTACTTGGATAAGAGACTGCCTGGGAATACAATAATCGTCATCATCATTTAGATTTATATTACATAGTGCTTCAAGCTTTTTGTCCCTTGCCCCTCCGACAGAGGGCACTGTCTCCCCAGCCATAGGGAAGAGAGAGAAGAGATACATGCAGAGCCACATCATAATTCTCCCAACTGTAGTTGCGCTTTGTGGTTGCAAGCTGGTGTTTGCTCTTTCACTGCTGAAATAATTTGATACCCTTTCAATCACGAGAGAACCTGCTTTGACAATGTAAACATATGTTTCCCATGCTAGTGAAGCCCTTTCACTTGACAAAAAAGTAAGAAAGATAGAGAGAACGTTAGAAAGAAAGAAAGAGAGAAAGAAAGAAAAAGAAAGAAAGAAAGACAGAAAAAAAACACCAAGTCCAAAAGGGAGAGAGCAGAGCCAGGCAAAGTATAAGAGGCTTACCTCCGTCTTCCTCCTCCGCTTACGGCCATACCACCCTGAACACGCCCGATCTCGTCCGATCTCGGAAACTAAGCAGGGTCGGGCCTGGTTAGTACTTGGATGGGAGACCGCCTGGGAATACCAGGTGCTGTAAGCTTTTTGGCCCTTGCCTCTGGAATAGGGGGCACTGTTTCCCCAACCAAGGCGCAGAGAGAGCTGAGATAGACACACAGCCGCATCCTCATTAAAAGCTGTCGTAGTTGCGCATCCTCATTAAAAGCTGCCGTAGTTGCGCTTGGGGCTCACGAGCTGTTTTTTACGAGGCGCCCACTTTGTCCTATTTTCAGCACTGAAATACCATTAGACAGTTTTAATCAGGGGAGAGCGCGGACGCAGTCCCCCACTACCAGAAATTATGCAGTCGAGATTCCCACATTTGGGGAATTCGCAAGGGTCAGCACAGCCGGAGTGCAATGGCTGAGCCTCGCCCTGGGTGAACCTCCTTCATGATCAAGGTATCTCCCCTGCCAGGTAAGTATGTGTTGGAAACCGCACAAGTCCTCTCACGCCATTGGGAATGGTGTCCCAAACTCTCACGGCGGCTGGGGGAGGGGACAGGATAATACGGCCTCTCCCTCCCCCCGCCCACCACACCACCCCACTTCACCAAACGCTGAGAAACCCAGAAGCCCTGGCTCAGACAAGAATAAGCAAAAGATTGGGGCTTAGAGATTGAACATTGGGTTATGATATTTATGTTTTAATATATGTTTTGCGTTTGTGTTTTATGCATCTCTGTATTTTGTAAATTCTGCACAATTCAATTAGTAAAAATTGTGAGGCAGAATTATTCAACTCAAAATTAACAGGGGCGCCATATTGAACATTGGGATGGAAACGCGCACAACCAGGAAAAGGAGATCCACCGCGGGATGATATTTTGCTTTCAAACAGGACACGCAGGCTCTGCCGTCAGGCAAAGCCTCCCAAAAATATCTTTAACTCGTTATCGTTCCTCTCCACGGAAGTCTTTAGTAAAAGGCGAAAGGCTTATTCGTGATGAAGAGAAACCAGAGTCTTTGACGCTCGCCCCGCTCCTCCCTCCAGCCCTTTGCCACCTCAGCAGCCGTAGCCACGGGTAGCCGGCCTCGAGGGCGTGGTTAGTACTTGGATAAGAGACTGCCTGGGAATACAATAATCGTCATCATCATTTAGATTTATATTACATAGTGCTTCAAGCTTTTTGTCCCTTGCCCCTCCGACAGAGGGCACTGTCTCCCCAGCCATAGGGAAGAGAGAGAAGAGATACATGCAGAGCCACATCATAATTCTCCCAACTGTAGTTGCGCTTTGTGGTTGCGAGCTGGTGTTTGCTCTTTCACTGCTGAAATAATTTGATACCCTTTCAATCACGAGAGAACCTGCTTTGACAATGTAAACATATGTTTCCCATGCTAGTGAAGCCCTTTCACTTGACAAAAAAGTAAGAAAGATAGAGAGAACGTTAGAAAGAAAGAAAGAGAGAAAGAAAGAAAAAGAAAGAAAGAAAGACAGAAAAAAAACACCAAGTCCAAAAGGGAGAGAGCAGAGCCAGGCAAAGTATAAGAGGCTTACCTCCGTCTTGCTCCTCCGCTTACGGCCATACCACCCTGAACACGCCCGATCTCGTCCGATCTCGGAAGCTAAGCAGGGTCGGGCCTGGTTAGTACTTGGATGGGAGACCGCCTGGGAATACCAGGTGCTGTAAGCTTTTTGGCCCTTGCCTCTGGAATAGGGGGCACTGTTTCCCCAACCAAGGCGCAGAGAGAGCTGAGATAGACACACAGCCGCATCCTCATTAAAAGCTGTCGTAGTTGCGCATCCTCATTAAAAGCTGCCGTAGTTGCGCTTGGGGCTCACGAGCTGTTGTTTACGAGGCGCCCACTTTGTCCTATTTTCAGCACTGAAATACCATTAGACAGTTTTAATCAGGGGAGAGCGCGGACGCAGTCCCCCACTACCAGAAATTATGCAGTCGAGATTCCCACATTTGGGGAATTCGCAAGGGTCAGCACAGCCGGAGTGCAATGGCTGAGCCTCGCCCTGGGTGAACCTCCTTCATGATCAAGGTATCTCCCCTGCCAGGTAAGTATGAGTTGGAAACCGCACAAGTCCTCTCACGCCATTGGGAATGGTGTCCCAAACTCTCACGGCGGCTGGGGGAGGGGACAGGATAATACGGCCTCTCCCTCCCCCCGCCCACCACACCACCCCACTTCACCAAACGCTGAGAAACCCAGAAGCCCTGGCTCAGACAAGAATAAGCAAAAGATTGGGGCTTAGAGATTGAACATTGGGTTATGATATTTATGTTTTAATATATGTTTTGCGTTTGTGTTTTATGCATCTCTGTATTTTGTAAATTCTGCACAATTCAATTAGTAAAAATTGTGAGGCAGAATTATTCAACTCAAAATTAACAGGGGCGCCATATTGAACATTGGGATGGAAACGCGCACAACCAGGAAAAGGAGATCCACCGCGGGACGATATTTTGCTTTCAAACAGGACACGCAGGCTCTGCCGTCAGGCAAAGCCTCCCAAAAATATCTTTAACTCGTCATCGTTCCTCTCCACGGAAGTCTTTAGTAAAAGGCGAAAGGCTTATTCGTGATGAAGAGAAACCAGAGTCTTTGACGCTCGCCCCGCTCCTCCCTCCAGCCCTTTGCCACCTCAGCAGCCGTAGCCACGGGTAGCCGGCCTCGAGGGCGTGGTTAGTACTTGGATAAGAGACTGCCTGGGAATACAATAATCGTCATCATCATTTAGATTTATATTACATAGTGCTTCAAGCTTTTTGTCCCTTGCCCCTCCGACAGAGGGCACTGTCTCCCCAGCCATAGGGAAGAGAGAGAAGAGATACATGCAGAGCCACATCATAATTCTCCCAACTGTAGTTGCGCTTTGTGGTTGCAAGCTGGTGTTTGCTCTTTCACTGCTGAAATAATTTGATACCCTTTCAATCACGAGAGAACCTGCTTTGACAATGTAAACATATGTTTCCCATGCTAGTGAAGCCCTTTCACTTGACAAAAAAGTAAGAAAGATAGAGAGAACGTTAGAAAGAAAGAAAGAGAGAAAGAAAGAAAAAGAAAGAAAGAAAGACAGAAAAAAAACACCAAGTCCAAAAGGGAGAGAGCAGAGCCAGGCAAAGTATAAGAGGCTTACCTCCGTCTTCCTCCTCCGCTTACGGCCATACCACCCTGAACACGCCCGATCTCGTCCGATCTCGGAAACTAAGCAGGGTCGGGCCTGGTTAGTACTTGGATGGGAGACCGCCTGGGAATACCAGGTGCTGTAAGCTTTTTGGCCCTTGCCTCTGGAATAGGGGGCACTGTTTCCCCAACCAAGGCGCAGAGAGAGCTGAGATAGACACACAGCCGCATCCTCATTAAAAGCTGTCGTAGTTGCGCATCCTCATTAAAAGCTGCCGTAGTTGCGCTTGGGGCTCACGAGCTGTTTTTTACGAGGCGCCCACTTTGTCCTATTTTCAGCACTGAAATACCATTAGACAGTTTTAATCAGGGGAGAGCGCGGACGCAGTCCCCCACTACCAGAAATTATGCAGTCGAGATTCCCACATTTGGGGAATTCGCAAGGGTCAGCACAGCCGGAGTGCAATGGCTGAGCCTCGCCCTGGGTGAACCTCCTTCATGATCAAGGTATCTCCCCTGCCAGGTAAGTATGTGTTGGAAACCGCACAAGTCCTCTCACGCCATTGGGAATGGTGTCCCAAACTCTCACGGCGGCTGGGGGAGGGGACAGGATAATACGGCCTCTCCCTCCCCCCGCCCACCACACCACCCCACTTCACCAAACGCTGAGAAACCCAGAAGCCCTGGCTCAGACAAGAATAAGCAAAAGATTGGGGCTTAGAGATTGAACATTGGGTTATGATATTTATGTTTTAATATATGTTTTGCGTTTGTGTTTTATGCATCTCTGTATTTTGTAAATTCTGCACAATTCAATTAGTAAAAATTGTGAGGCAGAATTATTCAACTCAAAATTAACAGGGGCGCCATATTGAACATTGGGATGGAAACGCGCACAACCAGGAAAAGGAGATCCACCGCGGGACGATATTTTGCTTTCAAACAGGACACGCAGGCTCTGCCGTCAGGCAAAGCCTCCCAAAAATATCTTTAACTCGTCATCGTTCCTCTCCACGGAAGTCTTTAGTAAAAGGCGAAAGGCTTATTCGTGATGAAGAGAAACCAGAGTCTTTGACGCTCGCCCCGCTCCTCCCTCCAGCCCTTTGCCACCTCAGCAGCCGTAGCCACGGGTAGCCGGCCTCGAGGGCGTGGTTAGTACTTGGATAAGAGACTGCCTGGGAATACAATAATCGTCATCATCATTTAGATTTATATTACATAGTGCTTCAAGCTTTTTGTCCCTTGCCCCTCCGACAGAGGGCACTGTCTCCCCAGCCATAGGGAAGAGAGAGAAGAGATACATGCAGAGCCACATCATAATTCTCCCAACTGTAGTTGCGCTTTGTGGTTGCAAGCTGGTGTTTGCTCTTTCACTGCTGAAATAATTTGATACCCTTTCAATCACGAGAGAACCTGCTTTGACAATGTAAACATATGTTTCCCATGCTAGTGAAGCCCTTTCACTTGACAAAAAAGTAAGAAAGATAGAGAGAACGTTAGAAAGAAAGAAAGAGAGAAAGAAAGAAAAAGAAAGAAAGAAAGACAGAAAAAAAACACCAAGTCCAAAAGGGAGAGAGCAGAGCCAGGCAAAGTATAAGAGGCTTACCTCCGTCTTCCTCCTCCGCTTACGGCCATACCACCCTGAACACGCCCGATCTCGTCCGATCTCGGAAACTAAGCAGGGTCGGGCCTGGTTAGTACTTGGATGGGAGACCGCCTGGGAATACCAGGTGCTGTAAGCTTTTTGGCCCTTGCCTCTGGAATAGGGGGCACTGTTTCCCCAACCAAGGCGCAGAGAGAGCTGAGATAGACACACAGCCGCATCCTCATTAAAAGCTGTCGTAGTTGCGCATCCTCATTAAAAGCTGCCGTAGTTGCGCTTGGGGCTCACGAGCTGTTTTTTACGAGGCGCCCACTTTGTCCTATTTTCAGCACTGAAATACCATTAGACAGTTTTAATCAGGGGAGAGCGCGGACGCAGTCCCCCACTACCAGAAATTATGCAGTCGAGATTCCCACATTTGGGGAATTCGCAAGGGTCAGCACAGCCGGAGTGCAATGGCTGAGCCTCGCCCTGGGTGAACCTCCTTCATGATCAAGGTATCTCCCCTGCCAGGTAAGTATGTGTTGGAAACCGCACAAGTCCTCTCACGCCATTGGGAATGGTGTCCCAAACTCTCACGGCGGCTGGGGGAGGGGACAGGATAATACGGCCTCTCCCTCCCCCCGCCCACCACACCACCCCACTTCACCAAACGCTGAGAAACCCAGAAGCCCTGGCTCAGACAAGAATAAGCAAAAGATTGGGGCTTAGAGATTGAACATTGGGTTATGATATTTATGTTTTAATATATGTTTTGCGTTTGTGTTTTATGCATCTCTGTATTTTGTAAATTCTGCACAATTCAATTAGTAAAAATTGTGAGGCAGAATTATTCAACTCAAAATTAACAGGGGCGCCATATTGAACATTGGGATGGAAACGCGCACAACCAGGAAAAGGAGATCCACCGCGGGACGATATTTTGCTTTCAAACAGGACACGCAGGCTCTGCCGTCAGGCAAAGCCTCCCAAAAATATCTTTAACTCGTCATCGTTCCTCTCCACGGAAGTCTTTAGTAAAAGGCGAAAAGCTTATTCGTGATGAAGAGAAACCAGAGTCTTTGACGCTCGCCCCGCTCCTCCCTCCAGCCCTTTGCCACCTCAGCAGCCGTAGCCACGGGTAGCCGGCCTCGAGGGCGTGGTTAGTACTTGGATAAGAGACTGCCTGGGAATACAATAATCGTCATCATCATTTAGATTTATATTACATAGTGCTTCAAGCTTTTTGTCCCTTGCCCCTCCGACAGAGGGCACTGTCTCCCCAGCCATAGGGAAGAGAGAGAAGAGATACATGCAGAGCCACATCATAATTCTCCCAACTGTAGTTGCGCTTTGTGGTTGCAAGCTGGTGTTTGCTCTTTCACTGCTGAAATAATTTGATACCCTTTCAATCACGAGAGAACCTGCTTTGACAATGTAAACATATGTTTCCCATGCTAGTGAAGCCCTTTCACTTGACAAAAAAGTAAGAAAGATAGAGAGAACGTTAGAAAGAAAGAAAGAGAGAAAGAAAGAAAAAGAAAGAAAGAAAGACAGAAAAAAAACACCAAGTCCAAAAGGGAGAGAGCAGAGCCAGGCAAAGTATAAGAGGCTTACCTCCGTCTTCCTCCTCCGCTTACGGCCATACCACCCTGAACACGCCCGATCTCGTCCGATCTCGGAAACTAAGCAGGGTCGGGCCTGGTTAGTACTTGGATGGGAGACCGCCTGGGAATACCAGGTGCTGTAAGCTTTTTGGCCCTTGCCTCTGGAATAGGGGGCACTGTTTCCCCAACCAAGGCGCAGAGAGAGCTGAGATAGACACACAGCCGCATCCTCATTAAAAGCTGTCGTAGTTGCGCATCCTCATTAAAAGCTGCCGTAGTTGCGCTTGGGGCTCACGAGCTGTTTTTTACGAGGCGCCCACTTTGTCCTATTTTCAGCACTGAAATACCATTAGACAGTTTTAATCAGGGGAGAGCGCGGACGCAGTCCCCCACTACCAGAAATTATGCAGTCGAGATTCCCACATTTGGGGAATTCGCAAGGGTCAGCACAGCCGGAGTGCAATGGCTGAGCCTCGCCCTGGGTGAACCTCCTTCATGATCAAGGTATCTCCCCTGCCAGGTAAGTATGTGTTGGAAACCGCACAAGTCCTCTCACGCCATTGGGAATGGTGTCCCAAACTCTCACGGCGGCTGGGGGAGGGGACAGGATAATACGGCCTCTCCCTCCCCCCGCCCACCACACCACCCCACTTCACCAAACGCTGAGAAACCCAGAAGCCCTGGCTCAGACAAGAATAAGCAAAAGATTGGGGCTTAGAGATTGAACATTGGGTTATGATATTTATGTTTTAATATATGTTTTGCGTTTGTGTTTTATGCATCTCTGTATTTTGTAAATTCTGCACAATTCAATTAGTAAAAATTGTGAGGCAGAATTATTCAACTCAAAATTAACAGGGGCGCCATATTGAACATTGGGATGGAAACGCGCACAACCAGGAAAAGGAGATCCACCGCGGGATGATATTTTGCTTTCAAACAGGACACGCAGGCTCTGCCGTCAGGCAAAGCCTCCCAAAAATATCTTTAACTCGTTATCGTTCCTCTCCACGGAAGTCTTTAGTAAAAGGCGAAAGGCTTATTCGTGATGAAGAGAAACCAGAGTCTTTGACGCTCGCCCCGCTCCTCCCTCCAGCCCTTTGCCACCTCAGCAGCCGTAGCCACGGGTAGCCGGCCTCGAGGGCGTGGTTAGTACTTGGATAAGAGACTGCCTGGGAATACAATAATCGTCATCATCATTTAGATTTATATTACATAGTGCTTCAAGCTTTTTGTCCCTTGCCCCTCCGACAGAGGGCACTGTCTCCCCAG
This sequence comes from Borostomias antarcticus, assembly GCF_949987555.1. Lineage (NCBI taxonomy): Eukaryota > Metazoa > Chordata > Actinopteri > Stomiiformes > Stomiidae > Borostomias > Borostomias antarcticus. The sequence continues at coordinate 1,058,112 of NW_028176396.1, forward strand.
CCATAGGGAAGAGAGAGAAGAGATACATGCAGAGCCACATCATAATTCTCCCAACTGTAGTTGCGCTTTGTGGTTGCGAGCTGGTGTTTGCTCTTTCACTGCTGAAATAATTTGATACCCTTTCAATCACGAGAGAACCTGCTTTGACAATGTAAACATATGTTTCCCATGCTAGTGAAGCCCTTTCACTTGACAAAAAAGTAAGAAAGATAGAGAGAACGTTAGAAAGAAAGAAAGAGAGAAAGAAAGAAAAAGAAAGAAAGAAAGAAAGAAAGAAAGAAAGACAGAAAAAAAACACCAAGTCCAAAAGGGAGAGAGCAGAGCCAGGCAAAGTATAAGAGGCTTACCTCCGTCTTGCTCCTCCGCTTACGGCCATACCACCCTGAACACGCCCGATCTCGTCCGATCTCGGAAGCTAAGCAGGGTCGGGCCTGGTTAGTACTTGGATGGGAGACCGCCTGGGAATACCAGGTGCTGTAAGCTTTTTGGCCCTTGCCTCTGCAATAGGGGGCACTGTTTCCCCAACCAAGGCGCAGAGAGAGCTGAGATAGACACACAGCCGCATCCTCATTAAAAGCTGCCGTAGTTGCGCATCCTCATTAAAAGCTGCCGTAGTTGCGCTTGGGGCTCACGAGCTGTTGTTTACGAGGCGCCCACTTTGTCCTATTTTCAGCACTGAAATACCATTAGACAGTTTTAATCAGGGGAGAGCGCGGACGCAGTCCCCCACTACCAGAAATTATGCAGTCGAGATTCCCACATTTGGGGAATTCGCAAGGGTCAGCACAGCCGGAGTGCAATGGCTGAGCCTCGCCCTGGGTGAACCTCCTTCATGATCAAGGTATCTCCCCTGCCAGGTAAGTATGAGTTGGAAACCGCACAAGTCCTCTCACGCCATTGGGAATGGTGTCCCAAACTCTCACGGCGGCTGGGGGAGGGGACAGGATAATACGGCCTCTCCCTCCCCCCGCCCACCACACCACCCCACTTCACCAAACGCTGAGAAACCCAGAAGCCCTGGCTCAGACAAGAATAAGCAAAAGATTGGGGCTTAGAGATTGAACATTGGGTTATGATATTTATGTTTTAATATATGTTTTGCGTTTGTGTTTTATGCATCTCTGTATTTTGTAAATTCTGCACAATTCAATTAGTAAAAATTGTGAGGCAGAATTATTCAACTCAAAATTAACAGGGGCGCCATATTGAACATTGGGATGGAAACGCGCACAACCAGGAAAAGGAGATCCACCGCGGGACGATATTTTGCTTTCAAACAGGACACGCAGGCTCTGCCGTCAGGCAAAGCCTCCCAAAAATATCTTTAACTCGTTATCGTTCCTCTCCACGGAAGTCTTTAGTAAAAGGCGAAAGGCTTATTCGTGATGAAGAGAAACCAGAGTCTTTGACGCTCGCCCCGCTCCTCCCTCCAGCCCTTTGCCACCTCAGCAGCCGTAGCCACGGGTAGCCGGCCTCGAGGGCGTGGTTAGTACTTGGATAAGAGACTGCCTGGGAATACAATAATCGTCATCATCATTTAGATTTATATTACATAGTGCTTCAAGCTTTTTGTCCCTTGCCCCTCCGACAGAGGGCACTGTCTCCCCAGCCATAGGGAAGAGAGAGAAGAGATACATGCAGAGCCACATCATAATTCTCCCAACTGTAGTTGCGCTTTGTGGTTGCGAGCTGGTGTTTGCTCTTTCACTGCTGAAATAATTTGATACCCTTTCAATCACGAGAGAACCTGCTTTGACAATGTAAACATATGTTTCCCATGCTAGTGAAGCCCTTTCACTTGACAAAAAAGTAAGAAAGATAGAGAGAACGTTAGAAAGAAAGAAAGAAAGAGAGAAAGAAAGAAAAAGAAAGAAAGAAAGACAGAAAAAAAACACCAAGTCCAAAAGGGAGAGAGCAGAGCCAGGCAAAGTATAAGAGGCTTACCTCCGTCTTGCTCCTCCGCTTACGGCCATACCACCCTGAACACGCCCGATCTCGTCCGATCTCGGAAGCTAAGCAGGGTCGGGCCTGGTTAGTACTTGGATGGGAGACCGCCTGGGAATACCAGGTGCTGTAAGCTTTTTGGCCCTTGCCTCTGGAATAGGGGGCACTGTTTCCCCAACCAAGGCGCAGAGAGAGCTGAGATAGACACACAGCCGCATCCTCATTAAAAGCTGTCGTAGTTGCGCATCCTCATTAAAAGCTGCCGTAGTTGCGCTTGGGGCTCACGAGCTGTTGTTTACGAGGCGCCCACTTTGTCCTATTTTCAGCACTGAAATACCATTAGACAGTTTTAATCAGGGGAGAGCGCGGACGCAGTCCCCCACTACCAGAAATTATGCAGTCGAGATTCCCACATTTGGGGAATTCGCAAGGGTCAGCACAGCCGGAGTGCAATGGCTGAGCCTCGCCCTGGGTGAACCTCCTTCATGATCAAGGTATCTCCCCTGCCAGGTAAGTATGAGTTGGAAACCGCACAAGTCCTCTCACGCCATTGGGAATGGTGTCCCAAACTCTCACGGCGGCTGGGGGAGGGGACAGGATAATACGGCCTCTCCCTCCCCCCGCCCACCACACCACCCCACTTCACCAAACGCTGAGAAACCCAGAAGCCCTGGCTCAGACAAGAATAAGCAAAAGATTGGGGCTTAGAGATTGAACATTGGGTTATGATATTTATGTTTTAATATATGTTTTGCGTTTGTGTTTTATGCATCTCTGTATTTTGTAAATTCTGCACAATTCAATTAGTAAAAATTGTGAGGCAGAATTATTCAACTCAAAATTAACAGGGGCGCCATATTGAACATTGGGATGGAAACGCGCACAACCAGGAAAAGGAGATCCACCGCGGGACGATATTTTGCTTTCAAACAGGACACGCAGGCTCTGCCGTCAGGCAAAGCCTCCCAAAAATATCTTTAACTCGTCATCGTTCCTCTCCACGGAAGTCTTTAGTAAAAGGCGAAAGGCTTATTCGTGATGAAGAGAAACCAGAGTCTTTGACGCTCGCCCCGCTCCTCCCTCCAGCCCTTTGCCACCTCAGCAGCCGTAGCCACGGGTAGCCGGCCTCGAGGGCGTGGTTAGTACTTGGATAAGAGACTGCCTGGGAATACAATAATCGTCATCATCATTTAGATTTATATTACATAGTGCTTCAAGCTTTTTGTCCCTTGCCCCTCCGATAGAGGGCACTGTCTCCCCAGCCATAGGGAAGAGAGAGAAGAGATACATGCAGAGCCACATCATAATTCTCCCAACTGTAGTTGCGCTTTGTGGTTGCGAGCTGGTGTTTGCTCTTTCACTGCTGAAATAATTTGATACCCTTTCAATCACGAGAGAACCTGCTTTGACAATGTAAACATATGTTTCCCATGCTAGTGAAGCCCTTTCACTTGACAAAAAAGTAAGAAAGATAGAGAGAACGTTAGAAAGAAAGAAAGAAAGAAAGAAAAAGAAAGAAAGAAAGACAGAAAAAAAACACCAAGTCCAAAAGGGAGAGAGCAGAGCCAGGCAAAGTATAAGAGGCTTACCTCCGTCTTGCTCCTCCGCTTACGGCCATACCACCCTGAACACCCCCGATCTCGTCCGATCTCGGAAGCTAAGCAGGGTCGGGCCTGGTTAGTACTTGGATGGGAGACCGCCTGGGAATACCAGGTGCTGTAAGCTTTTTGGCCCTTGCCTCTGGAATAGGGGGCACTGTTTCCCCAACCAAGGCGCAGAGAGAGCTGAGATAGACACACAGCCGCATCCTCATTAAAAGCTGTCGTAGTTGCGCATCCTCATTAAAAGCTGCCGTAGTTGCGCTTGGGGCTCACGAGCTGTTGTTTACGAGGCGCCCACTTTGTCCTATTTTCAGCACTGAAATACCATTAGACAGTTTTAATCAGGGGAGAGCGCGGACGCAGTCCCCCACTACCAGAAATTATGCAGTCGAGATTCCCACATTTGGGGAATTCGCAAGGGTCAGCACAGCCGGAGTGCAATGGCTGAGCCTCGCCCTGGGTGAACCTCCTTCATGATCAAGGTATCTCCCCTGCCAGGTAAGTATGAGTTGGAAACCGCACAAGTCCTCTCACGCCATTGGGAATGGTGTCCCAAACTCTCACGGCGGCTGGGGGAGGGGACAGGATAATACGGCCTCTCCCTCCCCCCGCCCACCACACCACCCCACTTCACCAAACGCTGAGAAACCCAGAAGCCCTGGCTCAGACAAGAATAAGCAAAAGATTGGGGCTTAGAGATTGAACATTGGGTTATGATATTTATGTTTTAATATATGTTTTGCGTTTGTGTTTTATGCATCTCTGTATTTTGTAAATTCTGCACAATTCAATTAGTAAAAATTGTGAGGCAGAATTATTCAACTCAAAATTAACAGGGGCGCCATATTGAACATTGGGATGGAAACGCGCACAACCAGGAAAAGGAGATCCACCGCGGGACGATATTTTGCTTTCAAACAGGACACGCAGGCTCTGCCGTCAGGCAAAGCCTCCCAAAAATATCTTTAACTCGTCATCGTTCCTCTCCACGGAAGTCTTTAGTAAAAGGCGAAAGGCTTATTCGTGATGAAGAGAAACCAGAGTCTTTGACGCTCGCCCCGCTCCTCCCTCCAGCCCTTTGCCACCTCAGCAGCCGTAGCCACGGGTAGCCGGCCTCGAGGGCGTGGTTAGTACTTGGATAAGAGACTGCCTGGGAATACAATAATCGTCATCATCATTTAGATTTATATTACATAGTGCTTCAAGCTTTTTGTCCCTTGCCCCTCCGACAGAGGGCACTGTCTCCCCAGCCATAGGGAAGAGAGAGAAGAGATACATGCAGAGCCACATCATAATTCTCCCAACTGTAGTTGCGCTTTGTGGTTGCGAGCTGGTGTTTGCTCTTTCACTGCTGAAATAATTTGATACCCTTTCAATCACGAGAGAACCTGCTTTGACAATGTAAACATATGTTTCCCATGCTAGTGAAGCCCTTTCACTTGACAAAAAAGTAAGAAAGATAGAGAGAACGTTAGAAAGAAAGAAAGAAAGAGAGAAAGAAAGAAAAAGAAAGAAAGAAAGACAGAAAAAAAACACCAAGTCCAAAAGGGAGAGAGCAGAGCCAGGCAAAGTATAAGAGGCTTACCTCCGTCTTGCTCCTCCGCTTACGGCCATACCACCCTGAACACGCCCGATCTCGTCCGATCTCGGAAGCTAAGCAGGGTCGGGCCTGGTTAGTACTTGGATGGGAGACCGCCTGGGAATACCAGGTGCTGTAAGCTTTTTGGCCCTTGCCTCTGGAATAGGGGGCACTGTTTCCCCAACCAAGGCGCAGAGAGAGCTGAGATAGACACACAGCCGCATCCTCATTAAAAGCTGTCGTAGTTGCGCATCCTCATTAAAAGCTGCCGTAGTTGCGCTTGGGGCTCACGAGCTGTTGTTTACGAGGCGCCCACTTTGTCCTATTTTCAGCACTGAAATACCATTAGACAGTTTTAATCAGGGGAGAGCGCGGACGCAGTCCCCCACTACCAGAAATTATGCAGTCGAGATTCCCACATTTGGGGAATTCGCAAGGGTCAGCACAGCCGGAGTGCAATGGCTGAGCCTCGCCCTGGGTGAACCTCCTTCATGATCAAGGTATCTCCCCTGCCAGGTAAGTATGAGTTGGAAACCGCACAAGTCCTCTCACGCCATTGGGAATGGTGTCCCAAACTCTCACGGCGGCTGGGGGAGGGGACAGGATAATACGGCCTCTCCCTCCCCCCGCCCACCACACCACCCCACTTCACCAAACGCTGAGAAACCCAGAAGCCCTGGCTCAGACAAGAATAAGCAAAAGATTGGGGCTTAGAGATTGAACATTGGGTTATGATATTTATGTTTTAATATATGTTTTGCGTTTGTGTTTTATGCATCTCTGTATTTTGTAAATTCTGCACAATTCAATTAGTAAAAATTGTGAGGCAGAATTATTCAACTCAAAATTAACAGGGGCGCCATATTGAACATTGGGATGGAAACGCGCACAACCAGGAAAAGGAGATCCACCGCGGGACGATATTTTGCTTTCAAACAGGACACGCAGGCTCTGCCGTCAGGCAAAGCCTCCCAAAAATATCTTTAACTCGTCATCGTTCCTCTCCACGGAAGTCTTTAGTAAAAGGCGAAAGGCTTATTCGTGATGAAGAGAAACCAGAGTCTTTGACGCTCGCCCCGCTCCTCCCTCCAGCCCTTTGCCACCTCAGCAGCCGTAGCCACGGGTAGCCGGCCTCGAGGGCGTGGTTAGTACTTGGATAAGAGACTGCCTGGGAATACAATAATCGTCATCATCATTTAGATTTATATTACATAGTGCTTCAAGCTTTTTGTCCCTTGCCCCTCCGACAGAGGGCACTGTCTCCCCAGCCATAGGGAAGAGAGAGAAGAGATACATGCAGAGCCACATCATAATTCTCCCAACTGTAGTTGCGCTTTGTGGTTGCGAGCTGGTGTTTGCTCTTTCACTGCTGAAATAATTTGATACCCTTTCAATCACGAGAGAACCTGCTTTGACAATGTAAACATATGTTTCCCATGCTAGTGAAGCCCTTTCACTTGACAAAAAAGTAAGAAAGATAGAGAGAACGTTAGAAAGAAAGAAAGAAAGAAAGAAAGAAAAAGAAAGAAAGAAAGAAAGAAAGAAAGAAAGACAGAAAAAAAACACCAAGTCCAAAAGGGAGAGAGCAGAGCCAGGCAAAGTATAAGAGGCTTACCTCCGTCTTGCTCCTCCGCTTACGGCCATACCACCCTGAACACGCCCGATCTCGTCCGATCTCGGAAGCTAAGCAGGGTCGGGCCTGGTTAGTACTTGGATGGGAGACCGCCTGGGAATACCAGGTGCTGTAAGCTTTTTGGCCCTTGCCTCTGCAATAGGGGGCACTGTTTCCCCAACCAAGGCGCAGAGAGAGCTGAGATAGACACACAGCCGCATCCTCATTAAAAGCTGCCGTAGTTGCGCATCCTCATTAAAAGCTGCCGTAGTTGCGCTTGGGGCTCACGAGCTGTTGTTTACGAGGCGCCCACTTTGTCCTATTTTCAGCACTGAAATACCATTAGACAGTTTTAATCAGGGGAGAGCGCGGACGCAGTCCCCCACTACCAGAAATTATGCAGTCGAGATTCCCACATTTGGGGAATTCGCAAGGGTCAGCACAGCCGGAGTGCAATGGCTGAGCCTCGCCCTGGGTGAACCTCCTTCATGATCAAGGTATCTCCCCTGCCAGGTAAGTATGAGTTGGAAACCGCACAAGTCCTCTCACGCCATTGGGAATGGTGTCCCAAACTCTCACGGCGGCTGGGGGAGGGGACAGGATAATACGGCCTCTCCCTCCCCCCGCCCACCACACCACCCCACTTCACCAAACGCTGAGAAACCCAGAAGCCCTGGCTCAGACAAGAATAAGCAAAAGATTGGGGCTTAGAGATTGAACATTGGGTTATGATATTTATGTTTTAATATATGTTTTGCGTTTGTGTTTTATGCATCTCTGTATTTTGTAAATTCTGCACAATTCAATTAGTAAAAATTGTGAGGCAGAATTATTCAACTCAAAATTAACAGGGGCGCCATATTGAACATTGGGATGGAAACGCGCACAACCAGGAAAAGGAGATCCACCGCGGGACGATATTTTGCTTTCAAACAGGACACGCAGGCTCTGCCGTCAGGCAAAGCCTCCCAAAAATATCTTTAACTCGTTATCGTTCCTCTCCACGGAAGTCTTTAGTAAAAGGCGAAAGGCTTATTCGTGATGAAGAGAAACCAGAGTCTTTGACGCTCGCCCCGCTCCTCCCTCCAGCCCTTTGCCACCTCAGCAGCCGTAGCCACAGGTAGCCGGCCTCGAGGGCGTGGTTAGTACTTGGATAAGAGACTGCCTGGGAATACAATAATCGTCATCATCATTTAGATTTATATTACATAGTGCTTCAAGCTTTTTGTCCCTTGCCCCTCCGACAGAGGGCACTGTCTCCCCAGCCATAGGGAAGAGAGAGAAGAGATACATGCAGAGCCACATCATAATTCTCCCAACTGTAGTTGCGCTTTGTGGTTGCGAGCTGGTGTTTGCTCTTTCACTGCTGAAATAATTTGATACCCTTTCAATCACGAGAGAACCTGCTTTGACAATGTAAACATATGTTTCCCATGCTAGTGAAGCCCTTTCACTTGACAAAAAAGTAAGAAAGATAGAGAGAACGTTAGAAAGAAAGAAAGAAAGAGAGAAAGAAAGATAAAGAAAGAAAGAAAGACAGAAAAAAAACACCAAGTCCAAAAGGGAGAGAGCAGAGCCAGGCAAAGTATAAGAGGCTTACCTCCGTCTTGCTCCTCCGCTTACGGCCATACCACCCTGAACACGCCCGATCTCGTCCGATCTCGGAAGCTAAGCAGGGTCGGGCCTGGTTAGTACTTGGATGGGAGACCGCCTGGGAATACCAGGTGCTGTAAGCTTTTTGGCCCTTGCCTCTGGAATAGGGGGCACTGTTTCCCCAACCAAGGCGCAGAGAGAGCTGAGATAGACACACAGCCGCATCCTCATTAAAAGCTGTCGTAGTTGCGCATCCTCATTAAAAGCTGCCGTAGTTGCGCTTGGGGCTCACGAGCTGTTGTTTACGAGGCGCCCACTTTGTCCTATTTTCAGCACTGAAATACCATTAGACAGTTTTAATCAGGGGAGAGCGCGGACACAGTCCCCCACCACCAGAAATTATGCAGTCGAGATTCCCACATTTGGGGAATTCGCAAGGGTCAGCACAGCCGGAGTGCAATGGCTGAGCCTCGCCCTGGGTGAACCTCCTTCATGATCAAGGTATCTCCCCTGCCAGGTAAGTATGAGTTGGAAACCGCACAAGTCCTCTCACGCCATTGGGAATGGTGTCCCAAACTCTCACGGCGGCTGGGGGAGGGGACAGGATAATACGGCCTCTCCCTCCCCCCGCCCACCACACCACCCCACTTCACCAAACGCTGAGAAACCCAGAAGCCCTGGCTCAGACAAGAATAAGCAAAAGATTGGGGCTTAGAGATTGAACATTGGGTTATGATATTTATGTTTTAATATATGTTTTGCGTTTGTGTTTTATGCATCTCTGTATTTTGTAAATTCTGCACAATTCAATTAGTAAAAATTGTGAGGCAGAATTATTCAACTCAAAATTAACAGGGGCGCCATATTGAACATTGGGATGGAAACGCGCACAACCAGGAAAAGGAGATCCACCGCGGGACGATATTTTGCTTTCAAACAGGACACGCAGGCTCTGCCGTCAGGCAAAGCCTCCCAAAAATATCTTTAACTCGTCATCGTTCCTCTCCACGGAAGTCTTTAGTAAAAGGCGAAAGGCTTATTCCTGATGAAGAGAAACCAGAGTCTTTGAAGCTCGCCCCGCTCCTCCCTCCAGCCCTTTGCCACCTCAGCAGCCGTAGCCACGGGTAGCCGGCCTCGAGGGCGTGGTTAGTACTTGGATAAGAGACTGCCTGGGAATACAATAATCGTCATCATCATTTAGATTTATATTACATAGTGCTTCAAGCTTTTTGTCCCTTGCCCCTCCGATAGAGGGCACTGTCTCCCCAGCCATAGGGAAGAGAGAGAAGAGATACATGCAGAGCCACATCATAATTCTCCCAACTGTAGTTGCGCTTTGTGGTTGCGAGCTGGTGTTTGCTCTTTCACTGCTGAAATAATTTGATACCCTTTCAATCACGAGAGAACCTGCTTTGACAATGTAAACATATGTTTCCCATGCTAGTGAAGCCCTTTCACTTGACAAAAAAGTAAGAAAGATAGAGAGAACGTTAGAAAGAAAGAAAGAAAGAAAGAAAAAGAAAGAAAGAAAGACAGAAAAAAAACACCAAGTCCAAAAGGGAGAGAGCAGAGCCAGGCAAAGTATAAGAGGCTTACCTCCGTCTTGCTCCTCCGCTTACGGCCATACCACCCTGAACACCCCCGATCTCGTCCGATCTCGGAAGCTAAGCAGGGTCGGGCCTGGTTAGTACTTGGATGGGAGACCGCCTGGGAATACCAGGTGCTGTAAGCTTTTTGGCCCTTGCCTCTGGAATAGGGGGCACTGTTTCCCCAACCAAGGCGCAGAGAGAGCTGAGATAGACACACAGCCGCATCCTCATTAAAAGCTGTCGTAGTTGCGCATCCTCATTAAAAGCTGCCGTAGTTGCGCTTGGGGCTCACGAGCTGTTGTTTACGAGGCGCCCACTTTGTCCTATTTTCAGCACTGAAATACCATTAGACAGTTTTAATCAGGGGAGAGCGCGGACGCAGTCCCCCACTACCAGAAATTATGCAGTCGAGATTCCCACATTTGGGGAATTCGCAAGGGTCAGCACAGCCGGAGTGCAATGGCTGAGCCTCGCCCTGGGTGAACCTCCTTCATGATCAAGGTATCTCCCCTGCCAGGTAAGTATGAGTTGGAAACCGCACAAGTCCTCTCACGCCATTGGGAATGGTGTCCCAAACTCTCACGGCGGCTGGGGGAGGGGACAGGATAATACGGCCTCTCCCTCCCCCCGCCCACCACACCACCCCACTTCACCAAACGCTGAGAAACCCAGAAGCCCTGGCTCAGACAAGAATAAGCAAAAGATTGGGGCTTAGAGATTGAACATTGGGTTATGATATTTATGTTTTAATATATGTTTTGCGTTTGTGTTTTATGCATCTCTGTATTTTGTAAATTCTGCACAATTCAATTAGTAAAAATTGTGAGGCAGAATTATTCAACTCAAAATTAACAGGGGCGCCATATTGAACATTGGGATGGAAACGCGCACAACCAGGAAAATGAGATCCACCGCGGGACGATATTTTGCTTTCAAACAGGACACGCAGGCTCTGCCGTCAGGCAAAGCCTCCCAAAAATATCTTTAACTCGTCATCGTTCCTCTCCACGGAAGTCTTTAGTAAAAGGCGAAAGGCTTATTCGTGATGAAGAGAAACCAGAGTCTTTGACGCTCGCCCCGCTCCTCCCTCCAGCCCTTTGCCACCTCAGCAGCCGTAGCCACGGGTAGCCGGCCTCGAGGGCGTGGTTAGTACTTGGATAAGAGACTGCCTGGGAATACAATAATCGTCATCATCATTTAGATTTATATTACATAGTGCTTCAAGCTTTTTGTCCCTTGCCCCTCCGACAGAGGGCACTGTCTCCCCAGCCATAGGGAAGAGAGAGAAGAGATACATGCAGAGCCACATCATAATTCTCCCAACTGTAGTTGCGCTTTGTGGTTGCGAGCTGGTGTTTGCTCTTTCACTGCTGAAATAATTTGATACCCTTTCAATCACGAGAGAACCTGCTTTGACAATGTAAACATATGTTTCCCATGCTAGTGAAGCCCTTTCACTTGACAAAAAAGTAAGAAAGATAGAGAGAACGTTAGAAAGAAAGAAAGAAAGAGAGAAAGAAAGAAAAAGAAAGAAAGAAAGACAGAAAAAAAACACCAAGTCCAAAAGGGAGAGAGCAGAGCCAGGCAAAGTATAAGAGGCTTACCTCCGTCTTGCTCCTCCGCTTACGGCCATACCACCCTGAACACGCCCGATCTCGTCCGATCTCGGAAGCTAAGCAGGGTCGGGCCTGGTTAGTACTTGGATGGGAGACCGCCTGGGAATACCAGGTGCTGTAAGCTTTTTGGCCCTTGCCTCTGGAATAGGGGGCACTGTTTCCCCAACCAAGGCGCAGAGAGAGCTGAGATAGACACACAGCCGCATCCTCATTAAAAGCTGTCGTAGTTGCGCATCCTCATTAAAAGCTGCCGTAGTTGCGCTTGGGGCTCACGAGCTGTTGTTTACGAGGCGCCCACTTTGTCCTATTTTCAGCACTGAAATACCATTAGACAGTTTTAATCAGGGGAGAGCGCGGACGCAGTCCCCCACTACCAGAAATTATGCAGTCGAGATTCCCACATTTGGGGAATTCGCAAGGGTCAGCACAGCCGGAGTGCAATGGCTGAGCCTCGCCCTGGGTGAACCTCCTTCATGATCAAGGTATCTCCCCTGCCAGGTAAGTATGAGTTGGAAACCGCACAAGTCCTCTCACGCCATTGGGAATGGTGTCCCAAACTCTCACGGCGGCTGGGGGAGGGGACAGGATAATACGGCCTCTCCCTCCCCCCGCCCACCACACCACCCCACTTCACCAAACGCTGAGAAACCCAGAAGCCCTGGCTCAGACAAGAATAAGCAAAAGATTGGGGCTTAGAGATTGAACATTGGGTTATGATATTTATGTTTTAATATATGTTTTGCGTTTGTGTTTTATGCATCTCTGTATTTTGTAAATTCTGCACAATTCAATTAGTAAAAATTGTGAGGCAGAATTATTCAACTCAAAATTAACAGGGGCGCCATATTGAACATTGGGATGGAAACGCGCACAACCAGGAAAAGGAGATCCACCGCGGGACGATATTTTGCTTTCAAACAGGACACGCAGGCTCTGCCGTCAGGCAAAGCCTCCCAAAAATATCTTTAACTCGTCATCGTTCCTCTCCACGGAAGTCTTTAGTAAAAGGCGAAAGGCTTATTCGTGATGAAGAGAAACCAGAGTCTTTGACGCTCGCCCCGCTCCTCCCTCCAGCCCTTTGCCACCTCAGCAGCCGTAGCCACGGGTAGCCGGCCTCGAGGGCGTGGTTAGTACTTGGATAAGAGACTGCCTGGGAATACAATAATCGTCATCATCATTTAGATTTATATTACATAGTGCTTCAAGCTTTTTGTCCCTTGCCCCTCCGACAGAGGGCACTGTCTCCCCAGCCATAGGGAAGAGAGAGAAGAGATACATGCAGAGCCACATCATAATTCTCCCAACTGTAGTTGCGCTTTGTGGTTGCGAGCTGGTGTTTGCTCTTTCACTGCTGAAATAATTTGATACCCTTTCAATCACGAGAGAACCTGCTTTGACAATGTAAACATATGTTTCCCATGCTAGTGAAGCCCTTTCACTTGACAAAAAAGTAAGAAAGATAGAGAGAACGTTAGAAAGAAAGAAAGAAAGAAAGAAAGAAAAAGAAAGAAAGAAAGAAAGAAAGAAAGACAGAAAAAAAACACCAAGTCCAAAAGGGAGAGAGCAGAGCCAGGCAAAGTATAAGAGGCTTACCTCCGTCTTGCTCCTCCGCTTACGGCCATACCACCCTGAACACGCCCGATCTCGTCCGATCTCGGAAGCTAAGCAGGGTCGGGCCTGGTTAGTACTTGGATGGGAGACCGCCTGGGAATACCAGGTGCTGTAAGCTTTTTGGCCCTTGCCTCTGCAATAGGGGGCACTGTTTCCCCAACCAAGGCGCAGAGAGAGCTGAGATAGACACACAGCCGCATCCTCATTAAAAGCTGCCGTAGTTGCGCATCCTCATTAAAAGCTGCCGTAGTTGCGCTTGGGGCTCACGAGCTGTTGTTTACGAGGCGCCCACTTTGTCCTATTTTCAGCACTGAAATACCATTAGACAGTTTTAATCAGGGGAGAGCGCGGACGCAGTCCCCCACTACCAGAAATTATGCAGTCGAGATTCCCACATTTGGGGAATTCGCAAGGGTCAGCACAGCCGGAGTGCAATGGCTGAGCCTCGCCCTGGGTGAACCTCCTTCATGATCAAGGTATCTCCCCTGCCAGGTAAGTATGAGTTGGAAACCGCACAAGTCCTCTCACGCCATTGGGAATGGTGTCCCAAACTCTCACGGCGGCTGGGGGAGGGGACAGGATAATACGGCCTCTCCCTCCCCCCGCCCACCACACCACCCCACTTCACCAAACGCTGAGAAACCCAGAAGCCCTGGCTCAGACAAGAATAAGCAAAAGATTGGGGCTTAGAGATTGAACATTGGGTTATGATATTTATGTTTTAATATATGTTTTGCGTTTGTGTTTTATGCATCTCTGTATTTTGTAAATTCTGCACAATTCAATTAGTAAAAATTGTGAGGCAGAATTATTCAACTCAAAATTAACAGGGGCGCCATATTGAACATTGGGATGGAAACGCGCACAACCAGGAAAAGGAGATCCACCGCGGGACGATATTTTGCTTTCAAACAGGACACGCAGGCTCTGCCGTCAGGCAAAGCCTCCCAAAAATATCTTTAACTCGTTATCGTTCCTCTCCACGGAAGTCTTTAGTAAAAGGCGAAAGGCTTATTCGTGATGAAGAGAAACCAGAGTCTTTGACGCTCGCCCCGCTCCTCCCTCCAGCCCTTTGCCACCTCAGCAGCCGTAGCCACAGGTAGCCGGCCTCGAGGGCGTGGTTAGTACTTGGATAAGAGACTGCCTGGGAATACAATAATCGTCATCATCATTTAGATTTATATTACATAGTGCTTCAAGCTTTTTGTCCCTTGCCCCTCCGACAGAGGGCACTGTCTCCCCAGCCATAGGGAAGAGAGAGAAGAGATACATGCAGAGCCACATCATAATTCTCCCAACTGTAGTTGCGCTTTGTGGTTGCGAGCTGGTGTTTGCTCTTTCACTGCTGAAATAATTTGATACCCTTTCAATCACGAGAGAACCTGCTTTGACAATGTAAACATATGTTTCCCATGCTAGTGAAGCCCTTTCACTTGACAAAAAAGTAAGAAAGATAGAGAGAACGTTAGAAAGAAAGAAAGAAAGAGAGAAAGAAAGAAAAAGAAAGAAAGAAAGACAGAAAAAAAACACCAAGTCCAAAAGGGAGAGAGCAGAGCCAGGCAAAGTATAAGAGGCTTACCTCCGTCTTGCTCCTCCGCTTACGGCCATACCACCCTGAACACGCCCGATCTCGTCCGATCTCGGAAGCTAAGCAGGGTCGGGCCTGGTTAGTACTTGGATGGGAGACCGCCTGGGAATACCAGGTGCTGTAAGCTTTTTGGCCCTTGCCTCTGGAATAGGGGGCACTGTTTCCCCAACCAAGGCGCAGAGAGAGCTGAGATAGACACACAGCCGCATCCTCATTAAAAGCTGTCGTAGTTGCGCATCCTCATTAAAAGCTGCCGTAGTTGCGCTTGGGGCTCACGAGCTGTTGTTTACGAGGCGCCCACTTTGTCCTATTTTCAGCACTGAAATACCATTAGACAGTTTTAATCAGGGGAGAGCGCGGACACAGTCCCCCACCACCAGAAATTATGCAGTCGAGATTCCCACATTTGGGGAATTCGCAAGGGTCAGCACAGCCGGAGTGCAATGGCTGAGCCTCGCCCTGGGTGAACCTCCTTCATGATCAAGGTATCTCCCCTGCCAGGTAAGTATGAGTTGGAAACCGCACAAGTCCTCTCACGCCATTGGGAATGGTGTCCCAAACTCTCACGGCGGCTGGGGGAGGGGACAGGATAATACGGCCTCTCCCTCCCCCCGCCCACCACACCACCCCACTTCACCAAACGCTGAGAAACCCAGAAGCCCTGGCTCAGACAAGAATAAGCAAAAGATTGGGGCTTAGAGATTGAACATTGGGTTATGATATTTATGTTTTAATATATGTTTTGCGTTTGTGTTTTATGCATCTCTGTATTTTGTAAATTCTGCACAATTCAATTAGTAAAAATTGTGAGGCAGAATTATTCAACTCAAAATTAACAGGGGCGCCATATTGAACATTGGGATGGAAACGCGCACAACCAGGAAAAGGAGATCCACCGCGGGACGATATTTTGCTTTCAAACAGGACACGCAGGCTCTGCCGTCAGGCAAAGCCTCCCAAAAATATCTTTAACTCGTCATCGTTCCTCTCCACGGAAGTCTTTAGTAAAAGGCGAAAGGCTTATTCCTGATGAAGAGAAACCAGAGTCTTTGACGCTCGCCCCGCTCCTCCCTCCAGCCCTTTGCCACCTCAGCAGCCGTAGCCACGGGTAGCCGGCCTCGAGGGCGTGGTTAGTACTTGGATAAGAGACTGCCTGGGAATACAATAATCGTCATCATCATTTAGATTTATATTACATAGTGCTTCAAGCTTTTTGTCCCTTGCCCCTCCGATAGAGGGCACTGTCTCCCCAGCCATAGGGAAGAGAGAGAAGAGATACATGCAGAGCCACATCATAATTCTCCCAACTGTAGTTGCGCTTTGTGGTTGCGAGCTGGTGTTTGCTCTTTCACTGCTGAAATAATTTGATACCCTTTCAATCACGAGAGAACCTGCTTTGACAATGTAAACATATGTTTCCCATGCTAGTGAAGCCCTTTCACTTGACAAAAAAGTAAGAAAGATAGAGAGAACGTTAGAAAGAAAGAAAGAAAGAAAGAAAAAGAAAGAAAGAAAGAAAGAAAGACAGAAAAAAAACACCAAGTCCAAAAGGGAGAGAGCAGAGCCAGGCAAAGTATAAGAGGCTTACCTCCGTCTTGCTCCTCCGCTTACGGCCATACCACCCTGAACACGCCCGATCTCGTCCGATCTCGGAAGCTAAGCAGGGTCGGGCCTGGTTAGTACTTGGATGGGAGACCGCCTGGGAATACCAGGTGCTGTAAGCTTTTTGGCCCTTGCCTCTGCAATAGGGGGCACTGTTTCCCCAACCAAGGCGCAGAGAGAGCTGAGATAGACACACAGCCGCATCCTCATTAAAAGCTGTCGTAGTTGCACATCCTCATTAAAAGCTGCCGTAGTTGCGCTTGGGGCTCACGAGCTGTTGTTTACGAGGCGCCCACTTTGTCCTATTTTCAGCACTGAAATACCATTAGACAGTTTTAATCAGGGGAGAGCGCGGACGCAGTCCCCCACTACCAGAAATTATGCAGTCGAGATTCCCACATTTGGGGAATTCGCAAGGGTCAGCACAGCCGGAGTGCAATGGCTGAGCCTCGCCCTGGGTGAACCTCCTTCATGATCAAGGTATCTCCCCTGCCAGGTAAGTATGAGTTGGAAACCGCACAAGTCCTCTCACGCCATTGGGAATGGTGTCCCAAACTCTCACGGCGGCTGGGGGAGGGGACAGGATAATACGGCCTCTCCCTCCCCCCGCCCACCACACCACCCCACTTCACCAAACGCTGAGAAACCCAGAAGCCCTGGCTCAGACAAGAATAAGCAAAAGATTGGGGCTTAGAGATTGAACATTGGGTTATGATATTTATGTTTTAATATATGTTTTGCGTTTGTGTTTTATGCATCTCTGTATTTTGTAAATTCTGCACAATTCAATTAGTAAAAATTGTGAGGCAGAATTATTCAACTCAAAATTAACAGGGGCGCCATATTGAACATTGGGATGGAAACGCGCACAACCAGGAAAAGGAGATCCACCGCGGGACGATATTTTGCTTTCAAACAGGACACGCAGGCTCTGCCGTCAGGCAAAGCCTCCCAAAAATATCTTTAACTCGTCATCGTTCCTCTCCACGGAAGTCTTTAGTAAAAGGCGAAAGGCTTATTCGTGATGAAGAGAAACCAGAGTCTTTGACGCTCGCCCCGCTCCTCCCTCCAGCCCTTTGCCACCTCAGCAGCCGTAGCCACGGGTAGCCGGCCTCGAGGGCGTGGTTAGTACTTGGATAAGAGACTGCCTGGGAATACAATAATCGTCATCATCATTTAGATTTATATTACATAGTGCTTCAAGCTTTTTGTCCCTTGCCCCTCCGACAGAGGGCACTGTCTCCCCAGCCATAGGGAAGAGAGAGAAGAGATACATGCAGAGCCACATCATAATTCTCCCAACTGTAGTTGCGCTTTGTGGTTGCGAGCTGGTGTTTGCTCTTTCACTGCTGAAATAATTTGATACCCTTTCAATCACGAGAGAACCTGCTTTGACAATGTAAACATATGTTTCCCATGCTAGTGAAGCCCTTTCACTTGACAAAAAAGTAAGAAAGATAGAGAAAACGTTAGAAAGAAAGAAAGAAAGAAAGAAAGAAAGAAAAAGAAAGAAAGAAAGAAAGAAAGAAAGAAAGAGAAAAAAAACACCAAGTCCAAAAGGGAGAGAGCAGAGCCAGGCAAAGTATAAGAGGCTTACCTCCGTCTTGCTCCTCCGCTTACGGCCATACCACCCAGAACACGCCCGATCTCGTCCGATCTCGGAAGCTAAGCAGGGTCGGGCCTGGTTAGTACTTGGATGGGAGACCGCCTGGGAATACCAGGTGCTGTAAGCTTTTTGGCCCTTGCCTCTGCAATAGGGGGCACTGTTTCCCCAACCAAGGCGCAGAGAGAGCTGAGATAGACACACAGCCGCATCCTCATTAAAAGCTGCCGTAGTTGCGCATCCTCATTAAAAGCTGCCGTAGTTGCGCTTGGGGCTCACGAGCTGTTGTTTACGAGGCGCCCACTTTGTCCTATTTTCAGCACTGAAATACCATTAGACAGTTTTAATCAGGGGAGAGCGCGGACGCAGTCCCCCACTACCAGAAATTATGCAGTCGAGATTCCCACATTTGGGGAATTCGCAAGGGTCAGCACAGCCGGAGTGCAATGGCTGAGCCTCGCCCTGGGTGAACCTCCTTCATGATCAAGGTATCTCCCCTGCCAGGTAAGTATGAGTTGGAAACCGCACAAGTCCTCTCACGCCATTGGGAATGGTGTCCCAAACTCTCACGGCGGCTGGGGGAGGGGACAGGATAATACGGCCTCTCCCTCCCCCCGCCCACCACACCACCCCACTTCACCAAACGCTGAGAAACCCAGAAGCCCTGGCTCAGACAAGAATAAGCAAAAGATTGGGGCTTAGAGATTGAACATTGGGTTATGATATTTATGTTTTAATATATGTTTTGCGTTTGTGTTTTATGCATCTCTGTATTTTGTAAATTCTGCACAATTCAATTAGTAAAAATTGTGAGGCAGAATTATTCAACTCAAAATTAACAGGGGCGCCATATTGAACATTGGGATGGAAACGCGCACAACCAGGAAAAGGAGATCCACCGCGGGACGATATTTTGCTTTCAAACAGGACACGCAGGCTCTGCCGTCAGGCAAAGCCTCCCAAAAATATCTTTAACTCGTTATCGTTCCTCTCCACGGAAGTCTTTAGTAAAAGGCGAAAGGCTTATTCGTGATGAAGAGAAACCAGAGTCTTTGACGCTCGCCCCGCTCCTCCCTCCAGCCCTTTGCCACCTCAGCAGCCGTAGCCACGGGTAGCCGGCCTCGAGGGCGTGGTTAGTACTTGGATAAGAGACTGCCTGGGAATACAATAATCGTCATCATCATTTAGATTTATATTACATAGTGCTTCAAGCTTTTTGTCCCTTGCCCCTCCGACAGAGGGCACTGTCTCCCCAGCCATAGGGAAGAGAGAGAAGAGATACATGCAGAGCCACATCATAATTCTCCCAACTGTAGTTGCGCTTTGTGGTTGCGAGCTGGTGTTTGCTCTTTCACTGCTGAAATAATTTGATACCCTTTCAATCACGAGAGAACCTGCTTTGACAATGTAAACATATGTTTCCCATGCTAGTGAAGCCCTTTCACTTGACAAAAAAGTAAGAAAGATAGAGAGAACGTTAGAAAGAAAGAAAGAAAGAGAGAAAGAAAGAAAAAGAAAGAAAGAAAGACAGAAAAAAACACCAAGTCCAAAAGGGAGAGAGCAGAGCCAGGCAAAGTATAAGAGGCTTACCTCCGTCTTGCTCCTCCGCTTACGGCCATACCACCCTGAACACGCCCGATCTCGTCCGATCTCGGAAGCTAAGCAGGGTCGGGCCTGGTTAGTACTTGGATGGGAGACCGCCTGGGAATACCAGGTGCTGTAAGCTTTTTGGCCCTTGCCTCTGCAATAGGGGGCACTGTTTCCCCAACCAAGGCGCAGAGAGAGCTGAGATAGACACACAGCCGCATCCTCATTAAAAGCTGCCGTAGTTGCGCATCCTCATTAAAAGCTGCCGTAGTTGCGCTTGGGGCTCACGAGCTGTTGTTTACGAGGCGCCCACTTTGTCCTATTTTCAGCACTGAAATACCATTAGACAGTTTTAATCAGGGGAGAGCGCGGACGCAGTCCCCCACTACCAGAAATTATGCAGTCGAGATTCCCACATTTGGGGAATTCGCAAGGGTCAGCACAGCCGGAGTGCAATGGCTGAGCCTCGCCCTGGGTGAACCTCCTTCATGATCAAGGTATCTCCCCTGCCAGGTAAGTATGAGTTGGAAACCGCACAAGTCCTCTCACGCCATTGGGAATGGTGTCCCAAACTCTCACGGCGGCTGGGGGAGGGGACAGGATAATACGGCCTCTCCCTCCCCCCGCCCACCACACCACCCCACTTCACCAAACGCTGAGAAACCCAGAAGCCCTGGCTCAGACAAGAATAAGCAAAAGATTGGGGCTTAGAGATTGAACATTGGGTTATGATATTTATGTTTTAATATATGTTTTGCGTTTGTGTTTTATGCATCTCTGTATTTTGTAAATTCTGCACAATTCAATTAGTAAAAATTGTGAGGCAGAATTATTCAACTCAAAATTAACAGGGGCGCCATATTGAACATTGGGATGGAAACGCGCACAACCAGGAAAAGGAGATCCACCGCGGGACGATATTTTGCTTTCAAACAGGACACGCAGGCTCTGCCGTCAGGCAAAGCCTCCCAAAAATATCTTTAACTCGTCATCGTTCCTCTCCACGGAAGTCTTTAGTAAAAGGCGAAAGGCTTATTCGTGATGAAGAGAAACCAGAGTCTTTGACGCTCGCCCCGCTCCTCCCTCCAGCCCTTTGCCACCTCAGCAGCCGTAGCCACGGGTAGCCGGCCTCGAGGGCGTGGTTAGTACTTGGATAAGAGACTGCCTGGGAATACAATAATCGTCATCATCATTTAGATTTATATTACATAGTGCTTCAAGCTTTTTGTCCCTTGCCCCTCCGACAGAGGGCACTGTCTCCCCAGCCATAGGGAAGAGAGAGAAGAGATACATGCAGAGCCACATCATAATTCTCCCAACTGTAGTTGCGCTTTGTGGTTGCGAGCTGGTGTTTGCTCTTTCACTGCTGAAATAATTTGATACCCTTTCAATCACGAGAGAACCTGCTTTGACAATGTAAACATATGTTTCCCATGCTAGTGAAGCCCTTTCACTTGACAAAAAAGTAAGAAAGATAGAGAGAACGTTAGAAAGAAAGAAAGAAAGAAAGAAAGAAAAAGAAAGAAAGAAAGACAGAAAAAAAACACCAAGTCCAAAAGGGAGAGAGCAGAGCCAGGCAAAGTATAAGAGGCTTACCTCCGTCTTGCTCCTCCGCTTACGGCCATACCACCCTGAACACCCCCGATCTCGTCCGATCTCGGAAGCTAAGCAGGGTCGGGCCTGGTTAGTACTTGGATGGGAGACCGCCTGGGAATACCAGGTGCTGTAAGCTTTTTGGCCCTTGCCTCTGGAATAGGGGGCACTGTTTCCCCAACCAAGGCGCAGAGAGAGCTGAGATAGACACACAGCCGCATCCTCATTAAAAGCTGTCGTAGTTGCGCATCCTCATTAAAAGCTGCCGTAGTTGCGCTTGGGGCTCACGAGCTGTTGTTTACGAGGCGCCCACTTTGTCCTATTTTCAGCACTGAAATACCATTAGACAGTTTTAATCAGGGGAGAGCGCGGACGCAGTCCCCCACTACCAGAAATTATGCAGTCGAGATTCCCACATTTGGGGAATTCGCAAGGGTCAGCACAGCCGGAGTGCAATGGCTGAGCCTCGCCCTGGGTGAACCTCCTTCATGATCAAGGTATCTCCCCTGCCAGGTAAGTATGAGTTGGAAACCGCACAAGTCCTCTCACGCCATTGGGAATGGTGTCCCAAACTCTCACGGCGGCTGGGGGAGGGGACAGGATAATACGGCCTCTCCCTCCCCCCGCCCACCACACCACCCCACTTCACCAAACGCTGAGAAACCCAGAAGCCCTGGCTCAGACAAGAATAAGCAAAAGATTGGGGCTTAGAGATTGAACATTGGGTTATGATATTTATGTTTTAATATATGTTTTGCGTTTGTGTTTTATGCATCTCTGTATTTTGTAAATTCTGCACAATTCAATTAGTAAAAATTGTGAGGCAGAATTATTCAACTCAAAATTAACAGGGGCGCCATATTGAACATTGGGATGGAAACGCGCACAACCAGGAAAAGGAGATCCACCGCGGGACGATATTTTGCTTTCAAACAGGACACGCAGGCTCTGCCGTCAGGCAAAGCCTCCCAAAAATATCTTTAACTCGTCATCGTTCCTCTCCACGGAAGTCTTTAGTAAAAGGCGAAAGGCTTATTCGTGATGAAGAGAAACCAGAGTCTTTGACGCTCGCCCCGCTCCTCCCTCCAGCCCTTTGCCACCTCAGCAGCCGTAGCCACGGGTAGCCGGCCTCGAGGGCGTGGTTAGTACTTGGATAAGAGACTGCCTGGGAATACAATAATCGTCATCATCATTTAGATTTATATTACATAGTGCTTCAAGCTTTTTGTCCCTTGCCCCTCCGACAGAGGGCACTGTCTCCCCAGCCATAGGGAAGAGAGAGAAGAGATACATGCAGAGCCACATCATAATTCTCCCAACTGTAGTTGCGCTTTGTGGTTGCGAGCTGGTGTTTGCTCTTTCACTGCTGAAATAATTTGATACCCTTTCAATCACGAGAGAACCTGCTTTGACAATGTAAACATATGTTTCCCATGCTAGTGAAGCCCTTTCACTTGACAAAAAAGTAAGAAAGATAGAGAGAACGTTAGAAAGAAAGAAAGAAAGAGAGAAAGAAAGAAAAAGAAAGAAAGAAAGACAGAAAAAAAACACCAAGTCCAAAAGGGAGAGAGCAGAGCCAGGCAAAGTATAAGAGGCTTACCTCCGTCTTGCTCCTCCGCTTACGGCCATACCACCCTGAACACGCCCGATCTCGTCCGATCTCGGAAGCTAAGCAGGGTCGGGCCTGGTTAGTACTTGGATGGGAGACCGCCTGGGAATACCAGGTGCTGTAAGCTTTTTGGCCCTTGCCTCTGGAATAGGGGGCACTGTTTCCCCAACCAAGGCGCAGAGAGAGCTGAGATAGACACACAGCCGCATCCTCATTAAAAGCTGTCGTAGTTGCGCATCCTCATTAAAAGCTGCCGTAGTTGCGCTTGGGGCTCACGAGCTGTTGTTTACGAGGCGCCCACTTTGTCCTATTTTCAGCACTGAAATACCATTAGACAGTTTTAATCAGGGGAGAGCGCGGACACAGTCCCCCACCACCAGAAATTATGCAGTCGAGATTCCCACATTTGGGGAATTCGCAAGGGTCAGCACAGCCGGAGTGCAATGGCTGAGCCTCGCCCTGGGTGAACCTCCTTCATGATCAAGGTATCTCCCCTGCCAGGTAAGTATGAGTTGGAAACCGCACAAGTCCTCTCACGCCATTGGGAATGGTGTCCCAAACTCTCACGGCGGCTGGGGGAGGGGACAGGATAATACGGCCTCTCCCTCCCCCCGCCCACCACACCACCCCACTTCACCAAACGCTGAGAAACCCAGAAGCCCTGGCTCAGACAAGAATAAGCAAAAGATTGGGGCTTAGAGATTGAACATTGGGTTATGATATTTATGTTTTAATATATGTTTTGCGTTTGTGTTTTATGCATCTCTGTATTTTGTAAATTCTGCACAATTCAATTAGTAAAAATTGTGAGGCAGAATTATTCAACTCAAAATTAACAGGGGCGCCATATTGAACATTGGGATGGAAACGCGCACAACCAGGAAAAGGAGATCCACCGCGGGACGATATTTTGCTTTCAAACAGGACACGCAGGCTCTGCCGTCAGGCAAAGCCTCCCAAAAATATCTTTAACTCGTCATCGTTCCTCTCCACGGAAGTCTTTAGTAAAAGGCGAAAGGCTTATTCCTGATGAAGAGAAACCAGAGTCTTTGACGCTCGCCCCGCTCCTCCCTCCAGCCCTTTGCCACCTCAGCAGCCGTAGCCACGGGTAGCCGGCCTCGAGGGCGTGGTTAGTACTTGGATAAGAGACTGCCTGGGAATACAATAATCGTCATCATCATTTAGATTTATATTACATAGTGCTTCAAGCTTTTTGTCCCTTGCCCCTCCGATAGAGGGCACTGTCTCCCCAGCCATAGGGAAGAGAGAGAAGAGATACATGCAGAGCCACATCATAATTCTCCCAACTGTAGTTGCGCTTTGTGGTTGCGAGCTGGTGTTTGCTCTTTCACTGCTGAAATAATTTGATACCCTTTCAATCACGAGAGAACCTGCTTTGACAATGTAAACATATGTTTCCCATGCTAGTGAAGCCCTTTCACTTGACAAAAAAGTAAGAAAGATAGAGAGAACGTTAGAAAGAAAGAAAGAAAGAAAGAAAAAGAAAGAAAGAAAGAAAGAAAGACAGAAAAAAAACACCAAGTCCAAAAGGGAGAGAGCAGAGCCAGGCAAAGTATAAGAGGCTTACCTCCGTCTTGCTCCTCCGCTTACGGCCATACCACCCTGAACACGCCCGATCTCGTCCGATCTCGGAAGCTAAGCAGGGTCGGGCCTGGTTAGTACTTGGATGGGAGACCGCCTGGGAATACCAGGTGCTGTAAGCTTTTTGGCCCTTGCCTCTGCAATAGGGGGCACTGTTTCCCCAACCAAGGCGCAGAGAGAGCTGAGATAGACACACAGCCGCATCCTCATTAAAAGCTGTCGTAGTTGCACATCCTCATTAAAAGCTGCCGTAGTTGCGCTTGGGGCTCACGAGCTGTTGTTTACGAGGCGCCCACTTTGTCCTATTTTCAGCACTGAAATACCATTAGACAGTTTTAATCAGGGGAGAGCGCGGACGCAGTCCCCCACTACCAGAAATTATGCAGTCGAGATTCCCACATTTGGGGAATTCGCAAGGGTCAGCACAGCCGGAGTGCAATGGCTGAGCCTCGCCCTGGGTGAACCTCCTTCATGATCAAGGTATCTCCCCTGCCAGGTAAGTATGAGTTGGAAACCGCACAAGTCCTCTCACGCCATTGGGAATGGTGTCCCAAACTCTCACGGCGGCTGGGGGAGGGGACAGGATAATACGGCCTCTCCCTCCCCCCGCCCACCACACCACCCCACTTCACCAAACGCTGAGAAACCCAGAAGCCCTGGCTCAGACAAGAATAAGCAAAAGATTGGGGCTTAGAGATTGAACATTGGGTTATGATATTTATGTTTTAATATATGTTTTGCGTTTGTGTTTTATGCATCTCTGTATTTTGTAAATTCTGCACAATTCAATTAGTAAAAATTGTGAGGCAGAATTATTCAACTCAAAATTAACAGGGGCGCCATATTGAACATTGGGATGGAAACGCGCACAACCAGGAAAAGGAGATCCACCGCGGGACGATATTTTGCTTTCAAACAGGACACGCAGGCTCTGCCGTCAGGCAAAGCCTCCCAAAAATATCTTTAACTCGTCATCGTTCCTCTCCACGGAAGTCTTTAGTAAAAGGCGAAAGGCTTATTCGTGATGAAGAGAAACCAGAGTCTTTGACGCTCGCCCCGCTCCTCCCTCCAGCCCTTTGCCACCTCAGCAGCCGTAGCCACGGGTAGCCGGCCTCGAGGGCGTGGTTAGTACTTGGATAAGAGACTGCCTGGGAATACAATAATCGTCATCATCATTTAGATTTATATTACATAGTGCTTCAAGCTTTTTGTCCCTTGCCCCTCCGACAGAGGGCACTGTCTCCCCAGCCATAGGGAAGAGAGAGAAGAGATACATGCAGAGCCACATCATAATTCTCCCAACTGTAGTTGCGCTTTGTGGTTGCGAGCTGGTGTTTGCTCTTTCACTGCTGAAATAATTTGATACCCTTTCAATCACGAGAGAACCTGCTTTGACAATGTAAACATATGTTTCCCATGCTAGTGAAGCCCTTTCACTTGACAAAAAAGTAAGAAAGATAGAGAAAACGTTAGAAAGAAAGAAAGAAAGAAAGAAAGAAAGAAAGAAAAAGAAAGAAAGAAAGAAAGAAAGAAAGAAAGAGAAAAAAAACACCAAGTCCAAAAGGGAGAGAGCAGAGCCAGGCAAAGTATAAGAGGCTTACCTCCGTCTTGCTCCTCCGCTTACGGCCATACCACCCTGAACACGCCCGATCTCGTCCGATCTCGGAAGCTAAGCAGGGTCGGGCCTGGTTAGTACTTGGATGGGAGACCGCCTGGGAATACCAGGTGCTGTAAGCTTTTTGGCCCTTGCCTCTGCAATAGGGGGCACTGTTTCCCCAACCAAGGCGCAGAGAGAGCTGAGATAGACACACAGCCGCATCCTCATTAAAAGCTGCCGTAGTTGCGCATCCTCATTAAAAGCTGCCGTAGTTGCGCTTGGGGCTCACGAGCTGTTGTTTACGAGGCGCCCACTTTGTCCTATTTTCAGCACTGAAATACCATTAGACAGTTTTAATCAGGGGAGAGCGCGGACACAGTCCCCCACCACCAGAAATTATGCAGTCGAGATTCCCACATTTGGGGAATTCGCAAGGGTCAGCACAGCCGGAGTGCAATGGCTGAGCCTCGCCCTGGGTGAACCTCCTTCATGATCAAGGTATCTCCCCTGCCAGGTAAGTATGAGTTGGAAACCGCACAAGTCCTCTCACGCCATTGGGAATGGTGTCCCAAACTCTCACGGCGGCTGGGGGAGGGGACAGGATAATACGGCCTCTCCCTCCCCCCGCCCACCACACCACCCCACTTCACCAAACGCTGAGAAACCCAGAAGCCCTGGCTCAGACAAGAATAAGCAAAAGATTGGGGCTTAGAGATTGAACATTGGGTTATGATATTTATGTTTTAATATATGTTTTGCGTTTGTGTTTTATGCATCTCTGTATTTTGTAAATTCTGCACAATTCAATTAGTAAAAATTGTGAGGCAGAATTATTCAACTCAAAATTAACAGGGGCGCCATATTGAACATTGGGATGGAAACGCGCACAACCAGGAAAAGGAGATCCACCGCGGGACGATATTTTGCTTTCAAACAGGACACGCAGGCTCTGCCGTCAGGCAAAGCCTCCCAAAAATATCTTTAACTCGTCATCGTTCCTCTCCACGGAAGTCTTTAGTAAAAGGCGAAAGGCTTATTCCTGATGAAGAGAAACCAGAGTCTTTGACGCTCGCCCCGCTCCTCCCTCCAGCCCTTTGCCACCTCAGCAGCCGTAGCCACGGGTAGCCGGCCTCGAGGGCGTGGTTAGTACTTGGATAAGAGACTGCCTGGGAATACAATAATCGTCATCATCATTTAGATTTATATTACATAGTGCTTCAAGCTTTTTGTCCCTTGCCCCTCCGATAGAGGGCACTGTCTCCCCAGCCATAGGGAAGAGAGAGAAGAGATACATGCAGAGCCACATCATAATTCTCCCAACTGTAGTTGCGCTTTGTGGTTGCGAGCTGGTGTTTGCTCTTTCACTGCTGAAATAATTTGATACCCTTTCAATCACGAGAGAACCTGCTTTGACAATGTAAACATATGTTTCCCATGCTAGTGAAGCCCTTTCACTTGACAAAAAAGTAAGAAAGATAGAGAGAACGTTAGAAAGAAAGAAAGAAAGAAAGAAAAAGAAAGAAAGAAAGAAAGAAAGACAGAAAAAAAACACCAAGTCCAAAAGGGAGAGAGCAGAGCCAGGCAAAGTATAAGAGGCTTACCTCCGTCTTGCTCCTCCGCTTACGGCCATACCACCCTGAACACGCCCGATCTCGTCCGATCTCGGAAGCTAAGCAGGGTCGGGCCTGGTTAGTACTTGGATGGGAGACCGCCTGGGAATACCAGGTGCTGTAAGCTTTTTGGCCCTTGCCTCTGCAATAGGGGGCACTGTTTCCCCAACCAAGGCGCAGAGAGAGCTGAGATAGACACACAGCCGCATCCTCATTAAAAGCTGTCGTAGTTGCACATCCTCATTAAAAGCTGCCGTAGTTGCGCTTGGGGCTCACGAGCTGTTGTTTACGAGGCGCCCACTTTGTCCTATTTTCAGCACTGAAATACCATTAGACAGTTTTAATCAGGGGAGAGCGCGGACGCAGTCCCCCACTACCAGAAATTATGCAGTCGAGATTCCCACATTTGGGGAATTCGCAAGGGTCAGCACAGCCGGAGTGCAATGGCTGAGCCTCGCCCTGGGTGAACCTCCTTCATGATCAAGGTATCTCCCCTGCCAGGTAAGTATGAGTTGGAAACCGCACAAGTCCTCTCACGCCATTGGGAATGGTGTCCCAAACTCTCACGGCGGCTGGGGGAGGGGACAGGATAATACGGCCTCTCCCTCCCCCCGCCCACCACACCACCCCACTTCACCAAACGCTGAGAAACCCAGAAGCCCTGGCTCAGACAAGAATAAGCAAAAGATTGGGGCTTAGAGATTGAACATTGGGTTATGATATTTATGTTTTAATATATGTTTTGCGTTTGTGTTTTATGCATCTCTGTATTTTGTAAATTCTGCACAATTCAATTAGTAAAAATTGTGAGGCAGAATTATTCAACTCAAAATTAACAGGGGCGCCATATTGAACATTGGGATGGAAACGCGCACAACCAGGAAAAGGAGATCCACCGCGGGACGATATTTTGCTTTCAAACAGGACACGCAGGCTCTGCCGTCAGGCAAAGCCTCCCAAAAATATCTTTAACTCGTCATCGTTCCTCTCCACGGAAGTCTTTAGTAAAAGGCGAAAGGCTTATTCGTGATGAAGAGAAACCAGAGTCTTTGACGCTCGCCCCGCTCCTCCCTCCAGCCCTTTGCCACCTCAGCAGCCGTAGCCACGGGTAGCCGGCCTCGAGGGCGTGGTTAGTACTTGGATAAGAGACTGCCTGGGAATACAATAATCGTCATCATCATTTAGATTTATATTACATAGTGCTTCAAGCTTTTTGTCCCTTGCCCCTCCGACAGAGGGCACTGTCTCCCCAGCCATAGGGAAGAGAGAGAAGAGATACATGCAGAGCCACATCATAATTCTCCCAACTGTAGTTGCGCTTTGTGGTTGCGAGCTGGTGTTTGCTCTTTCACTGCTGAAATAATTTGATACCCTTTCAATCACGAGAGAACCTGCTTTGACAATGTAAACATATGTTTCCCATGCTAGTGAAGCCCTTTCACTTGACAAAAAAGTAAGAAAGATAGAGAAAACGTTAGAAAGAAAGAAAGAAAGAAAGAAAGAAAGAAAAAGAAAGAAAGAAAGAAAGAAAGAAAGAAAGAGAAAAAAAACACCAAGTCCAAAAGGGAGAGAGCAGAGCCAGGCAAAGTATAAGAGGCTTACCTCCGTCTTGCTCCTCCGCTTACGGCCATACCACCCTGAACACGCCCGATCTCGTCCGATCTCGGAAGCTAAGCAGGGTCGGGCCTGGTTAGTACTTGGATGGGAGACCGCCTGGGAATACCAGGTGCTGTAAGCTTTTTGGCCCTTGCCTCTGCAATAGGGGGCACTGTTTCCCCAACCAAGGCGCAGAGAGAGCTGAGATAGACACACAGCCGCATCCTCATTAAAAGCTGCCGTAGTTGCGCATCCTCATTAAAAGCTGCCGTAGTTGCGCTTGGGGCTCACGAGCTGTTGTTTACGAGGCGCCCACTTTGTCCTATTTTCAGCACTGAAATACCATTAGACAGTTTTAATCAGGGGAGAGCGCGGACGCAGTCCCCCACTACCAGAAATTATGCAGTCGAGATTCCCACATTTGGGGAATTCGCAAGGGTCAGCACAGCCGGAGTGCAATGGCTGAGCCTCGCCCTGGGTGAACCTCCTTCATGATCAAGGTATCTCCCCTGCCAGGTAAGTATGAGTTGGAAACCGCACAAGTCCTCTCACGCCATTGGGAATGGTGTCCCAAACTCTCACGGCGGCTGGGGGAGGGGACAGGATAATACGGCCTCTCCCTCCCCCCGCCCACCACACCACCCCACTTCACCAAACGCTGAGAAACCCAGAAGCCCTGGCTCAGACAAGAATAAGCAAAAGATTGGGGCTTAGAGATTGAACATTGGGTTATGATATTTATGTTTTAATATATGTTTTGCGTTTGTGTTTTATGCATCTCTGTATTTTGTAAATTCTGCACAATTCAATTAGTAAAAATTGTGAGGCAGAATTATTCAACTCAAAATTAACAGGGGCGCCATATTGAACATTGGGATGGAAACGCGCACAACCAGGAAAAGGAGATCCACCGCGGGACGATATTTTGCTTTCAAACAGGACACGCAGGCTCTGCCGTCAGGCAAAGCCTCCCAAAAATATCTTTAACTCGTTATCGTTCCTCTCCACGGAAGTCTTTAGTAAAAGGCGAAAGGCTTATTCGTGATGAAGAGAAACCAGAGTCTTTGACGCTCGCCCCGCTCCTCCCTCCAGCCCTTTGCCACCTCAGCAGCCGTAGCCACGGGTAGCCGGCCTCGAGGGCGTGGTTAGTACTTGGATAAGAGACTGCCTGGGAATACAATAATCGTCATCATCATTTAGATTTATATTACATAGTGCTTCAAGCTTTTTGTCCCTTGCCCCTCCGACAGAGGGCACTGTCTCCCCAGCCATAGGGAAGAGAGAGAAGAGATACATGCAGAGCCACATCATAATTCTCCCAACTGTAGTTGCGCTTTGTGGTTGCGAGCTGGTGTTTGCTCTTTCACTGCTGAAATAATTTGATACCCTTTCAATCACGAGAGAACCTGCTTTGACAATGTAAACATATGTTTCCCATGCTAGTGAAGCCCTTTCACTTGACAAAAAAGTAAGAAAGATAGAGAGAACGTTAGAAAGAAAGAAAGAAAGAGAGAAAGAAAGAAAAAGAAAGAAAGAAAGACAGAAAAAAACACCAAGTCCAAAAGGGAGAGAGCAGAGCCAGGCAAAGTATAAGAGGCTTACCTCCGTCTTGCTCCTCCGCTTACGGCCATACCACCCTGAACACGCCCGATCTCGTCCGATCTCGGAAGCTAAGCAGGGTCGGGCCTGGTTAGTACTTGGATGGGAGACCGCCTGGGAATACCAGGTGCTGTAAGCTTTTTGGCCCTTGCCTCTGCAATAGGGGGCACTGTTTCCCCAACCAAGGCGCAGAGAGAGCTGAGATAGACACACAGCCGCATCCTCATTAAAAGCTGCCGTAGTTGCGCATCCTCATTAAAAGCTGCCGTAGTTGCGCTTGGGGCTCACGAGCTGTTGTTTACGAGGCGCCCACTTTGTCCTATTTTCAGCACTGAAATACCATTAGACAGTTTTAATCAGGGGAGAGCGCGGACGCAGTCCCCCACTACCAGAAATTATGCAGTCGAGATTCCCACATTTGGGGAATTCGCAAGGGTCAGCACAGCCGGAGTGCAATGGCTGAGCCTCGCCCTGGGTGAACCTCCTTCATGATCAAGGTATCTCCCCTGCCAGGTAAGTATGAGTTGGAAACCGCACAAGTCCTCTCACGCCATTGGGAATGGTGTCCCAAACTCTCACGGCGGCTGGGGGAGGGGA
The DNA here is from genome assembly GCF_949987555.1 of Borostomias antarcticus. Classification (NCBI taxonomy): domain Eukaryota; kingdom Metazoa; phylum Chordata; class Actinopteri; order Stomiiformes; family Stomiidae; genus Borostomias; species Borostomias antarcticus. Next base: position 1,089,440 of record NW_028176396.1, read on the forward strand.
CAGGATAATACGGCCTCTCCCTCCCCCCGCCCACCACACCACCCCACTTCACCAAACGCTGAGAAACCCAGAAGCCCTGGCTCAGACAAGAATAAGCAAAAGATTGGGGCTTAGAGATTGAACATTGGGTTATGATATTTATGTTTTAATATATGTTTTGCGTTTGTGTTTTATGCATCTCTGTATTTTGTAAATTCTGCACAATTCAATTAGTAAAAATTGTGAGGCAGAATTATTCAACTCAAAATTAACAGGGGCGCCATATTGAACATTGGGATGGAAACGCGCACAACCAGGAAAAGGAGATCCACCGCGGGACGATATTTTGCTTTCAAACAGGACACGCAGGCTCTGCCGTCAGGCAAAGCCTCCCAAAAATATCTTTAACTCGTCATCGTTCCTCTCCACGGAAGTCTTTAGTAAAAGGCGAAAGGCTTATTCGTGATGAAGAGAAACCAGAGTCTTTGACGCTCGCCCCGCTCCTCCCTCCAGCCCTTTGCCACCTCAGCAGCCGTAGCCACGGGTAGCCGGCCTCGAGGGCGTGGTTAGTACTTGGATAAGAGACTGCCTGGGAATACAATAATCGTCATCATCATTTAGATTTATATTACATAGTGCTTCAAGCTTTTTGTCCCTTGCCCCTCCGACAGAGGGCACTGTCTCCCCAGCCATAGGGAAGAGAGAGAAGAGATACATGCAGAGCCACATCATAATTCTCCCAACTGTAGTTGCGCTTTGTGGTTGCGAGCTGGTGTTTGCTCTTTCACTGCTGAAATAATTTGATACCCTTTCAATCACGAGAGAACCTGCTTTGACAATGTAAACATATGTTTCCCATGCTAGTGAAGCCCTTTCACTTGACAAAAAAGTAAGAAAGATAGAGAGAACGTTAGAAAGAAAGAAAGAAAGAAAGAAAAAGAAAGAAAGAAAGACAGAAAAAAAACACCAAGTCCAAAAGGGAGAGAGCAGAGCCAGGCAAAGTATAAGAGGCTTACCTCCGTCTTGCTCCTCCGCTTACGGCCATACCACCCTGAACACCCCCGATCTCGTCCGATCTCGGAAGCTAAGCAGGGTCGGGCCTGGTTAGTACTTGGATGGGAGACCGCCTGGGAATACCAGGTGCTGTAAGCTTTTTGGCCCTTGCCTCTGGAATAGGGGGCACTGTTTCCCCAACCAAGGCGCAGAGAGAGCTGAGATAGACACACAGCCGCATCCTCATTAAAAGCTGTCGTAGTTGCGCATCCTCATTAAAAGCTGCCGTAGTTGCGCTTGGGGCTCACGAGCTGTTGTTTACGAGGCGCCCACTTTGTCCTATTTTCAGCACTGAAATACCATTAGACAGTTTTAATCAGGGGAGAGCGCGGACGCAGTCCCCCACTACCAGAAATTATGCAGTCGAGATTCCCACATTTGGGGAATTCGCAAGGGTCAGCACAGCCGGAGTGCAATGGCTGAGCCTCGCCCTGGGTGAACCTCCTTCATGATCAAGGTATCTCCCCTGCCAGGTAAGTATGAGTTGGAAACCGCACAAGTCCTCTCACGCCATTGGGAATGGTGTCCCAAACTCTCACGGCGGCTGGGGGAGGGGACAGGATAATACGGCCTCTCCCTCCCCCCGCCCACCACACCACCCCACTTCACCAAACGCTGAGAAACCCAGAAGCCCTGGCTCAGACAAGAATAAGCAAAAGATTGGGGCTTAGAGATTGAACATTGGGTTATGATATTTATGTTTTAATATATGTTTTGCGTTTGTGTTTTATGCATCTCTGTATTTTGTAAATTCTGCACAATTCAATTAGTAAAAATTGTGAGGCAGAATTATTCAACTCAAAATTAACAGGGGCGCCATATTGAACATTGGGATGGAAACGCGCACAACCAGGAAAAGGAGATCCACCGCGGGACGATATTTTGCTTTCAAACAGGACACGCAGGCTCTGCCGTCAGGCAAAGCCTCCCAAAAATATCTTTAACTCGTCATCGTTCCTCTCCACGGAAGTCTTTAGTAAAAGGCGAAAGGCTTATTCGTGATGAAGAGAAACCAGAGTCTTTGACGCTCGCCCCGCTCCTCCCTCCAGCCCTTTGCCACCTCAGCAGCCGTAGCCACGGGTAGCCGGCCTCGAGGGCGTGGTTAGTACTTGGATAAGAGACTGCCTGGGAATACAATAATCGTCATCATCATTTAGATTTATATTACATAGTGCTTCAAGCTTTTTGTCCCTTGCCCCTCCGACAGAGGGCACTGTCTCCCCAGCCATAGGGAAGAGAGAGAAGAGATACATGCAGAGCCACATCATAATTCTCCCAACTGTAGTTGCGCTTTGTGGTTGCGAGCTGGTGTTTGCTCTTTCACTGCTGAAATAATTTGATACCCTTTCAATCACGAGAGAACCTGCTTTGACAATGTAAACATATGTTTCCCATGCTAGTGAAGCCCTTTCACTTGACAAAAAAGTAAGAAAGATAGAGAGAACGTTAGAAAGAAAGAAAGAAAGAGAGAAAGAAAGAAAAAGAAAGAAAGAAAGACAGAAAAAAAACACCAAGTCCAAAAGGGAGAGAGCAGAGCCAGGCAAAGTATAAGAGGCTTACCTCCGTCTTGCTCCTCCGCTTACGGCCATACCACCCTGAACACGCCCGATCTCGTCCGATCTCGGAAGCTAAGCAGGGTCGGGCCTGGTTAGTACTTGGATGGGAGACCGCCTGGGAATACCAGGTGCTGTAAGCTTTTTGGCCCTTGCCTCTGGAATAGGGGGCACTGTTTCCCCAACCAAGGCGCAGAGAGAGCTGAGATAGACACCCAGCCGCATCCTCATTAAAAGCTGTCGTAGTTGCGCATCCTCATTAAAAGCTGCCGTAGTTGCGCTTGGGGCTCACGAGCTGTTGTTTACGAGGCGCCCACTTTGTCCTATTTTCAGCACTGAAATACCATTAGACAGTTTTAATCAGGGGAGAGCGCGGACGCAGTCCCCCACTACCAGAAATTATGCAGTCGAGATTCCCACATTTGGGGAATTCGCAAGGGTCAGCACAGCCGGAGTGCAATGGCTGAGCCTCGCCCTGGGTGAACCTCCTTCATGATCAAGGTATCTCCCCTGCCAGGTAAGTATGAGTTGGAAACCGCACAAGTCCTCTCACGCCATTGGGAATGGTGTCCCAAACTCTCACGGCGGCTGGGGGAGGGGACAGGATAATACGGCCTCTCCCTCCCCCCGCCCACCACACCACCCCACTTCACCAAACGCTGAGAAACCCAGAAGCCCTGGCTCAGACAAGAATAAGCAAAAGATTGGGGCTTAGAGATTGAACATTGGGTTATGATATTTATGTTTTAATATATGTTTTGCGTTTGTGTTTTATGCATCTCTGTATTTTGTAAATTCTGCACAATTCAATTAGTAAAAATTGTGAGGCAGAATTATTCAACTCAAAATTAACAGGGGCGCCATATTGAACATTGGGATGGAAACGCGCACAACCAGGAAAAGGAGATCCACCGCGGGACGATATTTTGCTTTCAAACAGGACACGCAGGCTCTGCCGTCAGGCAAAGCCTCCCAAAAATATCTTTAACTCGTCATCGTTCCTCTCCACGGAAGTCTTTAGTAAAAGGCGAAAGGCTTATTCGTGATGAAGAGAAACCAGAGTCTTTGACGCTCGCCCCACTCCTCCCTCCAGCCCTTTGCCACCTCAGCAGCCGTAGCCACGGGTAGCCGGCCTCGAGGGCGTGGTTAGTACTTGGATAAGAGACTGCCTGGGAATACAATAATCGTCATCATCATTTAGATTTATATTACATAGTGCTTCAAGCTTTTTGTCCCTTGCCCCTCCGATAGAGGGCACTGTCTCCCCAGCCATAGGGAAGAGAGAGAAGAGATACATGCAGAGCCACATCATAATTCTCCCAACTGTAGTTGCGCTTTGTGGTTGCGAGCTGGTGTTTGCTCTTTCACTGCTGAAATAATTTGATACCCTTTCAATCACGAGAGAACCTGCTTTGACAATGTAAACATATGTTTCCCATGCTAGTGAAGCCCTTTCACTTGACAAAAAAGTAAGAAAGATAGAGAGAACGTTAGAAAGAAAGAAAGAAAGAAAGAAAAAGAAAGAAAGAAAGACAGAAAAAAAACACCAAGTCCAAAAGGGAGAGAGCAGAGCCAGGCAAAGTATAAGAGGCTTACCTCCGTCTTGCTCCTCCGCTTACGGCCATACCACCCTGAACACCCCCGATCTCGTCCGATCTCGGAAGCTAAGCAGGGTCGGGCCTGGTTAGTACTTGGATGGGAGACCGCCTGGGAATACCAGGTGCTGTAAGCTTTTTGGCCCTTGCCTCTGGAATAGGGGGCACTGTTTCCCCAACCAAGGCGCAGAGAGAGCTGAGATAGACACACAGCCGCATCCTCATTAAAAGCTGTCGTAGTTGCGCATCCTCATTAAAAGCTGCCGTAGTTGCGCTTGGGGCTCACGAGCTGTTGTTTACGAGGCGCCCACTTTGTCCTATTTTCAGCACTGAAATACCATTAGACAGTTTTAATCAGGGGAGAGCGCGGACGCAGTCCCCCACTACCAGAAATTATGCAGTCGAGATTCCCACATTTGGGGAATTCGCAAGGGTCAGCACAGCCGGAGTGCAATGGCTGAGCCTCGCCCTGGGTGAACCTCCTTCATGATCAAGGTATCTCCCCTGCCAGGTAAGTATGAGTTGGAAACCGCACAAGTCCTCTCACGCCATTGGGAATGGTGTCCCAAACTCTCACGGCGGCTGGGGGAGGGGACAGGATAATACGGCCTCTCCCTCCCCCCGCCCACCACACCACCCCACTTCACCAAACGCTGAGAAACCCAGAAGCCCTGGCTCAGACAAGAATAAGCAAAAGATTGGGGCTTAGAGATTGAACATTGGGTTATGATATTTATGTTTTAATATATGTTTTGCGTTTGTGTTTTATGCATCTCTGTATTTTGTAAATTCTGCACAATTCAATTAGTAAAAATTGTGAGGCAGAATTATTCAACTCAAAATTAACAGGGGCGCCATATTGAACATTGGGATGGAAACGCGCACAACCAGGAAAAGGAGATCCACCGCGGGACGATATTTTGCTTTCAAACAGGACACGCAGGCTCTGCCGTCAGGCAAAGCCTCCCAAAAATATCTTTAACTCGTCATCGTTCCTCTCCACGGAAGTCTTTAGTAAAAGGCGAAAGGCTTATTCGTGATGAAGAGAAACCAGAGTCTTTGACGCTCGCCCCGCTCCTCCCTCCAGCCCTTTGCCACCTCAGCAGCCGTAGCCACGGGTAGCCGGCCTCGAGGGCGTGGTTAGTACTTGGATAAGAGACTGCCTGGGAATACAATAATCGTCATCATCATTTAGATTTATATTACATAGTGCTTCAAGCTTTTTGTCCCTTGCCCCTCCGACAGAGGGCACTGTCTCCCCAGCCATAGGGAAGAGAGAGAAGAGATACATGCAGAGCCACATCATAATTCTCCCAACTGTAGTTGCGCTTTGTGGTTGCGAGCTGGTGTTTGCTCTTTCACTGCTGAAATAATTTGATACCCTTTCAATCACGAGAGAACCTGCTTTGACAATGTAAACATATGTTTCCCATGCTAGTGAAGCCCTTTCACTTGACAAAAAAGTAAGAAAGATAGAGAGAACGTTAGAAAGAAAGAAAGAAAGAGAGAAAGAAAGAAAAAGAAAGAAAGAAAGACAGAAAAAAAACACCAAGTCCAAAAGGGAGAGAGCAGAGCCAGGCAAAGTATAAGAGGCTTACCTCCGTCTTGCTCCTCCGCTTACGGCCATACCACCCTGAACACGCCCGATCTCGTCCGATCTCGGAAGCTAAGCAGGGTCGGGCCTGGTTAGTACTTGGATGGGAGACCGCCTGGGAATACCAGGTGCTGTAAGCTTTTTGGCCCTTGCCTCTGGAATAGGGGGCACTGTTTCCCCAACCAAGGCGCAGAGAGAGCTGAGATAGACACACAGCCGCATCCTCATTAAAAGCTGTCGTAGTTGCGCATCCTCATTAAAAGCTGCCGTAGTTGCGCTTGGGGCTCACGAGCTGTTGTTTACGAGGCGCCCACTTTGTCCTATTTTCAGCACTGAAATACCATTAGACAGTTTTAATCAGGGGAGAGCGCGGACGCAGTCCCCCACTACCAGAAATTATGCAGTCGAGATTCCCACATTTGGGGAATTCGCAAGGGTCAGCACAGCCGGAGTGCAATGGCTGAGCCTCGCCCTGGGTGAACCTCCTTCATGATCAAGGTATCTCCCCTGCCAGGTAAGTATGAGTTGGAAACCGCACAAGTCCTCTCACGCCATTGGGAATGGTGTCCCAAACTCTCACGGCGGCTGGGGGAGGGGACAGGATAATACGGCCTCTCCCTCCCCCCGCCCACCACACCACCCCACTTCACCAAACGCTGAGAAACCCAGAAGCCCTGGCTCAGACAAGAATAAGCAAAAGATTGGGGCTTAGAGATTGAACATTGGGTTATGATATTTATGTTTTAATATATGTTTTGCGTTTGTGTTTTATGCATCTCTGTATTTTGTAAATTCTGCACAATTCAATTAGTAAAAATTGTGAGGCAGAATTATTCAACTCAAAATTAACAGGGGCGCCATATTGAACATTGGGATGGAAACGCGCACAACCAGGAAAAGGAGATCCACCGCGGGACGATATTTTGCTTTCAAACAGGACACGCAGGCTCTGCCGTCAGGCAAAGCCTCCCAAAAATATCTTTAACTCGTCATCGTTCCTCTCCACGGAAGTCTTTAGTAAAAGGCGAAAGGCTTATTCGTGATGAAGAGAAACCAGAGTCTTTGACGCTCGCCCCGCTCCTCCCTCCAGCCCTTTGCCACCTCAGCAGCCGTAGCCACGGGTAGCCGGCCTCGAGGGCGTGGTTAGTACTTGGATAAGAGACTGCCTGGGAATACAATAATCGTCATCATCATTTAGATTTATATTACATAGTGCTTCAAGCTTTTTGTCCCTTGCCCCTCCGACAGAGGGCACTGTCTCCCCAGCCATAGGGAAGAGAGAGAAGAGATACATGCAGAGCCACATCATAATTCTCCCAACTGTAGTTGCGCTTTGTGGTTGCGAGCTGGTGTTTGCTCTTTCACTGCTGAAATAATTTGATACCCTTTCAATCACGAGAGAACCTGCTTTGACAATGTAAACATATGTTTCCCATGCTAGTGAAGCCCTTTCACTTGACAAAAAAGTAAGAAAGATAGAGAGAACGTTAGAAAGAAAGAAAGAAAGAAAGAAAAAGAAAGAAAGAAAGACAGAAAAAAAACACCAAGTCCAAAAGGGAGAGAGCAGAGCCAGGCAAAGTATAAGAGGCTTACCTCCGTCTTGCTCCTCCGCTTACGGCCATACCACCCTGAACACCCCCGATCTCGTCCGATCTCGGAAGCTAAGCAGGGTCGGGCCTGGTTAGTACTTGGATGGGAGACCGCCTGGGAATACCAGGTGCTGTAAGCTTTTTGGCCCTTGCCTCTGGAATAGGGGGCACTGTTTCCCCAACCAAGGCGCAGAGAGAGCTGAGATAGACACACAGCCGCATCCTCATTAAAAGCTGTCGTAGTTGCGCATCCTCATTAAAAGCTGCCGTAGTTGCGCTTGGGGCTCACGAGCTGTTGTTTACGAGGCGCCCACTTTGTCCTATTTTCAGCACTGAAATACCATTAGACAGTTTTAATCAGGGGAGAGCGCGGACGCAGTCCCCCACTACCAGAAATTATGCAGTCGAGATTCCCACATTTGGGGAATTCGCAAGGGTCAGCACAGCCGGAGTGCAATGGCTGAGCCTCGCCCTGGGTGAACCTCCTTCATGATCAAGGTATCTCCCCTGCCAGGTAAGTATGAGTTGGAAACCGCACAAGTCCTCTCACGCCATTGGGAATGGTGTCCCAAACTCTCACGGCGGCTGGGGGAGGGGACAGGATAATACGGCCTCTCCCTCCCCCCGCCCACCACACCACCCCACTTCACCAAACGCTGAGAAACCCAGAAGCCCTGGCTCAGACAAGAATAAGCAAAAGATTGGGGCTTAGAGATTGAACATTGGGTTATGATATTTATGTTTTAATATATGTTTTGCGTTTGTGTTTTATGCATCTCTGTATTTTGTAAATTCTGCACAATTCAATTAGTAAAAATTGTGAGGCAGAATTATTCAACTCAAAATTAACAGGGGCGCCATATTGAACATTGGGATGGAAACGCGCACAACCAGGAAAATGAGATCCACCGCGGGACGATATTTTGCTTTCAAACAGGACACGCAGGCTCTGCCGTCAGGCAAAGCCTCCCAAAAATATCTTTAACTCGTCATCGTTCCTCTCCACGGAAGTCTTTAGTAAAAGGCGAAAGGCTTATTCGTGATGAAGAGAAACCAGAGTCTTTGACGCTCGCCCCGCTCCTCCCTCCAGCCCTTTGCCACCTCAGCAGCCGTAGCCACGGGTAGCCGGCCTCGAGGGCGTGGTTAGTACTTGGATAAGAGACTGCCTGGGAATACAATAATCGTCATCATCATTTAGATTTATATTACATAGTGCTTCAAGCTTTTTGTCCCTTGCCCCTCCGACAGAGGGCACTGTCTCCCCAGCCATAGGGAAGAGAGAGAAGAGATACATGCAGAGCCACATCATAATTCTCCCAACTGTAGTTGCGCTTTGTGGTTGCGAGCTGGTGTTTGCTCTTTCACTGCTGAAATAATTTGATACCCTTTCAATCACGAGAGAACCTGCTTTGACAATGTAAACATATGTTTCCCATGCTAGTGAAGCCCTTTCACTTGACAAAAAAGTAAGAAAGATAGAGAGAACGTTAGAAAGAAAGAAAGAAAGAGAGAAAGAAAGAAAAAGAAAGAAAGAAAGACAGAAAAAAAACACCAAGTCCAAAAGGGAGAGAGCAGAGCCAGGCAAAGTATAAGAGGCTTACCTCCGTCTTGCTCCTCCGCTTACGGCCATACCACCCTGAACACGCCCGATCTCGTCCGATCTCGGAAGCTAAGCAGGGTCGGGCCTGGTTAGTACTTGGATGGGAGACCGCCTGGGAATACCAGGTGCTGTAAGCTTTTTGGCCCTTGCCTCTGGAATAGGGGGCACTGTTTCCCCAACCAAGGCGCAGAGAGAGCTGAGATAGACACACAGCCGCATCCTCATTAAAAGCTGTCGTAGTTGCGCATCCTCATTAAAAGCTGCCGTAGTTGCGCTTGGGGCTCACGAGCTGTTGTTTACGAGGCGCCCACTTTGTCCTATTTTCAGCACTGAAATACCATTAGACAGTTTTAATCAGGGGAGAGCGCGGACGCAGTCCCCCACTACCAGAAATTATGCAGTCGAGATTCCCACATTTGGGGAATTCGCAAGGGTCAGCACAGCCGGAGTGCAATGGCTGAGCCTCGCCCTGGGTGAACCTCCTTCATGATCAAGGTATCTCCCCTGCCAGGTAAGTATGAGTTGGAAACCGCACAAGTCCTCTCACGCCATTGGGAATGGTGTCCCAAACTCTCACGGCGGCTGGGGGAGGGGACAGGATAATACGGCCTCTCCCTCCCCCCGCCCACCACACCACCCCACTTCACCAAACGCTGAGAAACCCAGAAGCCCTGGCTCAGACAAGAATAAGCAAAAGATTGGGGCTTAGAGATTGAACATTGGGTTATGATATTTATGTTTTAATATATGTTTTGCGTTTGTGTTTTATGCATCTCTGTATTTTGTAAATTCTGCACAATTCAATTAGTAAAAATTGTGAGGCAGAATTATTCAACTCAAAATTAACAGGGGCGCCATATTGAACATTGGGATGGAAACGCGCACAACCAGGAAAAGGAGATCCACCGCGGGACGATATTTTGCTTTCAAACAGGACACGCAGGCTCTGCCGTCAGGCAAAGCCTCCCAAAAATATCTTTAACTCGTCATCGTTCCTCTCCACGGAAGTCTTTAGTAAAAGGCGAAAGGCTTATTCGTGATGAAGAGAAACCAGAGTCTTTGACGCTCGCCCCGCTCCTCCCTCCAGCCCTTTGCCACCTCAGCAGCCGTAGCCACGGGTAGCCGGCCTCGAGGGCGTGGTTAGTACTTGGATAAGAGACTGCCTGGGAATACAATAATCGTCATCATCATTTAGATTTATATTACATAGTGCTTCAAGCTTTTTGTCCCTTGCCCCTCCGACAGAGGGCACTGTCTCCCCAGCCATAGGGAAGAGAGAGAAGAGATACATGCAGAGCCACATCATAATTCTCCCAACTGTAGTTGCGCTTTGTGGTTGCGAGCTGGTGTTTGCTCTTTCACTGCTGAAATAATTTGATACCCTTTCAATCACGAGAGAACCTGCTTTGACAATGTAAACATATGTTTCCCATGCTAGTGAAGCCCTTTCACTTGACAAAAAAGTAAGAAAGATAGAGAGAACGTTAGAAAGAAAGAAAGAAAGAAAGAAAGAAAAAGAAAGAAAGAAAGAAAGAAAGAAAGACAGAAAAAAAACACCAAGTCCAAAAGGGAGAGAGCAGAGCCAGGCAAAGTATAAGAGGCTTACCTCCGTCTTGCTCCTCCGCTTACGGCCATACCACCCTGAACACGCCCGATCTCGTCCGATCTCGGAAGCTAAGCAGGGTCGGGCCTGGTTAGTACTTGGATGGGAGACCGCCTGGGAATACCAGGTGCTGTAAGCTTTTTGGCCCTTGCCTCTGCAATAGGGGGCACTGTTTCCCCAACCAAGGCGCAGAGAGAGCTGAGATAGACACACAGCCGCATCCTCATTAAAAGCTGCCGTAGTTGCGCATCCTCATTAAAAGCTGCCGTAGTTGCGCTTGGGGCTCACGAGCTGTTGTTTACGAGGCGCCCACTTTGTCCTATTTTCAGCACTGAAATACCATTAGACAGTTTTAATCAGGGGAGAGCGCGGACGCAGTCCCCCACTACCAGAAATTATGCAGTCGAGATTCCCACATTTGGGGAATTCGCAAGGGTCAGCACAGCCGGAGTGCAATGGCTGAGCCTCGCCCTGGGTGAACCTCCTTCATGATCAAGGTATCTCCCCTGCCAGGTAAGTATGAGTTGGAAACCGCACAAGTCCTCTCACGCCATTGGGAATGGTGTCCCAAACTCTCACGGCGGCTGGGGGAGGGGACAGGATAATACGGCCTCTCCCTCCCCCCGCCCACCACACCACCCCACTTCACCAAACGCTGAGAAACCCAGAAGCCCTGGCTCAGACAAGAATAAGCAAAAGATTGGGGCTTAGAGATTGAACATTGGGTTATGATATTTATGTTTTAATATATGTTTTGCGTTTGTGTTTTATGCATCTCTGTATTTTGTAAATTCTGCACAATTCAATTAGTAAAAATTGTGAGGCAGAATTATTCAACTCAAAATTAACAGGGGCGCCATATTGAACATTGGGATGGAAACGCGCACAACCAGGAAAAGGAGATCCACCGCGGGACGATATTTTGCTTTCAAACAGGACACGCAGGCTCTGCCGTCAGGCAAAGCCTCCCAAAAATATCTTTAACTCGTTATCGTTCCTCTCCACGGAAGTCTTTAGTAAAAGGCGAAAGGCTTATTCGTGATGAAGAGAAACCAGAGTCTTTGACGCTCGCCCCGCTCCTCCCTCCAGCCCTTTGCCACCTCAGCAGCCGTAGCCACGGGTAGCCGGCCTCGAGGGCGTGGTTAGTACTTGGATAAGAGACTGCCTGGGAATACAATAATCGTCATCATCATTTAGATTTATATTACATAGTGCTTCAAGCTTTTTGTCCCTTGCCCCTCCGACAGAGGGCACTGTCTCCCCAGCCATAGGGAAGAGAGAGAAGAGATACATGCAGAGCCACATCATAATTCTCCCAACTGTAGTTGCGCTTTGTGGTTGCGAGCTGGTGTTTGCTCTTTCACTGCTGAAATAATTTGATACCCTTTCAATCACGAGAGAACCTGCTTTGACAATGTAAACATATGTTTCCCATGCTAGTGAAGCCCTTTCACTTGACAAAAAAGTAAGAAAGATAGAGAGAACGTTAGAAAGAAAGAAAGAAAGAGAGAAAGAAAGAAAAAGAAAGAAAGAAAGACAGAAAAAAAACACCAAGTCCAAAAGGGAGAGAGCAGAGCCAGGCAAAGTATAAGAGGCTTACCTCCGTCTTGCTCCTCCGCTTACGGCCATACCACCCTGAACACGCCCGATCTCGTCCGATCTCGGAAGCTAAGCAGGGTCGGGCCTGGTTAGTACTTGGATGGGAGACCGCCTGGGAATACCAGGTGCTGTAAGCTTTTTGGCCCTTGCCTCTGGAATAGGGGGCACTGTTTCCCCAACCAAGGCGCAGAGAGAGCTGAGATAGACACACAGCCGCATCCTCATTAAAAGCTGTCGTAGTTGCGCATCCTCATTAAAAGCTGCCGTAGTTGCGCTTGGGGCTCACGAGCTGTTGTTTACGAGGCGCCCACTTTGTCCTATTTTCAGCACTGAAATACCATTAGACAGTTTTAATCAGGGGAGAGCGCGGACACAGTCCCCCACCACCAGAAATTATGCAGTCGAGATTCCCACATTTGGGGAATTCGCAAGGGTCAGCACAGCCGGAGTGCAATGGCTGAGCCTCGCCCTGGGTGAACCTCCTTCATGATCAAGGTATCTCCCCTGCCAGGTAAGTATGAGTTGGAAACCGCACAAGTCCTCTCACGCCATTGGGAATGGTGTCCCAAACTCTCACGGCGGCTGGGGGAGGGGACAGGATAATACGGCCTCTCCCTCCCCCCGCCCACCACACCACCCCACTTCACCAAACGCTGAGAAACCCAGAAGCCCTGGCTCAGACAAGAATAAGCAAAAGATTGGGGCTTAGAGATTGAACATTGGGTTATGATATTTATGTTTTAATATATGTTTTGCGTTTGTGTTTTATGCATCTCTGTATTTTGTAAATTCTGCACAATTCAATTAGTAAAAATTGTGAGGCAGAATTATTCAACTCAAAATTAACAGGGGCGCCATATTGAACATTGGGATGGAAACGCGCACAACCAGGAAAAGGAGATCCACCGCGGGACGATATTTTGCTTTCAAACAGGACACGCAGGCTCTGCCGTCAGGCAAAGCCTCCCAAAAATATCTTTAACTCGTCATCGTTCCTCTCCACGGAAGTCTTTAGTAAAAGGCGAAAGGCTTATTCCTGATGAAGAGAAACCAGAGTCTTTGACGCTCGCCCCGCTCCTCCCTCCAGCCCTTTGCCACCTCAGCAGCCGTAGCCACGGGTAGCCGGCCTCGAGGGCGTGGTTAGTACTTGGATAAGAGACTGCCTGGGAATACAATAATCGTCATCATCATTTAGATTTATATTACATAGTGCTTCAAGCTTTTTGTCCCTTGCCCCTCCGATAGAGGGCACTGTCTCCCCAGCCATAGGGAAGAGAGAGAAGAGATACATGCAGAGCCACATCATAATTCTCCCAACTGTAGTTGCGCTTTGTGGTTGCGAGCTGGTGTTTGCTCTTTCACTGCTGAAATAATTTGATACCCTTTCAATCACGAGAGAACCTGCTTTGACAATGTAAACATATGTTTCCCATGCTAGTGAAGCCCTTTCACTTGACAAAAAAGTAAGAAAGATAGAGAGAACGTTAGAAAGAAAGAAAGAAAGAAAGAAAAAGAAAGAAAGAAAGAAAGAAAGACAGAAAAAAAACACCAAGTCCAAAAGGGAGAGAGCAGAGCCAGGCAAAGTATAAGAGGCTTACCTCCGTCTTGCTCCTCCGCTTACGGCCATACCACCCTGAACACGCCCGATCTCGTCCGATCTCGGAAGCTAAGCAGGGTCGGGCCTGGTTAGTACTTGGATGGGAGACCGCCTGGGAATACCAGGTGCTGTAAGCTTTTTGGCCCTTGCCTCTGCAATAGGGGGCACTGTTTCCCCAACCAAGGCGCAGAGAGAGCTGAGATAGACACACAGCCGCATCCTCATTAAAAGCTGTCGTAGTTGCACATCCTCATTAAAAGCTGCCGTAGTTGCGCTTGGGGCTCACGAGCTGTTGTTTACGAGGCGCCCACTTTGTCCTATTTTCAGCACTGAAATACCATTAGACAGTTTTAATCAGGGGAGAGCGCGGACGCAGTCCCCCACTACCAGAAATTATGCAGTCGAGATTCCCACATTTGGGGAATTCGCAAGGGTCAGCACAGCCGGAGTGCAATGGCTGAGCCTCGCCCTGGGTGAACCTCCTTCATGATCAAGGTATCTCCCCTGCCAGGTAAGTATGAGTTGGAAACCGCACAAGTCCTCTCACGCCATTGGGAATGGTGTCCCAAACTCTCACGGCGGCTGGGGGAGGGGACAGGATAATACGGCCTCTCCCTCCCCCCGCCCACCACACCACCCCACTTCACCAAACGCTGAGAAACCCAGAAGCCCTGGCTCAGACAAGAATAAGCAAAAGATTGGGGCTTAGAGATTGAACATTGGGTTATGATATTTATGTTTTAATATATGTTTTGCGTTTGTGTTTTATGCATCTCTGTATTTTGTAAATTCTGCACAATTCAATTAGTAAAAATTGTGAGGCAGAATTATTCAACTCAAAATTAACAGGGGCGCCATATTGAACATTGGGATGGAAACGCGCACAACCAGGAAAAGGAGATCCACCGCGGGACGATATTTTGCTTTCAAACAGGACACGCAGGCTCTGCCGTCAGGCAAAGCCTCCCAAAAATATCTTTAACTCGTCATCGTTCCTCTCCACGGAAGTCTTTAGTAAAAGGCGAAAGGCTTATTCGTGATGAAGAGAAACCAGAGTCTTTGACGCTCGCCCCGCTCCTCCCTCCAGCCCTTTGCCACCTCAGCAGCCGTAGCCACGGGTAGCCGGCCTCGAGGGCGTGGTTAGTACTTGGATAAGAGACTGCCTGGGAATACAATAATCGTCATCATCATTTAGATTTATATTACATAGTGCTTCAAGCTTTTTGTCCCTTGCCCCTCCGACAGAGGGCACTGTCTCCCCAGCCATAGGGAAGAGAGAGAAGAGATACATGCAGAGCCACATCATAATTCTCCCAACTGTAGTTGCGCTTTGTGGTTGCGAGCTGGTGTTTGCTCTTTCACTGCTGAAATAATTTGATACCCTTTCAATCACGAGAGAACCTGCTTTGACAATGTAAACATATGTTTCCCATGCTAGTGAAGCCCTTTCACTTGACAAAAAAGTAAGAAAGATAGAGAAAACGTTAGAAAGAAAGAAAGAAAGAAAGAAAGAAAGAAAAAGAAAGAAAGAAAGAAAGAAAGAAAGAAAGAGAAAAAAAACACCAAGTCCAAAAGGGAGAGAGCAGAGCCAGGCAAAGTATAAGAGGCTTACCTCCGTCTTGCTCCTCCGCTTACGGCCATACCACCCTGAACACGCCCGATCTCGTCCGATCTCGGAAGCTAAGCAGGGTCGGGCCTGGTTAGTACTTGGATGGGAGACCGCCTGGGAATACCAGGTGCTGTAAGCTTTTTGGCCCTTGCCTCTGCAATAGGGGGCACTGTTTCCCCAACCAAGGCGCAGAGAGAGCTGAGATAGACACACAGCCGCATCCTCATTAAAAGCTGCCGTAGTTGCGCATCCTCATTAAAAGCTGCCGTAGTTGCGCTTGGGGCTCACGAGCTGTTGTTTACGAGGCGCCCACTTTGTCCTATTTTCAGCACTGAAATACCATTAGACAGTTTTAATCAGGGGAGAGCGCGGACGCAGTCCCCCACTACCAGAAATTATGCAGTCGAGATTCCCACATTTGGGGAATTCGCAAGGGTCAGCACAGCCGGAGTGCAATGGCTGAGCCTCGCCCTGGGTGAACCTCCTTCATGATCAAGGTATCTCCCCTGCCAGGTAAGTATGAGTTGGAAACCGCACAAGTCCTCTCACGCCATTGGGAATGGTGTCCCAAACTCTCACGGCGGCTGGGGGAGGGGACAGGATAATACGGCCTCTCCCTCCCCCCGCCCACCACACCACCCCACTTCACCAAACGCTGAGAAACCCAGAAGCCCTGGCTCAGACAAGAATAAGCAAAAGATTGGGGCTTAGAGATTGAACATTGGGTTATGATATTTATGTTTTAATATATGTTTTGCGTTTGTGTTTTATGCATCTCTGTATTTTGTAAATTCTGCACAATTCAATTAGTAAAAATTGTGAGGCAGAATTATTCAACTCAAAATTAACAGGGGCGCCATATTGAACATTGGGATGGAAACGCGCACAACCAGGAAAAGGAGATCCACCGCGGGACGATATTTTGCTTTCAAACAGGACACGCAGGCTCTGCCGTCAGGCAAAGCCTCCCAAAAATATCTTTAACTCGTCATCGTTCCTCTCCACGGAAGTCTTTAGTAAAAGGCGAAAGGCTTATTCGTGATGAAGAGAAACCAGAGTCTTTGACGCTCGCCCCGCTCCTCCCTCCAGCCCTTTGCCACCTCAGCAGCCGTAGCCACGGGTAGCCGGCCTCGAGGGCGTGGTTAGTACTTGGATAAGAGACTGCCTGGGAATACAATAATCGTCATCATCATTTAGATTTATATTACATAGTGCTTCAAGCTTTTTGTCCCTTGCCCCTCCGACAGAGGGCACTGTCTCCCCAGCCATAGGGAAGAGAGAGAAGAGATACATGCAGAGCCACATCATAATTCTCCCAACTGTAGTTGCGCTTTGTGGTTGCGAGCTGGTGTTTGCTCTTTCACTGCTGAAATAATTTGATACCCTTTCAATCACGAGAGAACCTGCTTTGACAATGTAAACATATGTTTCCCATGCTAGTGAAGCCCTTTCACTTGACAAAAAAGTAAGAAAGATAGAGAGAACGTTAGAAAGAAAGAAAGAAAGAGAGAAAGAAAGAAAAAGAAAGAAAGAAAGACAGAAAAAAACACCAAGTCCAAAAGGGAGAGAGCAGAGCCAGGCAAAGTATAAGAGGCTTACCTCCGTCTTGCTCCTCCGCTTACGGCCATACCACCCTGAACACGCCCGATCTCGTCCGATCTCGGAAGCTAAGCAGGGTCGGGCCTGGTTAGTACTTGGATGGGAGACCGCCTGGGAATACCAGGTGCTGTAAGCTTTTTGGCCCTTGCCTCTGCAATAGGGGGCACTGTTTCCCCAACCAAGGCGCAGAGAGAGCTGAGATAGACACACAGCCGCATCCTCATTAAAAGCTGCCGTAGTTGCGCATCCTCATTAAAAGCTGCCGTAGTTGCGCTTGGGGCTCACGAGCTGTTGTTTACGAGGCGCCCACTTTGTCCTATTTTCAGCACTGAAATACCATTAGACAGTTTTAATCAGGGGAGAGCGCGGACGCAGTCCCCCACTACCAGAAATTATGCAGTCGAGATTCCCACATTTGGGGAATTCGCAAGGGTCAGCACAGCCGGAGTGCAATGGCTGAGCCTCGCCCTGGGTGAACCTCCTTCATGATCAAGGTATCTCCCCTGCCAGGTAAGTATGAGTTGGAAACCGCACAAGTCCTCTCACGCCATTGGGAATGGTGTCCCAAACTCTCACGGCGGCTGGGGGAGGGGACAGGATAATACGGCCTCTCCCTCCCCCCGCCCACCACACCACCCCACTTCACCAAACGCTGAGAAACCCAGAAGCCCTGGCTCAGACAAGAATAAGCAAAAGATTGGGGCTTAGAGATTGAACATTGGGTTATGATATTTATGTTTTAATATATGTTTTGCGTTTGTGTTTTATGCATCTCTGTATTTTGTAAATTCTGCACAATTCAATTAGTAAAAATTGTGAGGCAGAATTATTCAACTCAAAATTAACAGGGGCGCCATATTGAACATTGGGATGGAAACGCGCACAACCAGGAAAAGGAGATCCACCGCGGGACGATATTTTGCTTTCAAACAGGACACGCAGGCTCTGCCGTCAGGCAAAGCCTCCCAAAAATATCTTTAACTCGTCATCGTTCCTCTCCACGGAAGTCTTTAGTAAAAGGCGAAAGGCTTATTCGTGATGAAGAGAAACCAGAGTCTTTGACGCTCGCCCCGCTCCTCCCTCCAGCCCTTTGCCACCTCAGCAGCCGTAGCCACGGGTAGCCGGCCTCGAGGGCGTGGTTAGTACTTGGATAAGAGACTGCCTGGGAATACAATAATCGTCATCATCATTTAGATTTATATTACATAGTGCTTCAAGCTTTTTGTCCCTTGCCCCTCCGACAGAGGGCACTGTCTCCCCAGCCATAGGGAAGAGAGAGAAGAGATACATGCAGAGCCACATCATAATTCTCCCAACTGTAGTTGCGCTTTGTGGTTGCGAGCTGGTGTTTGCTCTTTCACTGCTGAAATAATTTGATACCCTTTCAATCACGAGAGAACCTGCTTTGACAATGTAAACATATGTTTCCCATGCTAGTGAAGCCCTTTCACTTGACAAAAAAGTAAGAAAGATAGAGAGAACGTTAGAAAGAAAGAAAGAAAGAAAGAAAAAGAAAGAAAGAAAGACAGAAAAAAAACACCAAGTCCAAAAGGGAGAGAGCAGAGCCAGGCAAAGTATAAGAGGCTTACCTCCGTCTTGCTCCTCCGCTTACGGCCATACCACCCTGAACACCCCCGATCTCGTCCGATCTCGGAAGCTAAGCAGGGTCGGGCCTGGTTAGTACTTGGATGGGAGACCGCCTGGGAATACCAGGTGCTGTAAGCTTTTTGGCCCTTGCCTCTGGAATAGGGGGCACTGTTTCCCCAACCAAGGCGCAGAGAGAGCTGAGATAGACACACAGCCGCATCCTCATTAAAAGCTGTCGTAGTTGCGCATCCTCATTAAAAGCTGCCGTAGTTGCGCTTGGGGCTCACGAGCTGTTGTTTACGAGGCGCCCACTTTGTCCTATTTTCAGCACTGAAATACCATTAGACAGTTTTAATCAGGGGAGAGCGCGGACGCAGTCCCCCACTACCAGAAATTATGCAGTCGAGATTCCCACATTTGGGGAATTCGCAAGGGTCAGCACAGCCGGAGTGCAATGGCTGAGCCTCGCCCTGGGTGAACCTCCTTCATGATCAAGGTATCTCCCCTGCCAGGTAAGTATGAGTTGGAAACCGCACAAGTCCTCTCACGCCATTGGGAATGGTGTCCCAAACTCTCACGGCGGCTGGGGGAGGGGACAGGATAATACGGCCTCTCCCTCCCCCCGCCCACCACACCACCCCACTTCACCAAACGCTGAGAAACCCAGAAGCCCTGGCTCAGACAAGAATAAGCAAAAGATTGGGGCTTAGAGATTGAACATTGGGTTATGATATTTATGTTTTAATATATGTTTTGCGTTTGTGTTTTATGCATCTCTGTATTTTGTAAATTCTGCACAATTCAATTAGTAAAAATTGTGAGGCAGAATTATTCAACTCAAAATTAACAGGGGCGCCATATTGAACATTGGGATGGAAACGCGCACAACCAGGAAAAGGAGATCCACCGCGGGACGATATTTTGCTTTCAAACAGGACACGCAGGCTCTGCCGTCAGGCAAAGCCTCCCAAAAATATCTTTAACTCGTCATCGTTCCTCTCCACGGAAGTCTTTAGTAAAAGGCGAAAGGCTTATTCGTGATGAAGAGAAACCAGAGTCTTTGACGCTCGCCCCGCTCCTCCCTCCAGCCCTTTGCCACCTCAGCAGCCGTAGCCACGGGTAGCCGGCCTCGAGGGCGTGGTTAGTACTTGGATAAGAGACTGCCTGGGAATACAATAATCGTCATCATCATTTAGATTTATATTACATAGTGCTTCAAGCTTTTTGTCCCTTGCCCCTCCGACAGAGGGCACTGTCTCCCCAGCCATAGGGAAGAGAGAGAAGAGATACATGCAGAGCCACATCATAATTCTCCCAACTGTAGTTGCGCTTTGTGGTTGCGAGCTGGTGTTTGCTCTTTCACTGCTGAAATAATTTGATACCCTTTCAATCACGAGAGAACCTGCTTTGACAATGTAAACATATGTTTCCCATGCTAGTGAAGCCCTTTCACTTGACAAAAAAGTAAGAAAGATAGAGAGAACGTTAGAAAGAAAGAAAGAAAGAGAGAAAGAAAGAAAAAGAAAGAAAGAAAGACAGAAAAAAAACACCAAGTCCAAAAGGGAGAGAGCAGAGCCAGGCAAAGTATAAGAGGCTTACCTCCGTCTTGCTCCTCCGCTTACGGCCATACCACCCTGAACACGCCCGATCTCGTCCGATCTCGGAAGCTAAGCAGGGTCGGGCCTGGTTAGTACTTGGATGGGAGACCGCCTGGGAATACCAGGTGCTGTAAGCTTTTTGGCCCTTGCCTCTGGAATAGGGGGCACTGTTTCCCCAACCAAGGCGCAGAGAGAGCTGAGATAGACACACAGCCGCATCCTCATTAAAAGCTGTCGTAGTTGCGCATCCTCATTAAAAGCTGCCGTAGTTGCGCTTGGGGCTCACGAGCTGTTGTTTACGAGGCGCCCACTTTGTCCTATTTTCAGCACTGAAATACCATTAGACAGTTTTAATCAGGGGAGAGCGCGGACACAGTCCCCCACCACCAGAAATTATGCAGTCGAGATTCCCACATTTGGGGAATTCGCAAGGGTCAGCACAGCCGGAGTGCAATGGCTGAGCCTCGCCCTGGGTGAACCTCCTTCATGATCAAGGTATCTCCCCTGCCAGGTAAGTATGAGTTGGAAACCGCACAAGTCCTCTCACGCCATTGGGAATGGTGTCCCAAACTCTCACGGCGGCTGGGGGAGGGGACAGGATAATACGGCCTCTCCCTCCCCCCGCCCACCACACCACCCCACTTCACCAAACGCTGAGAAACCCAGAAGCCCTGGCTCAGACAAGAATAAGCAAAAGATTGGGGCTTAGAGATTGAACATTGGGTTATGATATTTATGTTTTAATATATGTTTTGCGTTTGTGTTTTATGCATCTCTGTATTTTGTAAATTCTGCACAATTCAATTAGTAAAAATTGTGAGGCAGAATTATTCAACTCAAAATTAACAGGGGCGCCATATTGAACATTGGGATGGAAACGCGCACAACCAGGAAAAGGAGATCCACCGCGGGACGATATTTTGCTTTCAAACAGGACACGCAGGCTCTGCCGTCAGGCAAAGCCTCCCAAAAATATCTTTAACTCGTCATCGTTCCTCTCCACGGAAGTCTTTAGTAAAAGGCGAAAGGCTTATTCCTGATGAAGAGAAACCAGAGTCTTTGACGCTCGCCCCGCTCCTCCCTCCAGCCCTTTGCCACCTCAGCAGCCGTAGCCACGGGTAGCCGGCCTCGAGGGCGTGGTTAGTACTTGGATAAGAGACTGCCTGGGAATACAATAATCGTCATCATCATTTAGATTTATATTACATAGTGCTTCAAGCTTTTTGTCCCTTGCCCCTCCGATAGAGGGCACTGTCTCCCCAGCCATAGGGAAGAGAGAGAAGAGATACATGCAGAGCCACATCATAATTCTCCCAACTGTAGTTGCGCTTTGTGGTTGCGAGCTGGTGTTTGCTCTTTCACTGCTGAAATAATTTGATACCCTTTCAATCACGAGAGAACCTGCTTTGACAATGTAAACATATGTTTCCCATGCTAGTGAAGCCCTTTCACTTGACAAAAAAGTAAGAAAGATAGAGAGAACGTTAGAAAGAAAGAAAGAAAGAAAGAAAAAGAAAGAAAGAAAGAAAGAAAGACAGAAAAAAAACACCAAGTCCAAAAGGGAGAGAGCAGAGCCAGGCAAAGTATAAGAGGCTTACCTCCGTCTTGCTCCTCCGCTTACGGCCATACCACCCTGAACACGCCCGATCTCGTCCGATCTCGGAAGCTAAGCAGGGTCGGGCCTGGTTAGTACTTGGATGGGAGACCGCCTGGGAATACCAGGTGCTGTAAGCTTTTTGGCCCTTGCCTCTGCAATAGGGGGCACTGTTTCCCCAACCAAGGCGCAGAGAGAGCTGAGATAGACACACAGCCGCATCCTCATTAAAAGCTGTCGTAGTTGCACATCCTCATTAAAAGCTGCCGTAGTTGCGCTTGGGGCTCACGAGCTGTTGTTCACGAGGCGCCCACTTTGTCCTATTTTCAGCACTGAAATACCATTAGACAGTTTTAATCAGGGGAGAGCGCGGACGCAGTCCCCCACTACCAGAAATTATGCAGTCGAGATTCCCACATTTGGGGAATTCGCAAGGGTCAGCACAGCCGGAGTGCAATGGCTGAGCCTCGCCCTGGGTGAACCTCCTTCATGATCAAGGTATCTCCCCTGCCAGGTAAGTATGAGTTGGAAACCGCACAAGTCCTCTCACGCCATTGGGAATGGTGTCCCAAACTCTCACGGCGGCTGGGGGAGGGGACAGGATAATACGGCCTCTCCCTCCCCCCGCCCACCACACCACCCCACTTCACCAAACGCTGAGAAACCCAGAAGCCCTGGCTCAGACAAGAATAAGCAAAAGATTGGGGCTTAGAGATTGAACATTGGGTTATGATATTTATGTTTTAATATATGTTTTGCGTTTGTGTTTTATGCATCTCTGTATTTTGTAAATTCTGCACAATTCAATTAGTAAAAATTGTGAGGCAGAATTATTCAACTCAAAATTAACAGGGGCGCCATATTGAACATTGGGATGGAAACGCGCACAACCAGGAAAAGGAGATCCACCGCGGGACGATATTTTGCTTTCAAACAGGACACGCAGGCTCTGCCGTCAGGCAAAGCCTCCCAAAAATATCTTTAACTCGTCATCGTTCCTCTCCACGGAAGTCTTTAGTAAAAGGCGAAAGGCTTATTCGTGATGAAGAGAAACCAGAGTCTTTGACGCTCGCCCCGCTCCTCCCTCCAGCCCTTTGCCACCTCAGCAGCCGTAGCCACGGGTAGCCGGCCTCGAGGGCGTGGTTAGTACTTGGATAAGAGACTGCCTGGGAATACAATAATCGTCATCATCATTTAGATTTATATTACATAGTGCTTCAAGCTTTTTGTCCCTTGCCCCTCCGACAGAGGGCACTGTCTCCCCAGCCATAGGGAAGAGAGAGAAGAGATACATGCAGAGCCACATCATAATTCTCCCAACTGTAGTTGCGCTTTGTGGTTGCGAGCTGGTGTTTGCTCTTTCACTGCTGAAATAATTTGATACCCTTTCAATCACGAGAGAACCTGCTTTGACAATGTAAACATATGTTTCCCATGCTAGTGAAGCCCTTTCACTTGACAAAAAAGTAAGAAAGATAGAGAAAACGTTAGAAAGAAAGAAAGAAAGAAAGAAAGAAAGAAAAAGAAAGAAAGAAAGAAAGAAAGAAAGAAAGAGAAAAAAAACACCAAGTCCAAAAGGGAGAGAGCAGAGCCAGGCAAAGTATAAGAGGCTTACCTCCGTCTTGCTCCTCCGCTTACGGCCATACCACCCTGAACACGCCCGATCTCGTCCGATCTCGGAAGCTAAGCAGGGTCGGGCCTGGTTAGTACTTGGATGGGAGACCGCCTGGGAATACCAGGTGCTGTAAGCTTTTTGGCCCTTGCCTCTGCAATAGGGGGCACTGTTTCCCCAACCAAGGCGCAGAGAGAGCTGAGATAGACACACAGCCGCATCCTCATTAAAAGCTGCCGTAGTTGCGCATCCTCATTAAAAGCTGCCGTAGTTGCGCTTGGGGCTCACGAGCTGTTGTTTACGAGGCGCCCACTTTGTCCTATTTTCAGCACTGAAATACCATTAGACAGTTTTAATCAGGGGAGAGCGCGGACACAGTCCCCCACCACCAGAAATTATGCAGTCGAGATTCCCACATTTGGGGAATTCGCAAGGGTCAGCACAGCCGGAGTGCAATGGCTGAGCCTCGCCCTGGGTGAACCTCCTTCATGATCAAGGTATCTCCCCTGCCAGGTAAGTATGAGTTGGAAACCGCACAAGTCCTCTCACGCCATTGGGAATGGTGTCCCAAACTCTCACGGCGGCTGGGGGAGGGGACAGGATAATACGGCCTCTCCCTCCCCCCGCCCACCACACCACCCCACTTCACCAAACGCTGAGAAACCCAGAAGCCCTGGCTCAGACAAGAATAAGCAAAAGATTGGGGCTTAGAGATTGAACATTGGGTTATGATATTTATGTTTTAATATATGTTTTGCGTTTGTGTTTTATGCATCTCTGTATTTTGTAAATTCTGCACAATTCAATTAGTAAAAATTGTGAGGCAGAATTATTCAACTCAAAATTAACAGGGGCGCCATATTGAACATTGGGATGGAAACGCGCACAACCAGGAAAAGGAGATCCACCGCGGGACGATATTTTGCTTTCAAACAGGACACGCAGGCTCTGCCGTCAGGCAAAGCCTCCCAAAAATATCTTTAACTCGTCATCGTTCCTCTCCACGGAAGTCTTTAGTAAAAGGCGAAAGGCTTATTCCTGATGAAGAGAAACCAGAGTCTTTGACGCTCGCCCCGCTCCTCCCTCCAGCCCTTTGCCACCTCAGCAGCCGTAGCCACGGGTAGCCGGCCTCGAGGGCGTGGTTAGTACTTGGATAAGAGACTGCCTGGGAATACAATAATCGTCATCATCATTTAGATTTATATTACATAGTGCTTCAAGCTTTTTGTCCCTTGCCCCTCCGATAGAGGGCACTGTCTCCCCAGCCATAGGGAAGAGAGAGAAGAGATACATGCAGAGCCACATCATAATTCTCCCAACTGTAGTTGCGCTTTGTGGTTGCGAGCTGGTGTTTGCTCTTTCACTGCTGAAATAATTTGATACCCTTTCAATCACGAGAGAACCTGCTTTGACAATGTAAACATATGTTTCCCATGCTAGTGAAGCCCTTTCACTTGACAAAAAAGTAAGAAAGATAGAGAGAACGTTAGAAAGAAAGAAAGAAAGAAAGAAAAAGAAAGAAAGAAAGAAAGAAAGACAGAAAAAAAACACCAAGTCCAAAAGGGAGAGAGCAGAGCCAGGCAAAGTATAAGAGGCTTACCTCCGTCTTGCTCCTCCGCTTACGGCCATACCACCCTGAACACGCCCGATCTCGTCCGATCTCGGAAGCTAAGCAGGGTCGGGCCTGGTTAGTACTTGGATGGGAGA
This sequence comes from Borostomias antarcticus, assembly GCF_949987555.1. Taxonomy (NCBI): domain Eukaryota; kingdom Metazoa; phylum Chordata; class Actinopteri; order Stomiiformes; family Stomiidae; genus Borostomias; species Borostomias antarcticus. Next base: position 1,114,508 of record NW_028176396.1, read on the forward strand.
CCGCCTGGGAATACCAGGTGCTGTAAGCTTTTTGGCCCTTGCCTCTGCAATAGGGGGCACTGTTTCCCCAACCAAGGCGCAGAGAGAGCTGAGATAGACACACAGCCGCATCCTCATTAAAAGCTGTCGTAGTTGCACATCCTCATTAAAAGCTGCCGTAGTTGCGCTTGGGGCTCACGAGCTGTTGTTTACGAGGCGCCCACTTTGTCCTATTTTCAGCACTGAAATACCATTAGACAGTTTTAATCAGGGGAGAGCGCGGACGCAGTCCCCCACTACCAGAAATTATGCAGTCGAGATTCCCACATTTGGGGAATTCGCAAGGGTCAGCACAGCCGGAGTGCAATGGCTGAGCCTCGCCCTGGGTGAACCTCCTTCATGATCAAGGTATCTCCCCTGCCAGGTAAGTATGAGTTGGAAACCGCACAAGTCCTCTCACGCCATTGGGAATGGTGTCCCAAACTCTCACGGCGGCTGGGGGAGGGGACAGGATAATACGGCCTCTCCCTCCCCCCGCCCACCACACCACCCCACTTCACCAAACGCTGAGAAACCCAGAAGCCCTGGCTCAGACAAGAATAAGCAAAAGATTGGGGCTTAGAGATTGAACATTGGGTTATGATATTTATGTTTTAATATATGTTTTGCGTTTGTGTTTTATGCATCTCTGTATTTTGTAAATTCTGCACAATTCAATTAGTAAAAATTGTGAGGCAGAATTATTCAACTCAAAATTAACAGGGGCGCCATATTGAACATTGGGATGGAAACGCGCACAACCAGGAAAAGGAGATCCACCGCGGGACGATATTTTGCTTTCAAACAGGACACGCAGGCTCTGCCGTCAGGCAAAGCCTCCCAAAAATATCTTTAACTCGTCATCGTTCCTCTCCACGGAAGTCTTTAGTAAAAGGCGAAAGGCTTATTCGTGATGAAGAGAAACCAGAGTCTTTGACGCTCGCCCCGCTCCTCCCTCCAGCCCTTTGCCACCTCAGCAGCCGTAGCCACGGGTAGCCGGCCTCGAGGGCGTGGTTAGTACTTGGATAAGAGACTGCCTGGGAATACAATAATCGTCATCATCATTTAGATTTATATTACATAGTGCTTCAAGCTTTTTGTCCCTTGCCCCTCCGACAGAGGGCACTGTCTCCCCAGCCATAGGGAAGAGAGAGAAGAGATACATGCAGAGCCACATCATAATTCTCCCAACTGTAGTTGCGCTTTGTGGTTGCGAGCTGGTGTTTGCTCTTTCACTGCTGAAATAATTTGATACCCTTTCAATCACGAGAGAACCTGCTTTGACAATGTAAACATATGTTTCCCATGCTAGTGAAGCCCTTTCACTTGACAAAAAAGTAAGAAAGATAGAGAAAACGTTAGAAAGAAAGAAAGAAAGAAAGAAAGAAAGAAAGAAAAAGAAAGAAAGAAAGAAAGAAAGAAAGAAAGAGAAAAAAAACACCAAGTCCAAAAGGGAGAGAGCAGAGCCAGGCAAAGTATAAGAGGCTTACCTCCGTCTTGCTCCTCCGCTTACGGCCATACCACCCTGAACACGCCCGATCTCGTCCGATCTCGGAAGCTAAGCAGGGTCGGGCCTGGTTAGTACTTGGATGGGAGACCGCCTGGGAATACCAGGTGCTGTAAGCTTTTTGGCCCTTGCCTCTGCAATAGGGGGCACTGTTTCCCCAACCAAGGCGCAGAGAGAGCTGAGATAGACACACAGCCGCATCCTCATTAAAAGCTGCCGTAGTTGCGCATCCTCATTAAAAGCTGCCGTAGTTGCGCTTGGGGCTCACGAGCTGTTGTTTACGAGGCGCCCACTTTGTCCTATTTTCAGCACTGAAATACCATTAGACAGTTTTAATCAGGGGAGAGCGCGGACGCAGTCCCCCACTACCAGAAATTATGCAGTCGAGATTCCCACATTTGGGGAATTCGCAAGGGTCAGCACAGCCGGAGTGCAATGGCTGAGCCTCGCCCTGGGTGAACCTCCTTCATGATCAAGGTATCTCCCCTGCCAGGTAAGTATGAGTTGGAAACCGCACAAGTCCTCTCACGCCATTGGGAATGGTGTCCCAAACTCTCACGGCGGCTGGGGGAGGGGACAGGATAATACGGCCTCTCCCTCCCCCCGCCCACCACACCACCCCACTTCACCAAACGCTGAGAAACCCAGAAGCCCTGGCTCAGACAAGAATAAGCAAAAGATTGGGGCTTAGAGATTGAACATTGGGTTATGATATTTATGTTTTAATATATGTTTTGCGTTTGTGTTTTATGCATCTCTGTATTTTGTAAATTCTGCACAATTCAATTAGTAAAAATTGTGAGGCAGAATTATTCAACTCAAAATTAACAGGGGCGCCATATTGAACATTGGGATGGAAACGCGCACAACCAGGAAAAGGAGATCCACCGCGGGACGATATTTTGCTTTCAAACAGGACACGCAGGCTCTGCCGTCAGGCAAAGCCTCCCAAAAATATCTTTAACTCGTTATCGTTCCTCTCCACGGAAGTCTTTAGTAAAAGGCGAAAGGCTTATTCGTGATGAAGAGAAACCAGAGTCTTTGACGCTCGCCCCGCTCCTCCCTCCAGCCCTTTGCCACCTCAGCAGCCGTAGCCACGGGTAGCCGGCCTCGAGGGCGTGGTTAGTACTTGGATAAGAGACTGCCTGGGAATACAATAATCGTCATCATCATTTAGATTTATATTACATAGTGCTTCAAGCTTTTTGTCCCTTGCCCCTCCGACAGAGGGCACTGTCTCCCCAGCCATAGGGAAGAGAGAGAAGAGATACATGCAGAGCCACATCATAATTCTCCCAACTGTAGTTGCGCTTTGTGGTTGCGAGCTGGTGTTTGCTCTTTCACTGCTGAAATAATTTGATACCCTTTCAATCACGAGAGAACCTGCTTTGACAATGTAAACATATGTTTCCCATGCTAGTGAAGCCCTTTCACTTGACAAAAAAGTAAGAAAGATAGAGAGAACGTTAGAAAGAAAGAAAGAAAGAGAGAAAGAAAGAAAAAGAAAGAAAGAAAGACAGAAAAAAACACCAAGTCCAAAAGGGAGAGAGCAGAGCCAGGCAAAGTATAAGAGGCTTACCTCCGTCTTGCTCCTCCGCTTACGGCCATACCACCCTGAACACGCCCGATCTCGTCCGATCTCGGAAGCTAAGCAGGGTCGGGCCTGGTTAGTACTTGGATGGGAGACCGCCTGGGAATACCAGGTGCTGTAAGCTTTTTGGCCCTTGCCTCTGCAATAGGGGGCACTGTTTCCCCAACCAAGGCGCAGAGAGAGCTGAGATAGACACACAGCCGCATCCTCATTAAAAGCTGCCGTAGTTGCGCATCCTCATTAAAAGCTGCCGTAGTTGCGCTTGGGGCTCACGAGCTGTTGTTTACGAGGCGCCCACTTTGTCCTATTTTCAGCACTGAAATACCATTAGACAGTTTTAATCAGGGGAGAGCGCGGACGCAGTCCCCCACTACCAGAAATTATGCAGTCGAGATTCCCACATTTGGGGAATTCGCAAGGGTCAGCACAGCCGGAGTGCAATGGCTGAGCCTCGCCCTGGGTGAACCTCCTTCATGATCAAGGTATCTCCCCTGCCAGGTAAGTATGAGTTGGAAACCGCACAAGTCCTCTCACGCCATTGGGAATGGTGTCCCAAACTCTCACGGCGGCTGGGGGAGGGGACAGGATAATACGGCCTCTCCCTCCCCCCGCCCACCACACCACCCCACTTCACCAAACGCTGAGAAACCCAGAAGCCCTGGCTCAGACAAGAATAAGCAAAAGATTGGGGCTTAGAGATTGAACATTGGGTTATGATATTTATGTTTTAATATATGTTTTGCGTTTGTGTTTTATGCATCTCTGTATTTTGTAAATTCTGCACAATTCAATTAGTAAAAATTGTGAGGCAGAATTATTCAACTCAAAATTAACAGGGGCGCCATATTGAACATTGGGATGGAAACGCGCACAACCAGGAAAAGGAGATCCACCGCGGGACGATATTTTGCTTTCAAACAGGACACGCAGGCTCTGCCGTCAGGCAAAGCCTCCCAAAAATATCTTTAACTCGTCATCGTTCCTCTCCACGGAAGTCTTTAGTAAAAGGCGAAAGGCTTATTCGTGATGAAGAGAAACCAGAGTCTTTGACGCTCGCCCCGCTCCTCCCTCCAGCCCTTTGCCACCTCAGCAGCCGTAGCCACGGGTAGCCGGCCTCGAGGGCGTGGTTAGTACTTGGATAAGAGACTGCCTGGGAATACAATAATCGTCATCATCATTTAGATTTATATTACATAGTGCTTCAAGCTTTTTGTCCCTTGCCCCTCCGACAGAGGGCACTGTCTCCCCAGCCATAGGGAAGAGAGAGAAGAGATACATGCAGAGCCACATCATAATTCTCCCAACTGTAGTTGCGCTTTGTGGTTGCGAGCTGGTGTTTGCTCTTTCACTGCTGAAATAATTTGATACCCTTTCAATCACGAGAGAACCTGCTTTGACAATGTAAACATATGTTTCCCATGCTAGTGAAGCCCTTTCACTTGACAAAAAAGTAAGAAAGATAGAGAGAACGTTAGAAAGAAAGAAAGAAAGAAAGAAAAAGAAAGAAAGAAAGACAGAAAAAAAACACCAAGTCCAAAAGGGAGAGAGCAGAGCCAGGCAAAGTATAAGAGGCTTACCTCCGTCTTGCTCCTCCGCTTACGGCCATACCACCCTGAACACCCCCGATCTCGTCCGATCTCGGAAGCTAAGCAGGGTCGGGCCTGGTTAGTACTTGGATGGGAGACCGCCTGGGAATACCAGGTGCTGTAAGCTTTTTGGCCCTTGCCTCTGGAATAGGGGGCACTGTTTCCCCAACCAAGGCGCAGAGAGAGCTGAGATAGACACACAGCCGCATCCTCATTAAAAGCTGTCGTAGTTGCGCATCCTCATTAAAAGCTGCCGTAGTTGCGCTTGGGGCTCACGAGCTGTTGTTTACGAGGCGCCCACTTTGTCCTATTTTCAGCACTGAAATACCATTAGACAGTTTTAATCAGGGGAGAGCGCGGACGCAGTCCCCCACTACCAGAAATTATGCAGTCGAGATTCCCACATTTGGGGAATTCGCAAGGGTCAGCACAGCCGGAGTGCAATGGCTGAGCCTCGCCCTGGGTGAACCTCCTTCATGATCAAGGTATCTCCCCTGCCAGGTAAGTATGAGTTGGAAACCGCACAAGTCCTCTCACGCCATTGGGAATGGTGTCCCAAACTCTCACGGCGGCTGGGGGAGGGGACAGGATAATACGGCCTCTCCCTCCCCCCGCCCACCACACCACCCCACTTCACCAAACGCTGAGAAACCCAGAAGCCCTGGCTCAGACAAGAATAAGCAAAAGATTGGGGCTTAGAGATTGAACATTGGGTTATGATATTTATGTTTTAATATATGTTTTGCGTTTGTGTTTTATGCATCTCTGTATTTTGTAAATTCTGCACAATTCAATTAGTAAAAATTGTGAGGCAGAATTATTCAACTCAAAATTAACAGGGGCGCCATATTGAACATTGGGATGGAAACGCGCACAACCAGGAAAAGGAGATCCACCGCGGGACGATATTTTGCTTTCAAACAGGACACGCAGGCTCTGCCGTCAGGCAAAGCCTCCCAAAAATATCTTTAACTCGTCATCGTTCCTCTCCACGGAAGTCTTTAGTAAAAGGCGAAAGGCTTATTCGTGATGAAGAGAAACCAGAGTCTTTGACGCTCGCCCCGCTCCTCCCTCCAGCCCTTTGCCACCTCAGCAGCCGTAGCCACGGGTAGCCGGCCTCGAGGGCGTGGTTAGTACTTGGATAAGAGACTGCCTGGGAATACAATAATCGTCATCATCATTTAGATTTATATTACATAGTGCTTCAAGCTTTTTGTCCCTTGCCCCTCCGACAGAGGGCACTGTCTCCCCAGCCATAGGGAAGAGAGAGAAGAGATACATGCAGAGCCACATCATAATTCTCCCAACTGTAGTTGCGCTTTGTGGTTGCGAGCTGGTGTTTGCTCTTTCACTGCTGAAATAATTTGATACCCTTTCAATCACGAGAGAACCTGCTTTGACAATGTAAACATATGTTTCCCATGCTAGTGAAGCCCTTTCACTTGACAAAAAAGTAAGAAAGATAGAGAGAACGTTAGAAAGAAAGAAAGAAAGAGAGAAAGAAAGAAAAAGAAAGAAAGAAAGACAGAAAAAAAACACCAAGTCCAAAAGGGAGAGAGCAGAGCCAGGCAAAGTATAAGAGGCTTACCTCCGTCTTGCTCCTCCGCTTACGGCCATACCACCCTGAACACGCCCGATCTCGTCCGATCTCGGAAGCTAAGCAGGGTCGGGCCTGGTTAGTACTTGGATGGGAGACCGCCTGGGAATACCAGGTGCTGTAAGCTTTTTGGCCCTTGCCTCTGGAATAGGGGGCACTGTTTCCCCAACCAAGGCGCAGAGAGAGCTGAGATAGACACACAGCCGCATCCTCATTAAAAGCTGTCGTAGTTGCGCATCCTCATTAAAAGCTGCCGTAGTTGCGCTTGGGGCTCACGAGCTGTTGTTTACGAGGCGCCCACTTTGTCCTATTTTCAGCACTGAAATACCATTAGACAGTTTTAATCAGGGGAGAGCGCGGACGCAGTCCCCCACTACCAGAAATTATGCAGTCGAGATTCCCACATTTGGGGAATTCGCAAGGGTCAGCACAGCCGGAGTGCAATGGCTGAGCCTCGCCCTGGGTGAACCTCCTTCATGATCAAGGTATCTCCCCTGCCAGGTAAGTATGAGTTGGAAACCGCACAAGTCCTCTCACGCCATTGGGAATGGTGTCCCAAACTCTCACGGCGGCTGGGGGAGGGGACAGGATAATACGGCCTCTCCCTCCCCCCGCCCACCACACCACCCCACTTCACCAAACGCTGAGAAACCCAGAAGCCCTGGCTCAGACAAGAATAAGCAAAAGATTGGGGCTTAGAGATTGAACATTGGGTTATGATATTTATGTTTTAATATATGTTTTGCGTTTGTGTTTTATGCATCTCTGTATTTTGTAAATTCTGCACAATTCAATTAGTAAAAATTGTGAGGCAGAATTATTCAACTCAAAATTAACAGGGGCGCCATATTGAACATTGGGATGGAAACGCGCACAACCAGGAAAAGGAGATCCACCGCGGGACGATATTTTGCTTTCAAACAGGACACGCAGGCTCTGCCGTCAGGCAAAGCCTCCCAAAAATATCTTTAACTCGTCATCGTTCCTCTCCACGGAAGTCTTTAGTAAAAGGCGAAAGGCTTATTCGTGATGAAGAGAAACCAGAGTCTTTGACGCTCGCCCCGCTCCTCCCTCCAGCCCTTTGCCACCTCAGCAGCCGTAGCCACGGGTAGCCGGCCTCGAGGGCGTGGTTAGTACTTGGATAAGAGACTGCCTGGGAATACAATAATCGTCATCATCATTTAGATTTATATTACATAGTGCTTCAAGCTTTTTGTCCCTTGCCCCTCCGATAGAGGGCACTGTCTCCCCAGCCATAGGGAAGAGAGAGAAGAGATACATGCAGAGCCACATCATAATTCTCCCAACTGTAGTTGCGCTTTGTGGTTGCGAGCTGGTGTTTGCTCTTTCACTGCTGAAATAATTTGATACCCTTTCAATCACGAGAGAACCTGCTTTGACAATGTAAACATATGTTTCCCATGCTAGTGAAGCCCTTTCACTTGACAAAAAAGTAAGAAAGATAGAGAGAACGTTAGAAAGAAAGAAAGAAAGAAAGAAAAAGAAAGAAAGAAAGACAGAAAAAAAACACCAAGTCCAAAAGGGAGAGAGCAGAGCCAGGCAAAGTATAAGAGGCTTACCTCCGTCTTGCTCCTCCGCTTACGGCCATACCACCCTGAACACCCCCGATCTCGTCCGATCTCGGAAGCTAAGCAGGGTCGGGCCTGGTTAGTACTTGGATGGGAGACCGCCTGGGAATACCAGGTGCTGTAAGCTTTTTGGCCCTTGCCTCTGGAATAGGGGGCACTGTTTCCCCAACCAAGGCGCAGAGAGAGCTGAGATAGACACACAGCCGCATCCTCATTAAAAGCTGTCGTAGTTGCGCATCCTCATTAAAAGCTGCCGTAGTTGCGCTTGGGGCTCACGAGCTGTTGTTTACGAGGCGCCCACTTTGTCCTATTTTCAGCACTGAAATACCATTAGACAGTTTTAATCAGGGGAGAGCGCGGACGCAGTCCCCCACTACCAGAAATTATGCAGTCGAGATTCCCACATTTGGGGAATTCGCAAGGGTCAGCACAGCCGGAGTGCAATGGCTGAGCCTCGCCCTGGGTGAACCTCCTTCATGATCAAGGTATCTCCCCTGCCAGGTAAGTATGAGTTGGAAACCGCACAAGTCCTCTCACGCCATTGGGAATGGTGTCCCAAACTCTCACGGCGGCTGGGGGAGGGGACAGGATAATACGGCCTCTCCCTCCCCCCGCCCACCACACCACCCCACTTCACCAAACGCTGAGAAACCCAGAAGCCCTGGCTCAGACAAGAATAAGCAAAAGATTGGGGCTTAGAGATTGAACATTGGGTTATGATATTTATGTTTTAATATATGTTTTGCGTTTGTGTTTTATGCATCTCTGTATTTTGTAAATTCTGCACAATTCAATTAGTAAAAATTGTGAGGCAGAATTATTCAACTCAAAATTAACAGGGGCGCCATATTGAACATTGGGATGGAAACGCGCACAACCAGGAAAAGGAGATCCACCGCGGGACGATATTTTGCTTTCAAACAGGACACGCAGGCTCTGCCGTCAGGCAAAGCCTCCCAAAAATATCTTTAACTCGTCATCGTTCCTCTCCACGGAAGTCTTTAGTAAAAGGCGAAAGGCTTATTCGTGATGAAGAGAAACCAGAGTCTTTGACGCTCGCCCCGCTCCTCCCTCCAGCCCTTTGCCACCTCAGCAGCCGTAGCCACGGGTAGCCGGCCTCGAGGGCGTGGTTAGTACTTGGATAAGAGACTGCCTGGGAATACAATAATCGTCATCATCATTTAGATTTATATTACATAGTGCTTCAAGCTTTTTGTCCCTTGCCCCTCCGACAGAGGGCACTGTCTCCCCAGCCATAGGGAAGAGAGAGAAGAGATACATGCAGAGCCACATCATAATTCTCCCAACTGTAGTTGCGCTTTGTGGTTGCGAGCTGGTGTTTGCTCTTTCACTGCTGAAATAATTTGATACCCTTTCAATCACGAGAGAACCTGCTTTGACAATGTAAACATATGTTTCCCATGCTAGTGAAGCCCTTTCACTTGACAAAAAAGTAAGAAAGATAGAGAGAACGTTAGAAAGAAAGAAAGAAAGAGAGAAAGAAAGAAAAAGAAAGAAAGAAAGACAGAAAAAAAACACCAAGTCCAAAAGGGAGAGAGCAGAGCCAGGCAAAGTATAAGAGGCTTACCTCCGTCTTGCTCCTCCGCTTACGGCCATACCACCCTGAACACGCCCGATCTCGTCCGATCTCGGAAGCTAAGCAGGGTCGGGCCTGGTTAGTACTTGGATGGGAGACCGCCTGGGAATACCAGGTGCTGTAAGCTTTTTGGCCCTTGCCTCTGGAATAGGGGGCACTGTTTCCCCAACCAAGGCGCAGAGAGAGCTGAGATAGACACACAGCCGCATCCTCATTAAAAGCTGTCGTAGTTGCGCATCCTCATTAAAAGCTGCCGTAGTTGCGCTTGGGGCTCACGAGCTGTTGTTTACGAGGCGCCCACTTTGTCCTATTTTCAGCACTGAAATACCATTAGACAGTTTTAATCAGGGGAGAGCGCGGACGCAGTCCCCCACTACCAGAAATTATGCAGTCGAGATTCCCACATTTGGGGAATTCGCAAGGGTCAGCACAGCCGGAGTGCAATGGCTGAGCCTCGCCCTGGGTGAACCTCCTTCATGATCAAGGTATCTCCCCTGCCAGGTAAGTATGAGTTGGAAACCGCACAAGTCCTCTCACGCCATTGGGAATGGTGTCCCAAACTCTCACGGCGGCTGGGGGAGGGGACAGGATAATACGGCCTCTCCCTCCCCCCGCCCACCACACCACCCCACTTCACCAAACGCTGAGAAACCCAGAAGCCCTGGCTCAGACAAGAATAAGCAAAAGATTGGGGCTTAGAGATTGAACATTGGGTTATGATATTTATGTTTTAATATATGTTTTGCGTTTGTGTTTTATGCATCTCTGTATTTTGTAAATTCTGCACAATTCAATTAGTAAAAATTGTGAGGCAGAATTATTCAACTCAAAATTAACAGGGGCGCCATATTGAACATTGGGATGGAAACGCGCACAACCAGGAAAAGGAGATCCACCGCGGGACGATATTTTGCTTTCAAACAGGACACGCAGGCTCTGCCGTCAGGCAAAGCCTCCCAAAAATATCTTTAACTCGTCATCGTTCCTCTCCACGGAAGTCTTTAGTAAAAGGCGAAAGGCTTATTCGTGATGAAGAGAAACCAGAGTCTTTGACGCTCGCCCCGCTCCTCCCTCCAGCCCTTTGCCACCTCAGCAGCCGTAGCCACGGGTAGCCGGCCTCGAGGGCGTGGTTAGTACTTGGATAAGAGACTGCCTGGGAATACAATAATCGTCATCATCATTTAGATTTATATTACATAGTGCTTCAAGCTTTTTGTCCCTTGCCCCTCCGACAGAGGGCACTGTCTCCCCAGCCATAGGGAAGAGAGAGAAGAGATACATGCAGAGCCACATCATAATTCTCCCAACTGTAGTTGCGCTTTGTGGTTGCGAGCTGGTGTTTGCTCTTTCACTGCTGAAATAATTTGATACCCTTTCAATCACGAGAGAACCTGCTTTGACAATGTAAACATATGTTTCCCATGCTAGTGAAGCCCTTTCACTTGACAAAAAAGTAAGAAAGATAGAGAGAACGTTAGAAAGAAAGAAAGAAAGAGAGAAAGAAAGAAAAAGAAAGAAAGAAAGACAGAAAAAAAACACCAAGTCCAAAAGGGAGAGAGCAGAGCCAGGCAAAGTATAAGAGGCTTACCTCCGTCTTGCTCCTCCGCTTACGGCCATACCACCCTGAACACGCCCGATCTCGTCCGATCTCGGAAGCTAAGCAGGGTCGGGCCTGGTTAGTACTTGGATGGGAGACCGCCTGGGAATACCAGGTGCTGTAAGCTTTTTGGCCCTTGCCTCTGGAATAGGGGGCACTGTTTCCCCAACCAAGGCGCAGAGAGAGCTGAGATAGACACACAGCCGCATCCTCATTAAAAGCTGTCGTAGTTGCGCATCCTCATTAAAAGCTGCCGTAGTTGCGCTTGGGGCTCACGAGCTGTTGTTTACGAGGCGCCCACTTTGTCCTATTTTCAGCACTGAAATACCATTAGACAGTTTTAATCAGGGGAGAGCGCGGACACAGTCCCCCACCACCAGAAATTATGCAGTCGAGATTCCCACATTTGGGGAATTCGCAAGGGTCAGCACAGCCGGAGTGCAATGGCTGAGCCTCGCCCTGGGTGAACCTCCTTCATGATCAAGGTATCTCCCCTGCCAGGTAAGTATGAGTTGGAAACCGCACAAGTCCTCTCACGCCATTGGGAATGGTGTCCCAAACTCTCACGGCGGCTGGGGGAGGGGACAGGATAATACGGCCTCTCCCTCCCCCCGCCCACCACACCACCCCACTTCACCAAACGCTGAGAAACCCAGAAGCCCTGGCTCAGACAAGAATAAGCAAAAGATTGGGGCTTAGAGATTGAACATTGGGTTATGATATTTATGTTTTAATATATGTTTTGCGTTTGTGTTTTATGCATCTCTGTATTTTGTAAATTCTGCACAATTCAATTAGTAAAAATTGTGAGGCAGAATTATTCAACTCAAAATTAACAGGGGCGCCATATTGAACATTGGGATGGAAACGCGCACAACCAGGAAAAGGAGATCCACCGCGGGACGATATTTTGCTTTCAAACAGGACACGCAGGCTCTGCCGTCAGGCAAAGCCTCCCAAAAATATCTTTAACTCGTCATCGTTCCTCTCCACGGAAGTCTTTAGTAAAAGGCGAAAGGCTTATTCCTGATGAAGAGAAACCAGAGTCTTTGACGCTCGCCCCGCTCCTCCCTCCAGCCCTTTGCCACCTCAGCAGCCGTAGCCACGGGTAGCCGGCCTCGAGGGCGTGGTTAGTACTTGGATAAGAGACTGCCTGGGAATACAATAATCGTCATCATCATTTAGATTTATATTACATAGTGCTTCAAGCTTTTTGTCCCTTGCCCCTCCGATAGAGGGCACTGTCTCCCCAGCCATAGGGAAGAGAGAGAAGAGATACATGCAGAGCCACATCATAATTCTCCCAACTGTAGTTGCGCTTTGTGGTTGCGAGCTGGTGTTTGCTCTTTCACTGCTGAAATAATTTGATACCCTTTCAATCACGAGAGAACCTGCTTTGACAATGTAAACATATGTTTCCCATGCTAGTGAAGCCCTTTCACTTGACAAAAAAGTAAGAAAGATAGAGAGAACGTTAGAAAGAAAGAAAGAAAGAAAGAAAAAGAAAGAAAGAAAGAAAGAAAGACAGAAAAAAAACACCAAGTCCAAAAGGGAGAGAGCAGAGCCAGGCAAAGTATAAGAGGCTTACCTCCGTCTTGCTCCTCCGCTTACGGCCATACCACCCTGAACACGCCCGATCTCGTCCGATCTCGGAAGCTAAGCAGGGTCGGGCCTGGTTAGTACTTGGATGGGAGACCGCCTGGGAATACCAGGTGCTGTAAGCTTTTTGGCCCTTGCCTCTGCAATAGGGGGCACTGTTTCCCCAACCAAGGCGCAGAGAGAGCTGAGATAGACACACAGCCGCATCCTCATTAAAAGCTGTCGTAGTTGCACATCCTCATTAAAAGCTGCCGTAGTTGCGCTTGGGGCTCACGAGCTGTTGTTTACGAGGCGCCCACTTTGTCCTATTTTCAGCACTGAAATACCATTAGACAGTTTTAATCAGGGGAGAGCGCGGACGCAGTCCCCCACTACCAGAAATTATGCAGTCGAGATTCCCACATTTGGGGAATTCGCAAGGGTCAGCACAGCCGGAGTGCAATGGCTGAGCCTCGCCCTGGGTGAACCTCCTTCATGATCAAGGTATCTCCCCTGCCAGGTAAGTATGAGTTGGAAACCGCACAAGTCCTCTCACGCCATTGGGAATGGTGTCCCAAACTCTCACGGCGGCTGGGGGAGGGGACAGGATAATACGGCCTCTCCCTCCCCCCGCCCACCACACCACCCCACTTCACCAAACGCTGAGAAACCCAGAAGCCCTGGCTCAGACAAGAATAAGCAAAAGATTGGGGCTTAGAGATTGAACATTGGGTTATGATATTTATGTTTTAATATATGTTTTGCGTTTGTGTTTTATGCATCTCTGTATTTTGTAAATTCTGCACAATTCAATTAGTAAAAATTGTGAGGCAGAATTATTCAACTCAAAATTAACAGGGGCGCCATATTGAACATTGGGATGGAAACGCGCACAACCAGGAAAAGGAGATCCACCGCGGGACGATATTTTGCTTTCAAACAGGACACGCAGGCTCTGCCGTCAGGCAAAGCCTCCCAAAAATATCTTTAACTCGTCATCGTTCCTCTCCACGGAAGTCTTTAGTAAAAGGCGAAAGGCTTATTCGTGATGAAGAGAAACCAGAGTCTTTGACGCTCGCCCCGCTCCTCCCTCCAGCCCTTTGCCACCTCAGCAGCCGTAGCCACGGGTAGCCGGCCTCGAGGGCGTGGTTAGTACTTGGATAAGAGACTGCCTGGGAATACAATAATCGTCATCATCATTTAGATTTATATTACATAGTGCTTCAAGCTTTTTGTCCCTTGCCCCTCCGACAGAGGGCACTGTCTCCCCAGCCATAGGGAAGAGAGAGAAGAGATACATGCAGAGCCACATCATAATTCTCCCAACTGTAGTTGCGCTTTGTGGTTGCGAGCTGGTGTTTGCTCTTTCACTGCTGAAATAATTTGATACCCTTTCAATCACGAGAGAACCTGCTTTGACAATGTAAACATATGTTTCCCATGCTAGTGAAGCCCTTTCACTTGACAAAAAAGTAAGAAAGATAGAGAAAACGTTAGAAAGAAAGAAAGAAAGAAAGAAAGAAAGAAAGAAAAAGAAAGAAAGAAAGAAAGAAAGAAAGAGAAAAAAAACACCAAGTCCAAAAGGGAGAGAGCAGAGCCAGGCAAAGTATAAGAGGCTTACCTCCGTCTTGCTCCTCCGCTTACGGCCATACCACCCTGAACACGCCCGATCTCGTCCGATCTCGGAAGCTAAGCAGGGTCGGGCCTGGTTAGTACTTGGATGGGAGACCGCCTGGGAATACCAGGTGCTGTAAGCTTTTTGGCCCTTGCCTCTGCAATAGGGGGCACTGTTTCCCCAACCAAGGCGCAGAGAGAGCTGAGATAGACACACAGCCGCATCCTCATTAAAAGCTGCCGTAGTTGCGCATCCTCATTAAAAGCTGCCGTAGTTGCGCTTGGGGCTCACGAGCTGTTGTTTACGAGGCGCCCACTTTGTCCTATTTTCAGCACTGAAATACCATTAGACAGTTTTAATCAGGGGAGAGCGCGGACGCAGTCCCCCACTACCAGAAATTATGCAGTCGAGATTCCCACATTTGGGGAATTCGCAAGGGTCAGCACAGCCGGAGTGCAATGGCTGAGCCTCGCCCTGGGTGAACCTCCTTCATGATCAAGGTATCTCCCCTGCCAGGTAAGTATGAGTTGGAAACCGCACAAGTCCTCTCACGCCATTGGGAATGGTGTCCCAAACTCTCACGGCGGCTGGGGGAGGGGACAGGATAATACGGCCTCTCCCTCCCCCCGCCCACCACACCACCCCACTTCACCAAACGCTGAGAAACCCAGAAGCCCTGGCTCAGACAAGAATAAGCAAAAGATTGGGGCTTAGAGATTGAACATTGGGTTATGATATTTATGTTTTAATATATGTTTTGCGTTTGTGTTTTATGCATCTCTGTATTTTGTAAATTCTGCACAATTCAATTAGTAAAAATTGTGAGGCAGAATTATTCAACTCAAAATTAACAGGGGCGCCATATTGAACATTGGGATGGAAACGCGCACAACCAGGAAAAGGAGATCCACCGCGGGACGATATTTTGCTTTCAAACAGGACACGCAGGCTCTGCCGTCAGGCAAAGCCTCCCAAAAATATCTTTAACTCGTTATCGTTCCTCTCCACGGAAGTCTTTAGTAAAAGGCGAAAGGCTTATTCGTGATGAAGAGAAACCAGAGTCTTTGACGCTCGCCCCGCTCCTCCCTCCAGCCCTTTGCCACCTCAGCAGCCGTAGCCACGGGTAGCCGGCCTCGAGGGCGTGGTTAGTACTTGGATAAGAGACTGCCTGGGAATACAATAATCGTCATCATCATTTAGATTTATATTACATAGTGCTTCAAGCTTTTTGTCCCTTGCCCCTCCGACAGAGGGCACTGTCTCCCCAGCCATAGGGAAGAGAGAGAAGAGATACATGCAGAGCCACATCATAATTCTCCCAACTGTAGTTGCGCTTTGTGGTTGCGAGCTGGTGTTTGCTCTTTCACTGCTGAAATAATTTGATACCCTTTCAATCACGAGAGAACCTGCTTTGACAATGTAAACATATGTTTCCCATGCTAGTGAAGCCCTTTCACTTGACAAAAAAGTAAGAAAGATAGAGAGAACGTTAGAAAGAAAGAAAGAAAGAGAGAAAGAAAGAAAAAGAAAGAAAGAAAGACAGAAAAAAAACACCAAGTCCAAAAGGGAGAGAGCAGAGCCAGGCAAAGTATAAGAGGCTTACCTCCGTCTTGCTCCTCCGCTTACGGCCATACCACCCTGAACACGCCCGATCTCGTCCGATCTCGGAAGCTAAGCAGGGTCGGGCCTGGTTAGTACTTGGATGGGAGACCGCCTGGGAATACCAGGTGCTGTAAGCTTTTTGGCCCTTGCCTCTGCAATAGGGGGCACTGTTTCCCCAACCAAGGCGCAGAGAGAGCTGAGATAGACACACAGCCGCATCCTCATTAAAAGCTGCCGTAGTTGCGCATCCTCATTAAAAGCTGCCGTAGTTGCGCTTGGGGCTCACGAGCTGTTGTTTACGAGGCGCCCACTTTGTCCTATTTTCAGCACTGAAATACCATTAGACAGTTTTAATCAGGGGAGAGCGCGGACGCAGTCCCCCACTACCAGAAATTATGCAGTCGAGATTCCCACATTTGGGGAATTCGCAAGGGTCAGCACAGCCGGAGTGCAATGGCTGAGCCTCGCCCTGGGTGAACCTCCTTCATGATCAAGGTATCTCCCCTGCCAGGTAAGTATGAGTTGGAAACCGCACAAGTCCTCTCACGCCATTGGGAATGGTGTCCCAAACTCTCACGGCGGCTGGGGGAGGGGACAGGATAATACGGCCTCTCCCTCCCCCCGCCCACCACACCACCCCACTTCACCAAACGCTGAGAAACCCAGAAGCCCTGGCTCAGACAAGAATAAGCAAAAGATTGGGGCTTAGAGATTGAACATTGGGTTATGATATTTATGTTTTAATATATGTTTTGCGTTTGTGTTTTATGCATCTCTGTATTTTGTAAATTCTGCACAATTCAATTAGTAAAAATTGTGAGGCAGAATTATTCAACTCAAAATTAACAGGGGCGCCATATTGAACATTGGGATGGAAACGCGCACAACCAGGAAAAGGAGATCCACCGCGGGACGATATTTTGCTTTCAAACAGGACACGCAGGCTCTGCCGTCAGGCAAAGCCTCCCAAAAATATCTTTAACTCGTTATCGTTCCTCTCCACGGAAGTCTTTAGTAAAAGGCGAAAGGCTTATTCGTGATGAAGAGAAACCAGAGTCTTTGACGCTCGCCTCGCTCCTCCCTCCAGCCCTTTGCCACCTCAGCAGCCGTAGCCACGGGTAGCCGGCCTCGAGGGCGTGGTTAGTACTTGGATAAGAGACTGCCTGGGAATACAATAATCGTCATCATCATTTAGATTTATATTACATAGTGCTTCAAGCTTTTTGTCCCTTGCCCCTCCGACAGAGGGCACTGTCTCCCCAGCCATAGGGAAGAGAGAGAAGAGATACATGCAGAGCCACATCATAATTCTCCCAACTGTAGTTGCGCTTTGTGGTTGCGAGCTGGTGTTTGCTCTTTCACTGCTGAAATAATTTGATACCCTTTCAATCACGAGAGAACCTGCTTTGACAATGTAAACATATGTGACCGCCGCTGGTGATTTGGTCCTCAACTAGGCATTTTCATTTTTCAGTTTTTTACAGATTATGAAAGTGCAGATTGTAAGCTTTCAAATGAGGTCTCATACATTGAAATCTGAACATATTTGAAGAAGATATGCTTATTTGAATGCTAGTACTGCCAAATCAACTTAGCTGAGAAATCGCCCTCCAAAGTTCTCCAACATTTCACACCTCTGACTGCCAGGTAATGGGCGTGAACAATAGCCTGGTAACCGCACCCCCAGCCACTCCCCCACTGGACGATCTGTCATTATCTGTCAGAGTGGCTGTCAACTTGGGGTATTACCTGAGAGTGGGGTGCTCTCTCACTGATTACCCCACACTCTTTGAGTCAGTATTAATCTTGTGTTGTGAATGCAGTTAAGAACAATATAAGATGAAGTTCAAATTTAACATTCTTTATTGTCAAATACATGATATACATTACAAGCATAAGTAGTAAAGTGTACAAAAAAAGGCAACAGTCTAAGTGTTAAAGTGTACAGTCAGTTGTATAGACGAGGTGCATAGTGTTCATTGTGATCAAGTGCACAACAAAGTAATAAGGTGCATAGTGTTCAATGTGATCAAGTGCACAACAAAGTAATAACAAGGTGCATAGTGTTCATTGTGATCAAGTGCACAGCAAAGTAATAACAAGGTGCATAGTGTTCATTGTGATCAAGTGTACAACAAAGTAATAACAGTCCCCAGCTCAATACTCAAGGTAATAACAGTACTCGGCTCAGTATTCAATATTCGAACAATGCAGTCTGTGCAAGTGTGCGCAAGTCTGTGCAAGAGAACACGCAATGCTTCAGTATACAAACAGGAAAAGGCTGTGGCCTTTCTCCTGCAGTGCTGTCCATCCTGATGATCTGCAGTGAATCTACAAGCGGACAGTCTTGTTCTGAGCTGCTGTGGAGTTTGGCGGGGGACATGTGATGTCTCGTCCCTCATCAGAACAGAACTCTCTGATCTTGTTAAAGAGATATGTCTGTCTGGCCATGTCCAGTCCGGGTGGGGCTTGCACAGGAAGACCTTCTCTGGGGGGCAGGACATCAGGCTTGCGCAGCAGCTGAAACTCAACTGCTGGTGCATCACGGTGTTCTCTGGCCACAACCATGCCAGGTCTCTCTGCATCAAAACTGCAATAGAATTACATTACATTACATTACAGTCATTTAGCAGACGCTTTTATCCAAAGCGACTAACAATAATTGCATTTAACGTAGGAAGAGCCAATGTACTACTACTTGCCAGAACTCACAAGTGCATCTTCTTTCTAAAACAAACAAGTGACTAAGAGCATAATCTAGTGCTGAAGCAAAGTGCAAGAATCACAATCTAAAGTACAGTGCAATATAATATAATAAGTGCTTAGGTGGGAGGATTGTTGTAGTACTTCTTGAAGAGATGAGTTTTGAGCCTGCGACGAAAGATGGGCAGCGACTCTGCTGTCCTGACATCAGTGGGCAGCTCATTCCACCACTGCGGAGCCAGGACAGAGAAGAGCCGTGACCGTGTCGAGAAGAGCCGTGACCGTGTCGGATAGAAGGAAGAAAGTACATTAAACTATTGCCCACAGTACTGGCACTCCATATACATAAAATAGTACCAGAAAGTGTTGATTAAATAGACTAGCTAATGCATGATAATTACCTGAAGTGCTGGTAACTCGAAATCTGTGGGAGTGCCCGGAAGTAGGGTTTCAGATGCTCTTGCCAGTTGTAGCTTTCAACAAGCACGGTGCCGTCTTCCAGTCCAACAAGCTGGGGGATGTTGACGTGCTTCACAGGAGAGCTGTCCCTGACGACTCCAGCAATGGCAGACAGAGTGTCCACTCTGGTCTTCCTGAAGCTCTGCTTGACCAGGCCGAAGCACCAGTCAGGGCCAAACTTGGTGTGGCCTGCAATCAGGAAGTGGACGTCCAGCTGCAGGTGAAGCTTGTGCATGGTCCGCCAAGCACAGTACCACAGCACAAAATTGTTCTTGTTTTGTCCACGGCAGTTGTCGCAATGAAGGTCCACGTGTGTTTCTCCAACTCCATAGTTGTTGAAGAAATGATGCACGTAGTTGATGACTGCATTGCTGCCCTTGCTTGAGGCCATCCCTTCGTCGATCAGGTAGTTCACTTGCTTCGGTATTCCCTCACAGCAGACACCAAAAATGCCACACTTACGAGGAGTCAAGAAGTACATGGGTCCTGGCTGAAAAGGGTCAGAAGGGAAGTGAACCTAAGAGACAAAGGAAAAAATAGGAAGAAAAGGAAAAGATGAGATGCATTGAAAATCAAAAACACACATGTAACCCTAACCATACCACATCACATCACAACACACTCATCATAGGATGAACGTATTCTCACCTGTTGTGCAAAATCAAAGCTGTAGTGCATAGTGATCTTCTTGCTGGCTGGTGTGGAGGGGCCAAGGGAGAGCTGCAAATCCTCACAGGTCTTGGCACATGCAGCTTTCATGTCATTGTAGAGTGACCGCTCCTGTAGAACAAGGTTGAGATGCTGCTCCTGCTTCTTCAGCTTGGCTGATTTCACGTTGTCAGGCAGGTTGGCACTTCGGTAAACTTGATAGTTGTTGCTCTGACACAGCCAGCAGAGATCTGTCCGGGGTTTGGTGCTTGCTATGTGAGGGAGCAATGACTTCCACAGCCGTCTGAAGGTGTCCAGAGCCACAACACGGTGTTCTGAAAATAAATAATATTTTATTTGTATGATATTATTGAATTAAATATGTATGTTTTTAACCATAGGATGTCAAAGTATGTATGTATCCAACTTTTACATACCAAGCTTTTCCACAGCATCTTTGTAGAGCCGCCACACTGTAGCTTTGGAGACATTGGATGGCAGCAACTTTGCAGTTAAATCCCTGTGACCAGGGTGTCTGCCAGGCAAGACAATGGCATGGTCTTCAGCGTAGTTGCCGATGAACGTCACAACTCGTTCGATGTCCTCTTTCTTAAGGAAGTAGCGGTTTGTACGTGGACCCTTCTTCCTTTCTCGCACTTGTCCACCATTCTCCTGGTAGTCTTGGGCTATGGCCTGGAGCTTGTTCTTGCTCATGCTGTAACCAAAACAAAAAACAAGGTGTCAGACTAACATACCTCTCATGCTCTCTCATTCTGTTTCTCTCTGTAATAGCTACCTAGCTAGATATTAGCTGCCTCGCTGGGTAGTTTAGGAACACAGGGCTAGCTCAGCTAACTAGCATGTTAGCTAACGTTAGCTAGCTAGATATTAGCTGCCTCGCTGGGTAGTTTAGGAACACAGGGCTAGCTCAGCTAACTAGCATGTTAGCTAACGTTAGCTAGCTAGATATTAGCTGCCTCGCTGGGTAGTTTAGGAACACAGGGCTAGCTCAGCTAACTAGCATGTTAGCTAACGTTAGCTAGCTAGATATTAGCTGCCTCGCTGGGTAGTTTAGGAACACAGGGCTAGCTCAGCTAACTAGCATGTTAGCTAACGTTAGCTAGCTAGATATTAGCTGCCTCGCTGGGTAGTTTAGGAACACAGGGCTAGCTCAGCTAACTAGCATGTTAGCTAACGTTAGCTAGCTAGATATTAGCTGCCTCGCTGGGTAGTTTAGGAACACAGGGCTAGCTCAGCTAACTAGCATGTTAGCTAACGTTAGCTAGCTAGATATTAGCTGCCTCGCTGGGTAGTTTAGGAACGAAGGGACAGCTCAGCTAACTAGCATGTTAGCTAACGTTAGCTAGCTAGCCTTTGTTAGTTAGTGCTAGATTTGTTATGCTAGCTAGACTCAGTCACTTGTTTAGAAATGAGCTACTGCTAAACGACTAACGTAAATGTAAACAGCACAGGTAGTATAAAGATAGCTTACCCTATAGAAAAGCAGAAAGCTTGGCGGCAGACAACCGTCGTGTGAATCTGGTACGTCGTTCGCCGCAACTTTCGCTTGGTAGCAACTTGCTTTGTTGAAACAGTCAGCTCTGTATCACAGTTCAACACGTACAAAACTGCGTGTACGAACGAGTCCTGCTCTCCTGGAGTTCTAGCTGCCATGTTCAGTCTCGACCGGTAAACCAATTCAGGGTTCACTTTGCGAAGGCAAGAGGTAGGAGCCACAGCAGAATTCTCCTTTCGTCTCACTTGGCACTTGCAATCAAAGTTTTTGATTCTGTTTCACAGTCGATGTTCACGGTAACAATATCGATTGCTCGTAAAACTCTTTCCATGTCCTGGATGCCATCCCCCTCTTCTCCATCTTCGTCGACTTCCAGCTCGAGATCAGAAGCATTGTCCTCTTCTTCACTACCACATTCCGAGTTTGTACCATCGTCAACATCCATGTAGTCCTTTAGGTACGAATCCATAAGTTCTCCATTGTCGAATCGTCGAGCGGCATTGAGCAGATCTTTGTTCAGAGCTTTCGCAAAAGCAGTAGCATCCATGGTTAAACGTGGAACTGAATGTAAACAAACACCACGTGCAGTTCTTATGGGCAGGGTGGGGGGCGGAGAACCCGGAAGCAATAGCCAATGAAAACAGATCATGCTAATCGATCTGCCCGCCCCCAAGCCCGGCTCGAAATCAGCTAAAAACGAGCTTAGTTTGCAGACTAATTAAACGTATTTCGTGAACCTAAAACTGTTGTCTGTTATAGTAAGTAGGTTCTTCACAACTTCAACTTTGGTAATACACCAAAAAACAAAAAACGAAAAAAAACGTTTTTTTAGTTATTTTGCCCTCTAGCGCATTTCGGGGTTTGCCGAGTTGCGGACCAAATCACCAGCCGCTGTCACATATGTTTCCCATGCTAGTGAAGCCCTTTCACTTGACAAAAAAGTAAGAAAGATAGAGAGAACGTTAGAAAGAAAGAAAGAGAGAAAGAAAGAAAAGAAAGAAAGAAAGACAGAAAAAAAACACCAAGTCCAAAAGGGAGAGAGCAGAGCCAGGCAAAGTATAAGAGGCTTACCTCCGTCTTGCTCCTCCGCTTACGGCCATACCACCCTGAACACGCCCGATCTCGGAAGCTAAGCAGGGTCGGGCCTGGTTAGTACTTGGATGGGAGACCGCCTGGGAATACCAGGTGCTGTAAGCTTTTTGGCCCTTGCCTCTGGAATAGGGGGCACTGTTTCCCCAACCAAGGCGCAGAGAGAGCTGAGATAGACACACAGCCGCATCCTCATTAAAAGCTGTCGTAGTTGCGCATCCTCATTAAAAGCTGCCGTAGTTGCGCTTGGGGCTCACGAGCTGTTGTTTACGAGGCGCCCACTTTGTCCTATTTTCAGCACTGAAATACCATTAGACAGTTTTAATCAGGGGAGAGCGCGGACGCAGTCCCCCACTACCAGAAATTATGCAGTCGAGATTCCCACATTTGGGGAATTCGCAAGGGTCAGCACAGCCGGAGTGCAATGGCTGAGCCTCGCCCTGGGTGAACCTCCTTCATGATCAAGGTATCTCCCCTGCCAGGTAAGTATGAGTTGGAAACCGCACAAGTCCTCTCACGCCATTGGGAATGGTGTCCCAAACTCTCACGGCGGCTGGGGGAGGGGACAGGATAATACGGCCTCTCCCTCCCCCCGCCCACCACACCACCCCACTTCACCAAACGCTGAGAAACCCAGAAGCCCTGGCTCAGACAAGAATAAGCAAAAGATTGGGGCTTAGAGATTGAACATTGGGTTATGATATTTATGTTTTAATATATGTTTTGCGTTTGTGTTTTATGCATCTCTGTATTTTGTAAATTCTGCACAATTCAATTAGTAAAAATTGTGAGGCAGAATTATTCAACTCAAAATTAACAGGGGCGCCATATTGAACATTGGGATGGAAACGCGCACAACCAGGAAAAGGAGATCCACCGCGGGACGATATTTTGCTTTCAAACAGGACACGCAGGCTCTGCCGTCAGGCAAAGCCTCCCAAAAATATCTTTAACTCGTTATCGTTCCTCTCCACGGAAGTCTTTAGTAAAAGGCGAAAGGCTTATTCGTGATGAAGAGAAACCAGAGTCTTTGACGCTCGCCCCGCTCCTCCCTCCAGCCCTTTGCCACCTCAGCAGCCGTAGCCACGGGTAGCCGGCCTCGAGGGCGTGGTTAGTACTTGGATAAGAGACTGCCTGGGAATACAATAATCGTCATCATCATTTAGATTTATATTACATAGTGCTTCAAGCTTTTTGTCCCTTGCCCCTCCGACAGAGGGCACTGTCTCCCCAGCCATAGGGAAGAGAGAGAAGAGATACATGCAGAGCCACATCATAATTCTCCCCACTGTAGTTGCTCTTTGTGGTTGCGAGCTGGTGTTTGCTCTTTCACTGCTGAAATAATTTGATACCCTTTCAATCACGAGAGAACCTGCTTTGACAATGTAAACATATGTTTCCCATGCTAGTGAAGCCCTTTCACTTGACAAAAAAGTAAGAAAGATAGAGAGAACGTTAGAAAGAAAGAAAGAAAGAAAGAAAGAAAAAGAAAGAAAGAAAGAAAGAAAGAAAGACAGAAAAAAAACACCAAGTCCAAAAGGGAGAGAGCAGAGCCAGGCAAAGTATAAGAGGCTTACCTCCGTCTTGCTCCTCCGCTTACGGCCATACCACCCTGAACACGCCCGATCTCGTCCGATCTCGGAAGCTAAGCAGGGTCGGGCCTGGTTAGTACTTGGATGGGAGACCGCCTGGGAATACCAGGTGCTGTAAGCTTTTTGGCCCTTGCCTCTGCAATAGGGGGCACTGTTTCCCCAACCAAGGCGCAGAGAGAGCTGAGATAGACACACAGCCGCATCCTCATTAAAAGCTGTCGTAGTTGCGCATCCTCATTAAAAGCTGCCGTAGTTGCGCTTGGGGCTCACGAGCTGTTGTTTACGAGGCGCCCACTTTGTCCTATTTTCAGCACTGAAATACCATTAGACAGTTTTAATCAGGGGAGAGCGCGGACGCAGTCCCCCACTACCAGAAATTATGCAGTCGAGATTCCCACATTTGGGGAATTCGCAAGGGTCAGCACAGCCGGAGTGCAATGGCTGAGCCTCGCCCTGGGTGAACCTCCTTCATGATCAAGGTATCTCCCCTGCCAGGTAAGTATGAGTTGGAAACCGCACAAGTCCTCTAACGCCATTGGGAATGGTGTCCCAAACTCTCACGGCGGCTGGGGGAGGGGACAGGATAATACGGCCTCTCCCTCCCCCCGCCCACCACACCACCCCACTTCACCAAACGCTGAGAAACCCAGAAGCCCTGGCTCAGACAAGAATAAGCAAAAGATTGGGGCTTAGAGATTGAACATTGGGTTATGATATTTATGTTTTAATATATGTTTTGCGTTTGTGTTTTATGCATCTCTGTATTTTGTAAATTCTGCACAATTCAATTAGTAAAAATTGTGAGGCAGAATTATTCAACTCAAAATTAACAGGGGCGCCATATTGAACATTGGGATGGAAACGCGCACAACCAGGAAAAGGAGATCCACCGCGGGACGATATTTTGCTTTCAAACAGGACACGCAGGCTCTGCCGTCAGGCAAAGCCTCCCAAAAATATCTTTAACTCGTTATCGTTCCTCTCCACGGAAGTCTTTAGTAAAAGGCGAAAGGCTTATTCGTGATGAAGAGAAACCAGAGTCTTTGACGCTCGCCCCGCTCCTCCCTCCAGCCCTTTGCCACCTCAGCAGCCGTAGCCACGGGTAGCCGGCCTCGAG
This sequence comes from Borostomias antarcticus, assembly GCF_949987555.1. Lineage (NCBI taxonomy): Eukaryota > Metazoa > Chordata > Actinopteri > Stomiiformes > Stomiidae > Borostomias > Borostomias antarcticus. The sequence goes on from NW_028176396.1 coordinate 1,139,509, forward strand.
GGCGTGGTTAGTATTTGGATAAGAGACTGCCTGGGAATACAATAATCGTCATCATCATTTAGATTTATATTACATAGTGCTTCAAGCTTTTTGTCCCTTGCCCCTCCGACAGAGGGCACTGTCTCCCCAGCCATAGGGAAGAGAGAGAAGAGATACATGCAGAGCCACATCATAATTCTCCCAACTGTAGTTGCGCTTTGTGGTTGCGAGCTGGTGTTTGCTCTTTCACTGCTGAAATAATTTGATACCCTTTCAATCACGAGAGAACCTGCTTTGACAATGTAAACATATGTTTCCCATGCTAGTGAAGCCCTTTCACTTGACAAAAAAGTAAGAAAGATAGAGAGAACGTTAGAAAGAAAGAAAGAAAGAGAGAAAGAAAGAAAAAGAAAGAAAGAAAGACAGAAAAAAAACACCAAGTCCAAAAGGGAGAGAGCAGAGCCAGGCAAAGTATAAGAGGCTTACCTCCGTCTTGCTCCTCCGCTTACGGCCATACCACCCTGAACACGCCCGATCTCGTCCGATCTCGGAAGCTAAGCAGGGTCGGGCCTGGTTAGTACTTGGATGGGAGACCGCCTGGGAATACCAGGTGCTGTAAGCTTTTTGGCCCTTGCCTCTGGAATAGGGGGCACTGTTTCCCCAACCAAGGCGCAGAGAGAGCTGAGATAGACACACAGCCGCATCCTCATTAAAAGCTGTCGTAGTTGCGCATCCTCATTAAAAGCTGCCGTAGTTGCGCTTGGGGCTCACGAGCTGTTGTTTACGAGGCGCCCACTTTGTCCTATTTTCAGCACTGAAATACCATTAGACAGTTTTAATCAGGGGAGAGCGCGGACGCAGTCCCCCACTACCAGAAATTATGCAGTCGAGATTCCCACATTTGGGGAATTCGCAAGGGTCAGCACAGCCGGAGTGCAATGGCTGAGCCTCGCCCTGGGTGAACCTCCTTCATGATCAAGGTATCTCCCCTGCCAGGTAAGTATGAGTTGGAAACCGCACAAGTCCTCTAACGCCATTGGGAATGGTGTCCCAAACTCTCACGGCGGCTGGGGGAGGGGACAGGATAATACGGCCTCTCCCTCCCCCCGCCCACCACACCACCCCACTTCACCAAACGCTGAGAAACCCAGAAGCCCTGGCTCAGACAAGAATAAGCAAAAGATTGGGGCTTAGAGATTGAACATTGGGTTATGATATTTATGTTTTAATATATGTTTTGCGTTTGTGTTTTATGCATCTCTGTATTTTGTAAATTCTGCACAATTCAATTAGTAAAAATTGTGAGGCAGAATTATTCAACTCAAAATTAACAGGGGCGCCATATTGAACATTGGGATGGAAACGCGCACAACCAGGAAAAGGAGATCCACCGCGGGACGATATTTTGCTTTCAAACAGGACACGCAGGCTCTGCCGTCAGGCAAAGCCTCCCAAAAATATCTTTAACTCGTTATCGTTCCTCTCCACGGAAGTCTTTAGTAAAAGGCGAAAGGCTTATTTGTGATGAAGAGAAACCAGAGTCTTTGACGCTCGCCCCGCTCCTCCCTCCAGCCCTTTGCCACCTCAGCAGCCGTAGCCACGGGTAGCCGGCCTCGAGGGCGTGGTTAGTACTTGGATAAGAGACTGCCTGGGAATACAATAATCGTCATCATCATTTAGATTTATATTACATAGTGCTTCAAGCTTTTTGTCCCTTGCCCCTCCGACAGAGGGCACTGTCTCCCCAGCCATAGGGAAGAGAGAGAAGAGATACATGCAGAGCCACATCATAATTCTCCCAACTGTAGTTGCTCTTTGTGGTTGCGAGCTGGTGTTTGCTCTTTCACTGCTGAAATAATTTGATACCCTTTCAATCACGAGAGAACCTGCTTTGACAATGTAAACATATGTTTCCCATGCTAGTGAAGCCCTTTCACTTGACAAAAAAGTAAGAAAGATAGAGAGAACGAAAGAAAGAAAGAAAGAAAGAAAAAGAAAGAAAGAAAGAAAGAAAGAAAGACAGAAAAAAAACACCAAGTCCAAAAGGGAGAGAGCAGAGCCAGGCAAAGTATAAGAGGCTTACCTCCGTCTTGCTCCTCCGCTTACGGCCATACCACCCTGAACACGCCCGATCTCGTCCGATCTCGGAAGCTAAGCAGGGTCGGGCCTGGTTAGTACTTGAATGGGAGACCGCCTGGGAATACCAGGTGCTGTAAGCTTTTTGGCCCTTGCCTCTGCAATAGGGGGCACTGTTTCCCAAACCAAGGCGCAGAGAGAGCTGAGATAGACACACAGCCGCATCCTCATTAAAAGCTGTCGTAGTTGCGCATCCTCATTAAAAGCTGCCGTAGTTGCGCTTGGGGCTCACGAGCTGTTGTTTACGAGGCGCCCACTTTGTCCTATTTACAGCACTGAAATACCATTAGACAGTTTTAATCAGGGGAGAGCGCGGACGTAGTCCCCCACTACCAGAAATTATGCAGTCGAGATTCCCACATTTGGGGAATTCGCAAGGGTCAGCACAGCCGGAGTGCAATGGCTGAGCCTCGCCCTGGGTGAACCTCCTTCATGATCAAGGTATCTCCCCTGCCAGGTAAGTATGAGTTGGAAACCGCACAAGTCCTCTCACGCCATTGGGAATGGTGTCCCAAACTCTCACGGCGGCTGGGGGAGGGGACAGGATAATACGGCCTCTCCCTCCCCCCGCCCACCACACCACCCCACTTCACCAAACGCTGAGAAACCCAGAAGCCCTGGCTCAGACAAGAATAAGCAAAAGATTGGGGCTTAGAGATTGAACATTGGGTTATGATATTTATGTTTTAATATATGTTTTGCGTTTGTGTTTTATGCATCTCTGTATTTTGTAAATTCTGCACAATTCAATTAGTAAAAATTGTGAGGCAGAATTATTCAACTCAAAATTAACAGGGGCGCCATATTGAACATTGGGATGGAAACGCGCACAACCAGGAAAAAGAGATCCACCGCGGGACGATATTTTGCTTTCAAACAGGACACGCAGGCTCTGCCGTCAGGCAAAGCCTCCCAAAAATATCTTTAACTCGTTATCGTTCCTCTCCACGGATGTCTTTAGTAAAAGGCGAAAGGCTTATTCGTGATGAAGAGAAACCAGAGTCTTTGACGCTCGCCCCGCTCCTCCCTCCAGCCCTTTGCCACCTCAGCAGCCGTAGCCACGGGTAGCCGGCCTCGAGGGCGTGGTTAGTACTTGGATAAGAGACTGCCTGGGAATACAATAATCGTCATCATCATTTAGATTTATATTACATAGTGCTTCAAGCTTTTTGTCCCTTGCCCCTCCGACAGAGGGCACTGTCTCCCCAGCCATAGGGAAGAGAGAGAAGAGATACATGCAGAGCCACATCATAATTCTCCCAACTGTAGTTGCGCTTTGTGGTTGCGAGCTGGTGTTTGCTCTTTCACTGCTGAAATAATTTGATACCCTTTCAATCACGAGAGAACCTGCTTTGACAATGTAAACATATGTTTCCCATGCTAGTGAAGCCCTTTCACTTGACAAAAAAGTAAGAAAGATAGAGAGAACGTTAGAAAGAAAGAAAGAGAGAAAGAAAGAAAAAGAAAGAAAGAAAGACAGAAAAAAAACACCAAGTCCAAAAGGGAGAGAGCAGAGCCAGGCAAAGTATAAGAGGCTTACCTCCGTCTTGCTCCTCCGCTTACGGCCATACCACCCTGAACACGCCCGATCTCGGAAGCTAAGCAGGGTCGGGCCTGGTTAGTACTTGGATGGGAGACCGCCTGGGAATACCAGGTGCTGTAAGCTTTTTGGCCCTTGCCTCTGCAATAGGGGGCACTGTTTCCCCAACCAAGGCGCAGAGAGAGCTGAGATAGACACACAGCCGCATCCTCATTAAAAGCTGTCGTAGTTGCGCATCCTCATTAAAAGCTGCCGTAGTTGCGCTTTGGGCTCACGAGCTGTTGTTTACGAGGCGCCCACTTTGTCCTATTTTCAGCACTGAAATACCATTAGACAGTTTTAATCAGGGGAGAGCGCGGACGCAGTCCCCCACTACCAGAAATTATGCAGTCGAGATTCCCACATTTGGGGAATTCGCAAGGGTCAGCACAGTCGGAGTGCAATGGCTGAGCCTCGCCCTGGGTGAACCTCCTTCATGATCAAGGTATCTCCCCTGCCAGGTAAGTATGAGTTGGAAACCGCACAAGTCCTCTCACGCCATTGGGAATGGTGTCCCAAACTCTCACGGCGGCTGGGGGAGGGGACAGGATAATACGGCCTCTCCCTCCCCCCGCCCACCACACCACCCCACTTCACCAAACGCTGAGAAACCCAGAAGCCCTGGCTCAGACAAGAATAAGCAAAAGATTGGGGCTTAGAGATTGAACATTGGGTTATGATATTTATGTTTTAATATATGTTTTGCGTTTGTGTTTTATGCATCTCTGTATTTTGTAAATTCTGCACAATTCAATTAGTAAAAATTGTGAGGCAGAATTATTCAACTCAAAATTAACAGGGGCGCCATATTGAACGTTGGGATGGAAACGCGCACAACCAGGAAAAGGAGATCCACCGCGGGACGATATTTTGCTTTCAAACAGGACACGCAGGCTCTGCCGTCAGGCAAAGCCTCCCAAAAATATCTTTAACTCGTTATCGTTCCTCTCCACGGAAGTCTTTAGTAAAAGGCGAAAGGCTTATTCGTGATGAAGAGAAACCAGAGTCTTTGACGCTCGCCCCGCTCCTCCCTCCAGCCCTTTGCCACCTCAGCAGCCGTAGCCACGGGTAGCCGGCCTCGAGGGCGTGGTTAGTACTTGGATAAGAGACTGCCTGGGAATACAATAATCGTCATCATCATTTAGATTTATATTACATAGTGCTTCAAGCTTTTTGTCCCTTGCCCCTCCGACAGAGGGCACTGTCTCCCCAGCCATAGGGAAGAGAGAGAAGAGATACATGCAGAGCCACATCATAATTCTCCCAACTGTAGTTGCGCTTTGTGGTTGCGAGCTGGTGTTTGCTCTTTCACTGCTGAAATAATTTGATACCCTTTCAATCACGAGAGAACCTGCTTTGACAATGTAAACATATGTTTCCCATGCTAGTGAAGCCCTTTCACTTGACAAAAAAGTAAGAAAGATAGAGAGAACGTTAGAAAGAAAGAAAGAGAGAAAGAAAGAAAAAGAAAGAAAGAAAGACAGAAAAAAAACACCAAGTCCAAAAGGGAGAGAGCAGAGCCAGGCAAAGTATAAGAGGCTTACCTCCGTCTTGCTCCTCCGCTTACGGCCATACCACCCTGAACACGCCCGATCTCAGAAGCTAAGCAGGGTCGGGCCTGGTTAGTACTTGGATGGGAGACCGCCTGGGAATACCAGGTGCTGTAAGCTTTTTGGCCCTTGCCTCTGCAATAGGGGGCACTGTTTCCCCAACCAAGGCGCAGAGAGAGCTGAGATAGACACACAGCCGCATCCTCATTAAAAGCTGTCGTAGTTGCGCATCCTCATTAAAAGCTGCCGTAGTTGCGCTTGGGGCTCACGAGCTGTTGTTTACGAGGCACCCACTTTGTCCTATTTTCAGCACTGAAATACCATTAGACAGTTTTAATCAGGGGAGAGCGCGGACGCAGTCCCCCACTACCAGAAATTATGCAGTCGAGATTCCCACATTTGGGGAATTCGCAAGGGTCAGCACAGTCGGAGTGCAATGGCTGAGCCTCGCCCTGGGTGAACCTCCTTCATGATCAAGGTATCTCCCCTGCCAGGTAAGTATGAGTTGGAAACCGCACAAGTCCTCTCACGCCATTGGGAATGGTGTCCCAAACTCTCACGGCGGCTGGGGGAGGGGACAGGATAATACGGCCTCTCCCTCCCCCCGCCCACCACACCACCCCACTTCACCAAACGCTGAGAAACCCAGAAGCCCTGGCTCAGACAAGAATAAGCAAAAGATTGGGGCTTAGAGATTGAACATTGGGTTATGATATTTATGTTTTAATATATGTTTTGCGTTTGTGTTTTATGCATCTCTGTATTTTGTAAATTCTGCACAATTCAATTAGTAAAAATTGTGAGGCAGAATTATTCAACTCAAAATTAACAGGGGCGCCATATTGAACATTGGGATGGAAACGCGCACAACCAGGAAAAGGAGATCCACCGCGGGACGATATTTTGCTTTCAAACAGGACACGCAGGCTCTGCCGTCAGGCAAAGCCTCCCAAAAATATCTTTAACTCGTTATCGTTCCTCTCCACGGAAGTCTTTAGTAAAAGGCGAAAGGCTTATTCGTGATGAAGAGAAACCAGAGTCTTTGACGCTCGCCCCGCTCCTCCCTCCAGCCCTTTGCCACCTCAGCAGCCGTAGCCACGGGTAGCCGGCCTCGAGGGCGTGGTTAGTATTTGGATAAGAGACTGCCTGGGAATACAATAATCGTCATCATCATTTAGATTTATATTACATAGTGCTTCAAGCTTTTTGTCCCTTGCCCCTCCGACAGAGGGCACTGTCTCCCCAGCCATAGGGAAGAGAGAGAAGAGATACATGCAGAGCCACATCATAATTCTCCCAACTGTAGTTGCGCTTTGTGGTTGCGAGCTGGTGTTTGCTCTTTCACTGCTGAAATAATTTGATACCCTTTCAATCACGAGAGAACCTGCTTTGACAATGTAAACATATGTTTCCCATGCTAGTGAAGCCCTTTCACTTGACAAAAAAGTAAGAAAGATAGAGAGAACGTTAGAAAGAAAGAAAGAGAGAAAGAAAGAAAAAGAAAGAAAGAAAGACAGAAAAAAAACACCAAGTCCAAAAGGGAGAGAGCAGAGCCAGGCAAAGTATAAGAGGCTTACCTCCGTCTTGCTCCTCCGCTTACGGCCATACCACCCTGAACACGCCCGATCTCGTCCGATCTCGGAAGCTAAGCAGGGTCGCGCCTGGTTAGTACTTGAATGGGAGACCGCCTGGGAATACCAGGTGCTGTAAGCTTTTTGGCCCTTGCCTCTGCAATAGGGGGCACTGTTTCCCCAACCAAGGCGCAGAGAGAGCTGAGATAGACACACAGCCGCATCCTCATTAAAAGCTGTCGTAGTTGCGCATCCTCATTAAAAGCTGCCGTAGTTGCGCTTGGGGCTCACGAGCTGTTGTTTACGAGGCGCCCACTTTGTCCTATTTTCAGCACTGAAATACCATTAGACAGTTTTAATCAGGGGAGAGCGCGGACGTAGTCCCCCACTACCAGAAATTATGCAGTCGAGATTCCCACATTTGGGGAATTCGCAAGGGTCAGCACAGCCGGAGTGCAATGGCTGAGCCTCGCCCTGGGTGAACCTCCTTCATGATCAAGGTATCTCCCCTGCCAGGTAAGTATGAGTTGGAAACCGCACAAGTCCTCTCACGCCATTGGGAATGGTGTCCCAAACTCTCACGGCGGCTGGGGGAGGGGACAGGATAATACGGCCTCTCCCTCCCCCCGCCCACCACACCACCCCACTTCACCAAACGCTGAGAAACCCAGAAGCCCTGGCTCAGACAAGAATAAGCAAAAGATTGGGGCTTAGAGATTGAACATTGGGTTATGATATTTATGTTTTAATATATGTTTTGCGTTTGTTTTATGCATCTCTGTATTTTGTAAATTCTGCACAATTCAATTAGTAAAAATTGTGAGGCAGAATTATTCAACTCAAAATTAACAGGGGCGCCATATTGAACATTGGGATGGAAACGCGCACAACCAGGAAAAAGAGATCCACCGCGGGACGATATTTTGCTTTCAAACAGGACACGCAGGCTCTGCCGTCAGGCAAAGCCTCCCAAAAATATCTTTAACTCGTTATCGTTCCTCTCCACGGATGTCTTTAGTAAAAGGCGAAAGGCTTATTCGTGATGAAGAGAAACCAGAGTCTTTGACGCTCGCCCCGCTCCTCCCTCCAGCCCTTTGCCACCTCAGCAGCCGTAGCCACGGGTAGCCGGCCTCGAGGGCGTGGTTAGTACTTGGATAAGAGACTGCCTGGGAATACAATAATCGTCATCATCATTTAGATTTATATTACATAGTGCTTCAAGCTTTTTGTCCCTTGCCCCTCCGACAGAGGGCACTGTCTCCCCAGCCATAGGGAAGAGAGAGAAGAGATACATGCAGAGCCACATCATAATTCTCCCAACTGTAGTTGCGCTTTGTGGTTGCGAGCTGGTGTTTGCTCTTTCACTGCTGAAATAATTTGATACCCTTTCAATCACGAGAGAACCTGCTTTGACAATGTAAACATATGTTTCCCATGCTAGTGAAGCCCTTTCACTTGACAAAAAAGTAAGAAAGATAGAGAGAACGTTAGAAAGAAAGAAAGAGAGAAAGAAAGAAAAAGAAAGAAAGAAAGACAGAAAAAAAACACCAAGTCCAAAAGGGAGAGAGCAGAGCCAGGCAAAGTATAAGAGGCTTACCTCCGTCTTGCTCCTCCGCTTACGGCCATACCACCCTGAACACGCCCGATCTCGGAAGCTAAGCAGGGTCGGGCCTGGTTAGTACTTGGATGGGAGACCGCCTGGGAATACCAGGTGCTGTAAGCTTTTTGGCCCTTGCCTCTGCAATAGGGGGCACTGTTTCCCCAACCAAGGCGCAGAGAGAGCTGAGATAGACACACAGCCGCATCCTCATTAAAAGCTGTCGTAGTTGCGCATCCTCATTAAAAGCTGCCGTAGTTGCGCTTTGGGCTCACGAGCTGTTGTTTACGAGGCGCCCACTTTGTCCTATTTTCAGCACTGAAATACCATTAGACAGTTTTAATCAGGGGAGAGCGCGGACGCAGTCCCCCACTACCAGAAATTATGCAGTCGAGATTCCCACATTTGGGGAATTCGCAAGGGTCAGCACAGTCGGAGTGCAATGGCTGAGCCTCGCCCTGGGTGAACCTCCTTCATGATCAAGGTATCTCCCCTGCCAGGTAAGTATGAGTTGGAAACCGCACAAGTCCTCTCACGCCATTGGGAATGGTGTCCCAAACTCTCACGGCGGCTGGGGGAGGGGACAGGATAATACGGCCTCTCCCTCCCCCCGCCCACCACACCACCCCACTTCACCAAACGCTGAGAAACCCAGAAGCCCTGGCTCAGACAAGAATAAGCAAAAGATTGGGGCTTAGAGATTGAACATTGGGTTATGATATTTATGTTTTAATATATGTTTTGCGTTTGTGTTTTATGCATCTCTGTATTTTGTAAATTCTGCACAATTCAATTAGTAAAAATTGTGAGGCAGAATTATTCAACTCAAAATTAACAGGGGCGCCATATTGAACGTTGGGATGGAAACGCGCACAACCAGGAAAAGGAGATCCACCGCGGGACGATATTTTGCTTTCAAACAGGACACGCAGGCTCTGCCGTCAGGCAAAGCCTCCCAAAAATATCTTTAACTCGTTATCGTTCCTCTCCACGGAAGTCTTTAGTAAAAGGCGAAAGGCTTATTCGTGATGAAGAGAAACCAGAGTCTTTGACGCTCGCCCCGCTCCTCCCTCCAGCCCTTTGCCACCTCAGCAGCCGTAGCCACGGGTAGCCGGCCTCGAGGGCGTGGTTAGTACTTGGATAAGAGACTGCCTGGGAATACAATAATCGTCATCATCATTTAGATTTATATTACATAGTGCTTCAAGCTTTTTGTCCCTTGCCCCTCCGACAGAGGGCACTGTCTCCCCAGCCATAGGGAAGAGAGAGAAGAGATACATGCAGAGCCACATCATAATTCTCCCAACTGTAGTTGCGCTTTGTGGTTGCGAGCTGGTGTTTGCTCTTTCACTGCTGAAATAATTTGATACCCTTTCAATCACGAGAGAACCTGCTTTGACAATGTAAACATATGTTTCCCATGCTAGTGAAGCCCTTTCACTTGACAAAAAAGTAAGAAAGATAGAGAGAACGTTAGAAAGAAAGAAAGAGAGAAAGAAAGAAAAAGAAAGAAAGAAAGACAGAAAAAAAACACCAAGTCCAAAAGGGAGAGAGCAGAGCCAGGCAAAGTATAAGAGGCTTACCTCCGTCTTGCTCCTCCGCTTACGGCCATACCACCCTGAACACGCCCGATCTCGTCCGATCTCGGAAGCTAAGCAGGGTCGGGCCTGGTTAGTACTTGGATGGGAGACCGCCTGGGAATACCAGGTGCTGTAAGCTTTTTGGCCCTTGCCTCTGGAATAGGGGGCACTGTTTCCCCAACCAAGGCGCAGAGAGAGCTGAGATAGACACACAGCCGCATCCTCATTAAAAGCTGTCGTAGTTGCGCATCCTCATTAAAAGCTGCCGTAGTTGCGCTTGGGGCTCACAAGCTGTTGTTTACGAGGCGCCCACTTTGTCCTATTTTCAGCACTGAAATACCATTAGACAGTTTTAATCAGGGGAGAGCGCGGACGCAGTCCCCCACTACCAGAAATTATGCAGTCGAGATTCCCACATTTGGGGAATTCGCAATGGTCAGCACAGCCGGAGTGCAATGGCTGAGCCTCGCCCTGGGTGAACCTCCTTCATGATCAAGGTATCTCCCCTGCCAGGTAAGTATGAGTTGGAAACCGCACAAGTCCTCTCACGCCATTGGGAATGGTGTCCCAAACTCTCACGGCGGCTGGGGGAGGGGACAGGATAATACGGCCTCTCCCTCCCCCCGCCCACCACACCACCCCACTTCACCAAACGCTGAGAAACCCAGAAGCCCTGGCTCAGACAAGAATAAGCAAAAGATTGGGGCTTAGAGATTGAACATTGGGTTATGATATTTATGTTTTAATATATGTTTTGCGTTTGTGTTTTATGCATCTCTGTATTTTGTAAATTCTGCACAATTCAATTAGTAAAAATTGTGAGGCAGAATTATTCAACTCAAAATTAACAGGGGCGCCATATTGAACATTGGGATGGAAACGCGCACAACCAGGAAAAGGAGATCCACCGCGGGACGATATTTTGCTTTCAAACAGGACACGCAGGCTCTGCCGTCAGGCAAAGCCTCCCAAAAATATCTTTAACTCGTCATCGTTCCTCTCCACGGAAGTCTTTAGTAAAAGGCGAAAGGCTTATTCGTGATGAAGAGAAACCAGAGTCTTTGACGCTCGCCCCGCTCCTCCCTCCAGCCCTTTGCCACCTCAGCAGCCGTAGCCACGGGTAGCCGGCCTCGAGGGCGTGGTTAGTACTTGGATAAGAGACTGCCTGGGAATACAATAATCGTCATCATCATTTAGATTTATATTACATAGTGCTTCAAGCTTTTTGTCCCTTGCCCCTCCGACAGAGGGCACTGTCTCCCCAGCCATAGGGAAGAGAGAGAAGAGATACATGCAGAGCCACATCATAATTCTCCCAACTGTAGTTGCGCTTTGTGGTTGCGAGCTGGTGTTTGCTCTTTCACTGCTGAAATAATTTGATACCCTTTCAATCACGAGAGAACCTGCTTTGACAATGTAAACATATGTTTCCCATGCTAGTGAAGCCCTTTCACTTGACAAAAAAGTAAGAAAGATAGAGAAAACGTTAGAAAGAAAGAAAGAAAGAAAGAAAAAGAAAGAAAGAAAGAAAGACAGAAAGACAGAAAAAAAACACCAAGTCCAAAAGGGAGAGAGCAGAGCCAGGCAAAGTATAAGAGGCTTACCTCCGTCTTGCTCCTCCGCTTACGGCCATACCACCCTGAACACGCCCGATCTCGGAAGCTAAGCAGGGTCGGGCCTGGTTAGTACTTGGATGGGAGACCGCCTGGGAATACCAGGTGCTGTAAGCTTTTTGGCCCTTGCCTCTGCAATAGGGGGCACTGTTTCCCCAACCAAGGCGCAGAGAGAGCTGAGATAGACACACAGCCGCATCCTCATTAAAAGCTGTCGTAGTTGCGCATCCTCATTAAAAGCTGCCGTAGTTGCGCTTGGGGCTCACGAGCTGTTGTTTACGAGGCGCCCACTTTGTCCTATTTTCAGCACTGAAATACCATTAGACAGTTTTAATCAGGGGAGAGCGCGGACGCAGTCCCCCACTACCAGAAATTATGCAGTCGAGATTCCCACATTTGGGGAATTCGCAAGGGTCAGCACAGCCGGAGTGCAATGGCTGAGCCTCGCCCTGGGTGAACCTCCTTCATGATCAAGGTATCTCCCCTGCCAGGTAAGTATGAGTTGGAAACCGCACAAGTCCTCTCACGCCATTGGGAATGGTGTCCCAAACTCTCACGGCGGCTGGGGGAGGGGACAGGATAATACGGCCTCTCCCTCCCCCCGCCCACCACACCACCCCACTTCACCAAACGCTGAGAAACCCAGAAGCCCTGGCTCAGACAAGAATAAGCAAAAGATTGGGGCTTAGAGATTGAACATTGGGTTATGATATTTATGTTTTAATATATGTTTTGCGTTTGTGTTTTATGCATCTCTGTATTTTGTAAATTCTGCACAATTCAATTAGTAAAAATTGTGAGGCAGAATTATTCAACTCAAAATTAACAGGGGCGCCATATTGAACATTGGGATGGAAACGCGCACAACCAGGAAAAGGAGATCCACCGCGGGACGATATTTTGCTTTCAAACAGGACACGCAGGCTCTGCCGTCAGGCAAAGCCTCCCAAAAATATCTTTAACTCGTTATCGTTCCTCTCCACGGAAGTCTTTAGTAAAAGGCGAAAGGCTTATTCGTGATGAAGAGAAACCAGAGTCTTTGACGCTCGCCCCGCTCCTCCCTCCAGCCCTTTGCCACCTCAGCAGCCGTAGCCACGGGTAGCCGGCCTCGAGGGCGTGGTTAGTACTTGGATAAGAGACTGCCTGGGAATACAATAATCGTCATCATCATTTAGATTTATATTACATAGTGCTTCAAGCTTTTTGTCCCTTGCCCCTCCGACAGAGGGCACTGTCTCCCCAGCCATAGGGAAGAGAGAGAAGAGATACATGCAGAGCCACATCATAATTCTCCCAACTGTAGTTGCGCTTTGTGGTTGCGAGCTGGTGTTTGCTCTTTCACTGCTGAAATAATTTGATACCCTTTCAATCACGAGAGAACCTGCTTTGACAATGTAAACATATGTTTCCCATGCTAGTGAAGCCCTTTCACTTGACAAAAAAGTAAGAAAGATAGAGAGAACGTTAGAAAGAAAGAAAGAGAGAAAGAAAGAAAAAGAAAGAAAGAAAGACAGAAAAAAAACACCAAGTCCAAAAGGGAGAGAGCAGAGCCAGGCAAAGTATAAGAGGCTTACCTCCGTCTTGCTCCTCCGCTTACGGCCATACCACCCTGAACACGCCCGATCTCGGAAGCTAAGCAGGGTCGGGCCTGGTTAGTACTTGGATGGGAGACCGCCTGGGAATACCAGGTGCTGTAAGCTTTTTGGCCCTTGCCTCTGCAATAGGGGGCACTGTTTCCCCAACCAAGGCGCAGAGAGAGCTGAGATAGACACACAGCCGCATCCTCATTAAAAGCTGTCGTAGTTGCGCATCCTCATTAAAAGCTGCCGTAGTTGCGCTTGGGGCTCACGAGCTGTTGTTTACGAGGCGCCCACTTTGTCCTATTTTCAGCACTGAAATACCATTAGACAGTTTTAATCAGGGGAGAGCGCGGACGCAGTCCCCCACTACCAGAAATTATGCAGTCGAGATTCCCACATTTGGGGAATTCGCAAGGGTCAGCACAGCCGGAGTGGAATGGCTGAGCCTCGCCCTGGGTGAACCTCCTTCATGATCAAGGTATCTCCCCTGCCAGGTAAGTATGAGTTGGAAACCGCACAAGTCCTCTCACGCCATTGGGAATGGTGTCCCAAACTCTCACGGCGGCTGGGGGAGGGGACAGGATAATACGGCCTCTCCCTCCCCCCGCCCACCACACCACCCCACTTCACCAAACGCTGAGAAACCCAGAAGCCCTGGCTCAGACAAGAATAAGCAAAAGATTGGGGCTTAGAGATTGAACATTGGGTTATGATATTTATGTTTTAATATATGTTTTGCGTTTGTGTTTTATGCATCTCTGTATTTTGTAAATTCTGCACAATTCAATTAGTAAAAATTGTGAGGCAGAATTATTCAACTCAAAATTAACAGGGGCGCCATATTGAACATTGGGATGGAAACGCGCACAACCAGGAAAAAGAGATCCACCGCGGGACGATATTTTGCTTTCAAACAGGACACGCAGGCTCTGCCGTCAGGCAAAGCCTCCCAAAAATATCTTTAACTCGTTATCGTTCCTCTCCACGGAAGTCTTTAGTAAAAGGCGAAAGGCTTATTCGTGATGAAGAGAAACCAGAGTCTTTGACGCTCGCCCCGCTCCTCCCTCCAGCCCTTTGCCACCTCAGCAGCCGTAGCCACGGGTAGCCGGCCTCGAGGGCGTGGTTAGTACTTGGATAAGAGACTGCCTGGGAATACAATAATCGTCATCATCATTTAGATTTATATTACATAGTGCTTCAAGCTTTTTGTCCCTTGCCCCTCCGACAGAGGGCACTGTCTCCCCAGCCATAGGGAAGAGAGAGAAGAGATACATGCAGAGCCACATCATAATTCTCCCAACTGTAGTTGCGCTTTGTGGTTGCGAGCTGGTGTTTGCTCTTTCACTGCTGAAATAATTTGATACCCTTTCAATCACGAGAGAACCTGCTTTGACAATGTAAACATATGTTTCCCATGCTAGTGAAGCCCTTTCACTTGACAAAAAAGTAAGAAAGATAGAGAGAACGTTAGAAAGAAAGAAAGAGAGAAAGAAAGAAAAAGAAAGAAAGAAAGACAGAAAAAAAACACCAAGTCCAAAAGGGAGAGAGCAGAGCCAGGCAAAGTATAAGAGGCTTACCTCCGTCTTGCTCCTCCGCTTACGGCCATACCACCCTGAACACGCCCCATCTCGGAAGCTAAGCAGGGTCGGGCCTGGTTAGTACTTGGATGGGAGACCGCCTGGGAATACCAGGTGCTGTAAGCTTTTTGGCCCTTGCCTCTGCAATAGGGGGCACTGTTTCCCCAACCAAGGCGCAGAGAGAGCTGAGATAGACACACAGCCGCATCCTCATTAAAAGCTGTCGTAGTTGCGCATCCTCATTAAAAGCTGCCGTAGTTGCGCTTGGGGCTCACGAGCTGTTGTTTACGAGGCGCCCACTTTGTCCTATTTTCAGCACTGAAATACCATTAGACAATTTTAATCAGGGGAGAGCGCGGACGCAGTCCCCCACTACCAGAAATTATGCAGTCGAGATTCCCACATTTGGGGAATTCGCAAGGGTCAGCACAGCCGGAGTGCAATGGCTGAGCCTCGCCCTGGGTGAACCTCCTTCATGATCAAGGTATCTCCCCTGCCAGGTAAGTATGAGTTGGAAACCGCACAAGTCCTCTCACGCCATTGGGAATGGTGTCCCAAACTCTCACGGCGGCTGGGGGAGGGGACAGGATAATACGGCCTCTCCCTCCCCCCGCCCACCACACCACCCCACTTCACCAAACGCTGAGAAACCCAGAAGCCCTGGCTCAGACAAGAATAAGCAAAAGATTGGGGCTTAGAGATTGAACATTGGGTTATGATATTTATGTTTTAATATATGTTTTGCGTTTGTGTTTTATGCATCTCTGTATTTTGTAAATTCTGCACAATTCAATTAGTAAAAATTGTGAGGCAGAATTATTCAACTCAAAATTAACAGGGGCGCCATATTGAACATTGGGATGGAAACGCGCACAACCAGGAAAAGGAGATCCACCGCGGGACGATATTTTGCTTTCAAACAGGACACGCAGGCTCTGCCGTCAGGCAAAGCCTCCCAAAAATATCTTTAACTCGTTATCGTTCCTCTCCACGGAAGTCTTTAGTAAAAGGCGAAAGGCTTATTCGTGATGAAGAGAAACCAGAGTCTTTGACGCTCGCCCCGCTCCTCCCTCCAGCCCTTTGCCACCTCAGCAGCCGTAGCCACGGGTAGCCGGCCTCGAGGGCGTGGTTAGTACTTGGATAAGAGACTGCCTGGGAATACAATAATCGTCATCATCATTTAGATTTATATTACATAGTGCTTCAAGCTTTTTGTCCCTTGCCCCTCCGACAGAGGGCACTGTCTCCCCAGCCATAGGGAAGAGAGAGAAGAGATACATGCAGAGCCACATCATAATTCTCCCAACTGTAGTTGCGCTTTGTGGTTGCGAGCTGGTGTTTGCTCTTTCACTGCTGAAATAATTTGATACCCTTTCAATCACGAGAGAACCTGCTTTGACAATGTAAACATATGTTTCCCATGCTAGTGAAGCCCTTTCACTTGACAAAAAAGTAAGAAAGATAGAGAGAACGTTAGAAAGAAAGAAAGAAAGAAAGAGAGAAAGAAAGAAAAAGAAAGAAAGAAAGACAGAAAAAAAACACCAAGTCCAAAAGGGAGAGAGCAGAGCCAGGCAAAGTATAAGAGGCTTACCTCCGTCTTGCTCCTCCGCTTACAGCCATACCACCCTGAACACGCCCGATCTCGGAAGCTAAGCAGGGTCGGGCCTGGTTAGTACTTGGATGGGAGACCGCCTGGGAATACCAGGTGCTGTAAGCTTTTTGGCCCTTGCCTCTGGAATAGGGGGCACTGTTTCCCCAACCAAGGCGCAGAGAGAGCTGAGATAGACACACAGCCGCATCCTCATTAAAAGCTGTCGTAGTTGCGCATCCTCATTAAAAGCTGCCGTAGTTGCGCTTGGGGCTCACGAGCTGTTGTTTACGAGGCGCCCACTTTGTCCTATTTTCAGCACTGAAATACCATTAGACAGTTTTAATCAGGGGAGAGCGCGGACGCAGTCCCCCACTACCAGAAATTATGCAGTCGAGATTCCCACATTTGGGGAATTCGCAAGGGTCAGCACAGCCGGAGTGCAATGGCTGAGCCTCGCCCTGGGTGAACCTCCTTCATGATCAAGGTATCTCCCCTGCCAGGTAAGTATGAGTTGGAAACCGCACAAGTCCTCTCACGCCATTGGGAATGGTGTCCCAAACTCTCACGGCGGCTGGGGGAGGGGACAGGATAATACGGCCTCTCCCTCCCCCCGCCCACCACACCACCCCACTTCACCAAACGCTGAGAAACCCAGAAGCCCTGGCTCAGACAAGAATAAGCAAAAGATTGGGGCTTAGAGATTGAACATTGGGTTATGATATTTATGTTTTAATATATGTTTTGCGTTTGTGTTTTATGCATCTCTGTATTTTGTAAATTCTGCACAATTCAATTAGTAAAAATTGTGAGGCAGAATTATTCAACTCAAAATTAACAGGGGCGCCATATTGAACATTGGGATGGAAACGCGCACAACCAGGAAAAGGAGATCCACCGCGGGACGATATTTTGCTTTCAAACAGGACACGCAGGCTCTGCCGTCAGGCAAAGCCTCCCAAAAATATCTTTAACTCGTTATCGTTCCTCTCCACGGAAGTCTTTAGTAAAAGGCGAAAGGCTTATTCGTGATGAAGAGAAACCAGAGTCTTTGACGCTCGCCCCGCTCCTCCCTCCAGCCCTTTGCCACCTCAGCAGCCGTAGCCACGGGTAGCCGGCCTCGAGGGCGTGGTTAGTACTTGGATAAGAGACTGCCTGGGAATACAATAATCGTCATCATCATTTAGATTTATATTACATAGTGCTTCAAGCTTTTTGTCCCTTGCCCCTCCGACAGAGGGCACTGTCTCCCCAGCCATAGGGAAGAGAGAGAAGAGATACATGCAGAGCCACATCATAATTCTCCCAACTGTAGTTGCGCTTTGTGGTTGCGAGCTGGTGTTTGCTCTTTCACTGCTGAAATAATTTGATACCCTTTCAATCACGAGAGAACCTGCTTTGACAATGTAAACATATGTTTCCCATGCTAGTGAAGCCCTTTCACTTGACAAAAAAGTAAGAAAGATAGAGAGAACGTTAGAAAGAAAGAAAGAAAGAAAGAAAGAGAGAAAGAAAGAAAAAGAAAGAAAGAAAGACAGAAAAAAAACACCAAGTCCAAAAGGGAGAGAGCAGAGCCAGGCAAAGTATAAGAGGCTTACCTCCGTCTTGCTCCTCCGCTTACGGCCATACCACCCTGAACACGCCCGATCTCGGAAGCTAAGCAGGGTCGGGCCTGGTTAGTACTTGGATGGGAGACCGCCTGGGAATACCAGGTGCTGTAAGCTTTTTGGCCCTTGCCTCTGGAATAGGGGGCACTGTTTCCCCAACCAAGGCGCAGAGAGAGCTGAGATAGACACACAGCCGCATCCTCATTAAAAGCTGTCGTAGTTGCGCATCCTCATTAAAAGCTGCCGTAGTTGCGCTTGGGGCTCACGAGCTGTTGTTTACGAGGCGCCCACTTTGTCCTATTTTCAGCACTGAAATACCATTAGACAGTTTTAATCAGGGGAGAGCGCGGACGCAGTCCCCCACTACCAGAAATTATGCAGTCGAGATTCCCACATTTGGGGAATTCGCAAGGGTCAGCACAGCCGGAGTGCAATGGCTGAGCCTCGCCCTGGGTGAACCTCCTTCATGATCAAGGTATCTCCCCTGCCAGGTAAGTATGAGTTGGAAACCGCACAAGTCCTCTCACGCCATTGGGAATGGTGTCCCAAACTCTCACGGCGGCTGGGGGAGGGGACAGGATAATACGGCCTCTCCCTCCCCCCGCCCACCACACCACCCCACTTCACCAAACGCTGAGAAACCCAGAAGCCCTGGCTCAGACAAGAATAAGCAAAAGATTGGGGCTTAGAGATTGAACATTGGGTTATGATATTTATGTTTTAATATATGTTTTGCGTTTGTGTTTTATGCATCTCTGTATTTTGTAAATTCTGCACAATTCAATTAGTAAAAATTGTGAGGCAGAATTATTCAACTCAAAATTAACAGGGGCGCCATATTGAACATTGGGATGGAAACGCGCACAACCAGGAAAAGGAGATCCACCGCGGGACGATATTTTGCTTTCAAACAGGACACGCAGGCTCTGCCGTCAGGCAAAGCCTCCCAAAAATATCTTTAACTCGTCATCGTTCCTCTCCACGGAAGTCTTTAGTAAAAGGCGAAAGGCTTATTCGTGATGAAGAGAAACCAGAGTCTTTGACGCTCGCCCCGCTCCTCCCTCCAGCCCTTTGCCACCTCAGCAGCCGTAGCCACGGGTAGCCGGCCTCGAGGGCGTGGTTAGTACTTGGATAAGAGACTGCCTGGGAATACAATAATCGTCATCATCATTTAGATTTATATTACATAGTGCTTCAAGCTTTTTGTCCCTTGCCCCTCCGACAGAGGGCACTGTCTCCCCAGCCATAGGGAAGAGAGAGAAGAGATACATGCAGAGCCACATCATAATTCTCCCAACTGTAGTTGCGCTTTGTGGTTGCGAGCTGGTGTTTGCTCTTTCACTGCTGAAATAATTTGATACCCTTTCAATCACGAGAGAACCTGCTTTGACAATGTAAACATATGTTTCCCATGCTAGTGAAGCCCTTTCACTTGACAAAAAAGTAAGAAAGATAGAGAGAACGTTAGAAAGAAAGAAAGAAAGAAAGAGAGAAAGAAAGAAAAAGAAAGAAAGAAAGACAGAAAAAAAACACCAAGTCCAAAAGGGAGAGAGCAGAGCCAGGCAAAGTATAAGAGGCTTACCTCCGTCTTGCTCCTCCGCTTACGGCCATACCACCCTGAACACGCCCGATCTCGGAAGCTAAGCAGGGTCGGGCCTGGTTAGTACTTGGATGGGAGACCGCCTGGGAATACCAGGTGCTGTAAGCTTTTTGGCCCTTGCCTCTGGAATAGGGGGCACTGTTTCCCCAACCAAGGCGCAGAGAGAGCTGAGATAGACACACAGCCGCATCCTCATTAAAAGCTGTCGTAGTTGCGCATCCTCATTAAAAGCTGCCGTAGTTGCGCTTGGGGCTCACGAGCTGTTGTTTACGAGGCGCCCACTTTGTCCTATTTTCAGCACTGAAATACCATTAGACAGTTTTAATCAGGGGAGAGCGCGGACGCAGTCCCCCACTACCAGAAATTATGCAGTCGAGATTCCCACATTTGGGGAATTCGCAAGGGTCAGCACAGCCGGAGTGCAATGGCTGAGCCTCGCCCTGGGTGAACCTCCTTCATGATCAAGGTATCTCCCCTGCCAGGTAAGTATGAGTTGGAAACCGCACAAGTCCTCTCACGCCATTGGGAATGGTGTCCCAAACTCTCACGGCGGCTGGGGGAGGGGACAGGATAATACGGCCTCTCCCTCCCCCCGCCCACCACACCACCCCACTTCACCAAACGCTGAGAAACCCAGAAGCCCTGGCTCAGACAAGAATAAGCAAAAGATTGGGGCTTAGAGATTGAACATTGGGTTATGATATTTATGTTTTAATATATGTTTTGCGTTTGTGTTTTATGCATCTCTGTATTTTGTAAATTCTGCACAATTCAATTAGTAAAAATTGTGAGGCAGAATTATTCAACTCAAAATTAACAGGGGCGCCATATTGAACATTGGGATGGAAACGCGCACAACCAGGAAAAGGAGATCCACCGCGGGACGATATTTTGCTTTCAAACAGGACACGCAGGCTCTGCCGTCAGGCAAAGCCTCCCAAAAATATCTTTAACTCGTCATCGTTCCTCTCCACGGAAGTCTTTAGTAAAAGGCGAAAGGCTTATTCGTGATGAAGAGAAACCAGAGTCTTTGACGCTCGCCCCGCTCCTCCCTCCAGCCCTTTGCCACCTCAGCAGCCGTAGCCACGGGTAGCCGGCCTCGAGGGCGTGGTTAGTACTTGGATAAGAGACTGCCTGGGAATACAATAATCGTCATCATCATTTAGATTTATATTACATAGTGCTTCAAGCTTTTTGTCCCTTGCCCCTCCGACAGAGGGCACTGTCTCCCCAGCCATAGGGAAGAGAGAGAAGAGATACATGCAGAGCCACATCATAATTCTCCCAACTGTAGTTGCGCTTTGTGGTTGCGAGCTGGTGTTTGCTCTTTCACTGCTGAAATAATTTGATACCCTTTCAATCACGAGAGAACCTGCTTTGACAATGTAAACATATGTTTCCCATGCTAGTGAAGCCCTTTCACTTGACAAAAAAGTAAGAAAGATAGAGAGAACGTTAGAAAGAAAGAAAGAAAGAGAGAAAGAAAGAAAAAGAAAGAAAGAAAGACAGAAAAAAAACACCAAGTCCAAAAGGGAGAGAGCAGAGCCAGGCAAAGTATAAGAGGCTTACCTCCGTCTTGCTCCTCCGCTTACGGCCATACCACCCTGAACACGCCCGATCTCGTCCGATCTCGGAAGCTAAGCAGGGTCGGGCCTGGTTAGTACTTGGATGGGAGACCGCCTGGGAATACCAGGTGCTGTAAGCTTTTTGGCCCTTGCCTCTGGAATAGGGGGCACTGTTTCCCCAACCAAGGCGCAGAGAGAGCTGAGATAGACACACAGCCGCATCCTCATTAAAAGCTGTCGTAGTTGCGCATCCTCATTAAAAGCTGCCGTAGTTGCGCTTGGGGCTCACGAGCTGTTGTTTACGAGGCGCCCACTTTGTCCTATTTTCAGCACTGATATACCATTAGACAGTTTTAATCAGGGGAGAGCGCGGACGCAGTCCCCCACTACCAGAAATTATGCAGTCGAGATTCCCACATTTGGGGAATTCGCAAGGGTCAGCACAGCCGGAGTGCAATGGCTGAGCCTCGCCCTGGGTGCACCTCCTTCATGATCAAGGTATCTCCCCTGCCAGGTAAGTATGAGTTGGAAACCGCACAAGTCCTCTCACGCCATTGGGAATGGTGTCCCAAACTCTCACGGCGGCTGGGGGAGGGGACAGGATAATACGGCCTCTCCCTCCCCCCGCCCACCACACCACCCCACTTCACCAAACGCTGAGAAACCCAGAAGCCCTGGCTCAGACAAGAATAAGCAAAAGATTGGGGCTTAGAGATTGAACATTGGGTTATGATATTTATGTTTTAATATATGTTTTGCGTTTGTGTTTTATGCATCTCTGTATTTTGTAAATTCTGCACAATTCAATTAGTAAAAATTGTGAGGCAGAATTATTCAACTCAAAATTAACAGGGGCGCCATATTGAACATTGGGATGGAAACGCGCACAACCAGGAAAAGGAGATCCACCGCGGGACGATATTTTGCTTTCAAACAGGACACGCAGGCTCTGCCGTCAGGCAAAGCCTCCCAAAAATATCTTTAACTCGTCATCGTTCCTCTCCACGGAAGTCTTTAGTAAAAGGCGAAAGGCTTATTCGTGATGAAGAGAAACCAGAGTCTTTGACGCTCGCCCCGCTCCTCCCTCCAGCCCTTTGCCACCTCAGCAGCCGTAGCCACGGGTAGCCGGCCTCGAGGGCGTGGTTAGTACTTGGATAAGAGACTGCCTGGGAATACAATAATCGTCATCATCATTTAGATTTATATTACATAGTGCTTCAAGCTTTTTGTCCCTTGCCCCTCCGACAGAGGGCACTGTCTCCCCAGCCATAGGGAAGAGAGAGAAGAGATACATGCAGAGCCACATCATAATTCTCCCAACTGTAGTTGCGCTTTGTGGTTGCGAGCTGGTGTTTGCTCTTTCACTGCTGAAATAATTTGATACCCTTTCAATCACGAGAGAACCTGCTTTGACAATGTAAACATATGTTTCCCATGCTAGTGAAGCCCTTTCACTTGACAAAAAAGTAAGAAAGATAGAGAGAACGTTAGAAAGAAAGAAAGAAAGAGAGAAAGAAAGAAAAAGAAAGAAAGAAAGACAGAAAAAAAACACCAAGTCCAAAAGGGAGAGAGCAGAGCCAGGCAAAGTATAAGAGGCTTACCTCCGTCTTGCTCCTCCGCTTACGGCCATACCACCCTGAACACGCCCGATCTCGTCCGATCTCGGAAGCTAAGCAGGGTCGGGCCTGGTTAGTACTTGGATGGGAGACCGCCTGGGAATACCAGGTGCTGTAAGCTTTTTGGCCCTTGCCTCTGCAATAGGGGGCACTGTTTCCCCAACCAAGGCGCAGAGAGAGCTGAGATAGACACACAGCCGCATCCTCATTAAAAGCTGTCGTAGTTGCGCATCCTCATTAAAAGCTGCCGTAGTTGCGCTTGGGGCTCACGAGCTGTTGTTTACGAGGCGCCCACTTTGTCCTATTTTCAGCACTGAAATACCATTAGACAGTTTTAATCAGGGGAGAGCGCGGACGCAGTCCCCCACTACCAGAAATTATGCAGTCGAGATTCCCACATTTGGGGAATTCGCAAGGGTCAGCACAGCCGGAGTGCAATGGCTGAGCCTCGCCCTGGGTGAACCTCCTTCATGATCAAGGTATCTCCCCTGCCAGGTAAGTATGAGTTGGAAACCGCACAAGTCCTCTCACGCCATTGGGAATGGTGTCCCAAACTCTCACGGCGGCTGGGGGAGGGGACAGGATAATACGGCCTCTCCCTCCCCCCGCCCACCACACCACCCCACTTCACCAAACGCTGAGAAACCCAGAAGCCCTGGCTCAGACAAGAATAAGCAAAAGATTGGGGCTTAGAGATTGAACATTGGGTTATGATATTTATGTTTTAATATATGTTTTGCGTTTGTGTTTTATGCATCTCTGTATTTTGTAAATTCTGCACAATTCAATTAGTAAAAATTGTGAGGCAGAATTATTCAACTCAAAATTAACAGGGGCGCCATATTGAACATTGGGATGGAAACGCGCACAACCAGGAAAAGGAGATCCACCGCGGGACGATATTTTGCTTTCAAACAGGACACGCAGGCTCTGCCGTCAGGCAAAGCCTCCCAAAAATATCTTTAACTCGTCATCGTTCCTCTCCACGGAAGTCTTTAGTAAAAGGCGAAAGGCTTATTCGTGATGAAGAGAAACCAGAGTCTTTGACGCTCGCCCCGCTCCTCCCTCCAGCCCTTTGCCACCTCAGCAGCCGTAGCCACGGGTAGCCGGCCTCGAGGGCGTGGTTAGTACTTGGATAAGAGACTGCCTGGGAATACAATAATCGTCATCATCATTTAGATTTATATTACATAGTGCTTCAAGCTTTTTGTCCCTTGCCCCTCCGACAGAGGGCACTGTCTCCCCAGCCATAGGGAAGAGAGAGAAGAGATACATGCAGAGCCACATCATAATTCTCCCAACTGTAGTTGCGCTTTGTGGTTGCGAGCTGGTGTTTGCTCTTTCACTGCTGAAATAATTTGATACCCTTTCAATCACGAGAGAACCTGCTTTGACAATGTAAACATATGTTTCCCATGCTAGTGAAGCCCTTTCACTTGACAAAAAAGTAAGAAAGATAGAGAGAACGTTAGAAAGAAAGAAAGAAAGAAAGAGAGAAAGAAAGAAAAAGAAAGAAAGAAAGACAGAAAAAAAACACCAAGTCCAAAAGGGAGAGAGCAGAGCCAGGCAAAGTATAAGAGGCTTACCTCCGTCTTGCTTCTCCGCTTACGGCCATACCACCCTGAACACGCCCGATCTCGTCCGATCTCGGAAGCTAAGCAGGGTCGGGCCTGGTTAGTACTTGGATGGGAGACCGCCTGGGAATACCAGGTGCTGTAAGCTTTTTGGCCCTTGCCTCTGCAATAGGGGGCACTGTTTCCCCAACCAAGGCGCAGAGAGAGCTGAGATAGACACACAGCCGCATCCTCATTAAAAGCTGTCGTAGTTGCGCATCCTCATTAAAAGCTGCCGTAGTTGCGCTTGGGGCTCACGAGCTGTTGTTTACGAGGCGCCCACTTTGTCCTATTTTCAGCACTGAAATACCATTAGACAGTTTTAATCAGGGGAGAGCGCGGACGCAGTACCCCACTACCAGAAATTATGCAGTCGAGATTCCCACATTTGGGGAATTCGCAAGGGTCAGCACAGCCGGAGTGCAATGGCTGAGCCTCGCCCTGGGTGAACCTCCTTCATGATCAAGGTATCTCCCCTGCCAGGTAAGTATGAGTTGGAAACCGCACAAGTCCTCTCACGCCATTGGGAATGGTGTCCCAAACTCTCACGGCGGCTGGGGGAGGGGACAGGATAATACGGCCTCTCCCTCCCCCCGCCCACCACACCACCCCACTTCACCAAACGCTGAGAAACCCAGAAGCCCTGGCTCAGACAAGAATAAGCAAAAGATTGGGGCTTAGAGATTGAACATTGGGTTATGATATTTATGTTTTAATATATGTTTTGCGTTTGTGTTTTATGCATCTCTGTATTTTGTAAATTCTGCACAATTCAATTAGTAAAAATTGTGAGGCAGAATTATTCAACTCAAAATTAACAGGGGCGCCATATTGAACATTGGGATGGAAACGCGCACAACCAGGAAAAGGAGATCCACCGCGGGACGATATTTTGCTTTCAAACAGGACACGCAGGCTCTGCCGTCAGGCAAAGCCTCCCAAAAATATCTTTAACTCGTCATCGTTCCTCTCCACGGAAGTCTTTAGTAAAAGGCGAAAGGCTTATTCGTGATGAAGAGAAACCAGAGTCTTTGACGCTCGCCCCGCTCCTCCCTCCAGCCCTTTGCCACCTCAGCAGCCGTAGCCACGGGTAGCCGGCCTCGAGGGCGTGGTTAGTACTTGGATAAGAGACTGCCTGGGAATACAATAATCGTCATCATCATTTAGATTTATATTACATAGTGCTTCAAGCTTTTTGTCCCTTGCCCCTCCGACAGAGGGCACTGTCTCCCCAGCCATAGGGAAGAGAGAGAAGAGATACATGCAGAGCCACATCATAATTCTCCCAACTGTAGTTGCGCTTTGTGGTTGCGAGCTGGTGTTTGCTCTTTCACTGCTGAAATAATTTGATACCCTTTCAATCACGAGAGAACCTGCTTTGACAATGTAAACATATGTTTCCCATGCTAGTGAAGCCCTTTCACTTGACAAAAAAGTAAGAAAGATAGAGAGAACGTTAGAAAGAAAGAAAGAAAGAAAGAGAGAAAGAAAGAAAAAGAAAGAAAGAAAGACAGAAAAAAAACACCAAGTCCAAAAGGGAGAGAGCAGAGCCAGGCAAAGTATAAGAGGCTTACCTCCGTCTTGCTCCTCCGCTTACGGCCATACCACCCTGAACACGCCCGATCTCGTCCGATCTCGGAAGCTAAGCAGGGTCGGGCCTGGTTAGTACTTGGATGGGAGACCGCCTGGGAATACCAGGTGCTGTAAGCTTTTTGGCCCTTGCCTCTGGAATAGGGGGCACTGTTTCCCCAACCAAGGCGCAGAGAGAGCTGAGATAGACACACAGCCGCATCCTCATTAAAAGCTGTCGTAGTTGCGCATCCTCATTAAAAGCTGCCGTAGTTGCGCTTGGGGCTCACGAGCTGTTGTTTACGAGGCGCCCACTTTGTCCTATTTTCAGCACTGATATACCATTAGACAGTTTTAATCAGGGGAGAGCGCGGACGCAGTCCCCCACTACCAGAAATTATGCAGTCGAGATTCCCACATTTGGGGAATTCGCAAGGGTCAGCACAGCCGGAGTGCAATGGCTGAGCCTCGCCCTGGGTGCACCTCCTTCATGATCAAGGTATCTCCCCTGCCAGGTAAGTATGAGTTGGAAACCGCACAAGTCCTCTCACGCCATTGGGAATGGTGTCCCAAACTCTCACGGCGGCTGGGGGAGGGGACAGGATAATACGGCCTCTCCCTCCCCCCGCCCACCACACCACCCCACTTCACCAAACGCTGAGAAACCCAGAAGCCCTGGCTCAGACAAGAATAAGCAAAAGATTGGGGCTTAGAGATTGAACATTGGGTTATGATATTTATGTTTTAATATATGTTTTGCGTTTGTGTTTTATGCATCTCTGTATTTTGTAAATTCTGCACAATTCAATTAGTAAAAATTGTGAGGCAGAATTATTCAACTCAAAATTAACAGGGGCGCCATATTGAACATTGGGATGGAAACGCGCACAACCAGGAAAAGGAGATCCACCGCGGGACGATATTTTGCTTTCAAACAGGACACGCAGGCTCTGCCGTCAGGCAAAGCCTCCCAAAAATATCTTTAACTCGTCATCGTTCCTCTCCACGGAAGTCTTTAGTAAAAGGCGAAAGGCTTATTCGTGATGAAGAGAAACCAGAGTCTTTGAC
Source organism: Borostomias antarcticus (assembly GCF_949987555.1). Taxonomy (NCBI): domain Eukaryota; kingdom Metazoa; phylum Chordata; class Actinopteri; order Stomiiformes; family Stomiidae; genus Borostomias; species Borostomias antarcticus. Next base: position 1,166,497 of record NW_028176396.1, read on the forward strand.
GCTCGCCCCGCTCCTCCCTCCAGCCCTTTGCCACCTCAGCAGCCGTAGCCACGGGTAGCCGGCCTCGAGGGCGTGGTTAGTACTTGGATAAGAGACTGCCTGGGAATACAATAATCGTCATCATCATTTAGATTTATATTACATAGTGCTTCAAGCTTTTTGTCCCTTGCCCCTCCGACAGAGGGCACTGTCTCCCCAGCCATAGGGAAGAGAGAGAAGAGATACATGCAGAGCCACATCATAATTCTCCCAACTGTAGTTGCGCTTTGTGGTTGCGAGCTGGTGTTTGCTCTTTCACTGCTGAAATAATTTGATACCCTTTCAATCACGAGAGAACCTGCTTTGACAATGTAAACATATGTTTCCCATGCTAGTGAAGCCCTTTCACTTGACAAAAAAGTAAGAAAGATAGAGAGAACGTTAGAAAGAAAGAAAGAAAGAAAGAGAGAAAGAAAGAAAAAGAAAGAAAGAAAGACAGAAAAAAAACACCAAGTCCAAAAGGGAGAGAGCAGAGCCAGGCAAAGTATAAGAGGCTTACCTCCGTCTTGCTCCTCCGCTTACGGCCATACCACCCTGAACACGCCCGATCTCGTCCGATCTCGGAAGCTAAGCAGGGTCGGGCCTGGTTAGTACTTGGATGGGAGACCGCCTGGGAATACCAGGTGCTGTAAGCTTTTTGGCCCTTGCCTCTGGAATAGGGGGCACTGTTTCCCCAACCAAGGCGCAGAGAGAGCTGAGATAGACACACAGCCGCATCCTCATTAAAAGCTGTCGTAGTTGCGCATCCTCATTAAAAGCTGCCGTAGTTGCGCTTGGGGCTCACGAGCTGTTGTTTACGAGGCGCCCACTTTGTCCTATTTTCAGCACTGATATACCATTAGACAGTTTTAATCAGGGGAGAGCGCGGACGCAGTCCCCCACTACCAGAAATTATGCAGTCGAGATTCCCACATTTGGGGAATTCGCAAGGGTCAGCACAGCCGGAGTGCAATGGCTGAGCCTCGCCCTGGGTGCACCTCCTTCATGATCAAGGTATCTCCCCTGCCAGGTAAGTATGAGTTGGAAACCGCACAAGTCCTCTCACGCCATTGGGAATGGTGTCCCAAACTCTCACGGCGGCTGGGGGAGGGGACAGGATAATACGGCCTCTCCCTCCCCCCGCCCACCACACCACCCCACTTCACCAAACGCTGAGAAACCCAGAAGCCCTGGCTCAGACAAGAATAAGCAAAAGATTGGGGCTTAGAGATTGAACATTGGGTTATGATATTTATGTTTTAATATATGTTTTGCGTTTGTGTTTTATGCATCTCTGTATTTTGTAAATTCTGCACAATTCAATTAGTAAAAATTGTGAGGCAGAATTATTCAACTCAAAATTAACAGGGGCGCCATATTGAACATTGGGATGGAAACGCGCACAACCAGGAAAAGGAGATCCACCGCGGGACGATATTTTGCTTTCAAACAGGACACGCAGGCTCTGCCGTCAGGCAAAGCCTCCCAAAAATATCTTTAACTCGTCATCGTTCCTCTCCACGGAAGTCTTTAGTAAAAGGCGAAAGGCTTATTCGTGATGAAGAGAAACCAGAGTCTTTGACGCTCGCCCCGCTCCTCCCTCCAGCCCTTTGCCACCTCAGCAGCCGTAGCCACGGGTAGCCGGCCTCGAGGGCGTGGTTAGTACTTGGATAAGAGACTGCCTGGGAATACAATAATCGTCATCATCATTTAGATTTATATTACATAGTGCTTCAAGCTTTTTGTCCCTTGCCCCTCCGACAGAGGGCACTGTCTCCCCAGCCATAGGGAAGAGAGAGAAGAGATACATGCAGAGCCACATCATAATTCTCCCAACTGTAGTTGCGCTTTGTGGTTGCGAGCTGGTGTTTGCTCTTTCACTGCTGAAATAATTTGATACCCTTTCAATCACGAGAGAACCTGCTTTGACAATGTAAACATATGTTTCCCATGCTAGTGAAGCCCTTTCACTTGACAAAAAAGTAAGAAAGATAGAGAGAACGTTAGAAAGAAAGAAAGAGAGAAAGAAAGAAAAAGAAAGAAAGAAAGACAGAAAAAAAACACCAAGTCCAAAAGGGAGAGAGCAGAGCCAGGCAAAGTATAAGAGGCTTACCTCCGTCTTGCTCCTCCGCTTACGGCCATACCACCCTGAACACGCCCGATCTCGGAAGCTAAGCAGGGTCGGGCCTGGTTAGTACTTGGATGGGAGACCGCCTGGGAATACCAGGTGCTGTAAGCTTTTTGGCCCTTGCCTCTGCAATAGGGGGCACTGTTTCCCCAACCAAGGCGCAGAGAGAGCTGAGATAGACACACAGCCGCATCCTCATTAAAAGCTGTCGTAGTTGCGCATCCTCATTAAAAGCTGCCGTAGTTGCGCTTGGGGCTCACAAGCTGTTGTTTACGAGGCGCCCACTTTGTCCTATTTTCAGCACTGAAATACCATTAGACAGTTTTAATCAGGGGAGAGCGCGGACGCAGTCCCCCACTACCAGAAATTATGCAGTCGAGATTCCCACATTTGGGGAATTCGCAAGGGTCAGCACAGCCGGAGTGCAATGGCTGATCCTCGCCCTGGGTGAACCACCTTCATGATCAAGGTATCTCCCCTGCCAGGTAAGTATGAGTTGGAAACCGCACAAGTCCTCTCACGCCATTGGGAATGGTGTCCCAAACTCTCACGGCGGCTGGGGGAGGGGACAGGATAATACGGCCTCTCCCTCCCCCCGCCCACCACACCACCCCACTTCACCAAACGCTGAGAAACCCAGAAGCCCTGGCTCAGACAAGAATAAGCAAAAGATTGGGGCTTAGAGATTGAACATTGGGTTATGATATTTATGTTTTAATATATGTTTTGCGTTTGTGTTTTATGCATCTCTGTATTTTGTAAATTCTGCACAATTCTATTAGTAAAAATTGTGAGGCAGAATTATTCAACTCAAAATTAACAGGGGCGCCATATTGAACATTGGGATGGAAACGCGCACAACCAGGAAAAGGAGATCCACCGCGGGACGATATTTTGCTTTCAAACAGGACACGCAGGCTCTGCTGTCAGGCAAAGCCTCCCAAAAATATCTTTAACTCGTTATCGTTCCTCTCCACGGAAGTCTTTAGTAAAAGGCGAAAGGCTTATTCGTGATGAAGAGAAACCAGAGTCTTTGACGCTCGCCCCGCTCCTCCCTCCAGCCCTTTGCCACCTCAGCAGCCGTAGCCACGGGTAGCCGGCCTCGAGGGCGTGGTTAGTACTTGGATAAGAGACTGCCTGGGAATACAATAATCGTCATCATCATTTAGATTTATATTACATAGTGCTTCAAGCTTTTTGTCCCTTGCCCCTCCGACAGAGGGCACTGTCTCCCCAGCCATAGGGAAGAGAGAGAAGAGATACATGCAGAGCCACATCATAATTCTCCCAACTGTAGTTGCGCTTTGTGGTTGCGAGCTGGTGTTTGCTCTTTCACTGCTGAAATAATTTGATACCCTTTCAATCACGAGAGAACCTGCTTTGACAATGTAAACATATGTTTCCCATGCTAGTGAAGCCCTTTCACTTGACAAAAAAGTAAGAAAGATAGAGAGAACGTTAGAAAGAAAGAAAGAAAGAAAGAGAGAAAGAAAGAAAAAGAAAGAAAGAAAGACAGAAAAAAAACACCAAGTCCAAAAGGGAGAGAGCAGAGCCAGGCAAAGTATAAGAGGCTTACCTCCGTCTTGCTCCTCCGCTTACGGCCATACCACCCTGAACACGCCCGATCTCGTCCGATCTCGGAAGCTAAGCAGGGTCGGGCCTGGTTAGTACTTGGATGGGAGACCGCCTGGGAATACCAGGTGCTGTAAGCTTTTTGGCCCTTGCCTCTGCAATAGGGGGCACTGTTTCCCCAACCAAGGCGCAGAGAGAGCTGAGATAGACACACAGCCGCATCCTCATTAAAAGCTGTCGTAGTTGCGCATCCTCATTAAAAGCTGCCGTAGTTGCGCTTGGGGCTCACGAGCTGTTGTTTACGAGGCGCCCACTTTGTCCTATTTTCAGCACTGAAATACCATTAGACAGTTTTAATCAGGGGAGAGCGCGGACGCAGTCCCCCACTACCAGAAATTATGCAGTCGAGATTCCCACATTTGGGGAATTCGCAAGGGTCAGCACAGCCGGAGTGCAATGGCTGAGCCTCGCCCTGGGTGAACCTCCTTCATGATCAAGGTATCTCCCCTGCCAGGTAAGTATGAGTTGGAAACCGCACAAGTCCTCTCACGCCATTGGGAATGGTGTCCCAAACTCTCACGGCGGCTGGGGGAGGGGACAGGATAATACGGCCTCTCCCTCCCCCCGCCCACCACACCACCCCACTTCACCAAACGCTGAGAAACCCAGAAGCCCTGGCTCAGACAAGAATAAGCAAAAGATTGGGGCTTAGAGATTGAACATTGGGTTATGATATTTATGTTTTAATATATGTTTTGCGTTTGTGTTTTATGCATCTCTGTATTTTGTAAATTCTGCACAATTCAATTAGTAAAAATTGTGAGGCAGAATTATTCAACTCAAAATTAACAGGGGCGCCATATTGAACATTGGGATGGAAACGCGCACAACCAGGAAAAGGAGATCCACCGCGGGACGATATTTTGCTTTCAAACAGGACACGCAGGCTCTGCCGTCAGGCAAAGCCTCCCAAAAATATCTTTAACTCGTCATCGTTCCTCTCCACGGAAGTCTTTAGTAAAAGGCGAAAGGCTTATTCGTGATGAAGAGAAACCAGAGTCTTTGACGCTCGCCCCGCTCCTCCCTCCAGCCCTTTGCCACCTCAGCAGCCGTAGCCACGGGTAGCCGGCCTCGAGGGCGTGGTTAGTACTTGGATAAGAGACTGCCTGGGAATACAATAATCGTCATCATCATTTAGATTTATATTACATAGTGCTTCAAGCTTTTTGTCCCTTGCCCCTCCGACAGAGGGCACTGTCTCCCCAGCCATAGGGAAGAGAGAGAAGAGATACATGCAGAGCCACATCATAATTCTCCCAACTGTAGTTGCGCTTTGTGGTTGCGAGCTGGTGTTTGCTCTTTCACTGCTGAAATAATTTGATACCCTTTCAATCACGAGAGAACCTGCTTTGACAATGTAAACATATGTTTCCCATGCTAGTGAAGCCCTTTCACTTGACAAAAAAGTAAGAAAGATAGAGAGAACGTTAGAAAGAAAGAAAGAGAGAAAGAAAGAAAAAGAAAGAAAGAAAGACAGAAAAAAAACACCAAGTCCAAAAGGGAGAGAGCAGAGCCAGGCAAAGTATAAGAGGCTTACCTCCGTCTTGCTCCTCCGCTTACGGCCATACCACCCTGAACACGCCCGATCTCGGAAGCTAAGCAGGGTCGGGCCTGGTTAGTACTTGGATGGGAGACCGCCTGGGAATACCAGGTGCTGTAAGCTTTTTGGCCCTTGCCTCTGCAATAGGGGGCACTGTTTCCCCAACCAAGGCGCAGAGAGAGCTGAGATAGACACACAGCCGCATCCTCATTAAAAGCTGCCGTAGTTGCGCATCCTCATTAAAAGCTGCCGTAGTTGCGCTTGGGGCTCACGAGCTGTTGTTTACGAGGCGCCCACTTTGTCCTATTTTCAGCACTGAAATACCATTAGACAGTTTTAATCAGGGGAGAGCGCGGACGCAGTCCCCCACTACCAGAAATTATGCAGTCGAGATTCCCACATTTGGGGAATTCGCAAGGGTCAGCACAGCCGGAGTGCAATGGCTGAGCCTCGCCCTGGGTGAACCTCCTTCATGATCAAGGTATCTCCCCTGCCAGGTAAGTATGAGTTGGAAACCGCACAAGTCCTCTCACGCCATTGGGAATGGTGTCCCAAACTCTCACGGCGGCTGGGGGAGGGGACAGGATAATACGGCCTCTCCCTCCCCCCGCCCACCACACCACCCCACTTCACCAAACGCTGAGAAACCCAGAAGCCCTGGCTCAGACAAGAATAAGCAAAAGATTGGGGCTTAGAGATTGAACATTGGGTTATGATATTTATGTTTTAATATATGTTTTGCGTTTGTGTTTTATGCATCTCTGTATTTTGTAAATTCTGCACAATTCAATTAGTAAAAATTGTGAGGCAGAATTATTCAACTCAAAATTAACAGGGGCGCCATATTGAACATTGGGATGGAAACGCGCACAACCAGGAAAAGGAGATCCACCGCGGGACGATATTTTGCTTTCAAACAGGACACGCAGGCTCTGCCGTCAGGCAAAGCCTCCCAAAAATATCTTTAACTCGTCATCGTTCCTCTCCACGGAAGTCTTTAGTAAAAGGCGAAAGGCTTATTCGTGATGAAGAGAAACCAGAGTCTTTGACGCTCGCCCCGCTCCTCCCTCCAGCCCTTTGCCACCTCAGCAGCCGTAGCCACGGGTAGCCGGCCTCGAGGGCGTGGTTAGTACTTGGATAAGAGACTGCCTGGGAATACAATAATCGTCATCATCATTTAGATTTATATTACATAGTGCTTCAAGCTTTTTGTCCCTTGCCCCTCCGACAGAGGGCACTGTCTCCCCAGCCATAGGGAAGAGAGAGAAGAGATACATGCAGAGCCACATCATAATTCTCCCAACTGTAGTTGCGCTTTGTGGTTGCGAGCTGGTGTTTGCTCTTTCACTGCTGAAATAATTTGATACCCTTTCAATCACGAGAGAACCTGCTTTGACAATGTAAACATATGTTTCCCATGCTAGTGAAGCCCTTTCACTTGACAAAAAAGTAAGAAAGATAGAGAGAACGTTAGAAAGAAAGAAAGAAAGAGAGAAATAAAGAAAAAGAAAGAAAGAAAGACAGAAAAAAAACACCAAGTCCAAAAGGGAGAGAGCAGAGCCAGGCAAAGTATAAGAGGCTTACCTCCGTCTTGCTCCTCCGCTTACGGCCATACCACCCTGAACACGCCCGATCTCGTCCGATCTCGGAAGCTAAGCAGGGTCGGGCCTGGTTAGTACTTGGATGGGAGACCGCCTGGGAATACCAGGTGCTGTAAGCTTTTTGGCCCTTGCCTCTGGAATAGGGGGCACTGTTTCCCCAACCAAGGCGCAGAGAGAGCTGAGATAGACACACAGCCGCATCCTCATTAAAAGCTGTCGTAGTTGCGCATCCTCATTAAAAGCTGCCGTAGTTGCGCTTGGGGCTCACGAGCTGTTGTTTACGAGGCGCCCACTTTGTCCTATTTTCAGCACTGAAATACCATTAGACAGTTTTAATCAGGGGAGAGCGCGGACGCAGTCCCCCACTACCAGAAATTATGCAGTCGAGATTCCCACATTTGGGGAATTCGCAAGGGTCAGCACAGCCGGAGTGCAATGGCTGAGCCTCGCCCTGGGTGAACCTCCTTCATGATCAAGGTATCTCCCCTGCCAGGTAAGTATGAGTTGGAAACCGCACAAGTCCTCTCACGCCATTGGGAATGGTGTCCCAAACTCTCACGGCGGCTGGGGGAGGGGACAGGATAATACGGCCTCTCCCTCCCCCCGCCCACCACACCACCCCACTTCACCAAACGCTGAGAAACCCAGAAGCCCTGGCTCAGACAAGAATAAGCAAAAGATTGGGGCTTAGAGATTGAACATTGGGTTATGATATTTATGTTTTAATATATGTTTTGCGTTTGTGTTTTATGCATCTCTGTATTTTGTAAATTCTGCACAATTCAATTAGTAAAAATTGTGAGGCAGAATTATTCAACTCAAAATTAACAGGGGCGCCATATTGAACATTGGGATGGAAACGCGCACAACCAGGAAAAGGAGATCCACCGCGGGACGATATTTTGCTTTCAAACAGGACACGCAGGCTCTGCCGTCAGGCAAAGCCTCCCAAAAATATCTTTAACTCGTCATCGTTCCTCTCCACGGAAGTCTTTAGTAAAAGGCGAAAGGCTTATTCGTGATGAAGAGAAACCAGAGTCTTTGATGCTCGCCCCGCTCCTCCCTCCAGCCCTTTGCCACCTCAGCAGCCGTAGCCACGGGTAGCCGGCCTCGAGGGCGTGGTTAGTACTTGGATAAGAGACTGCCTGGGAATACAATAATCGTCATCATCATTTAGATTTATATTACATAGTGCTTCAAGCTTTTTGTCCCTTGCCCCTCCGACAGAGGGCACTGTCTCCCCAGCCATAGGGAAGAGAGAGAAGAGATACATGCAGAGCCACATCATAATTCTCCCAACTGTAGTTGCGCTTTGTGGTTGCGAGCTGGTGTTTGCTCTTTCACTGCTGAAATAATTTGATACCCTTTCAATCACGAGAGAACCTGCTTTGACAATGTAAACATATGTTTCCCATGCTAGTGAAGCCCTTTCACTTGACAAAAAAGTAAGAAAGATAGAGAGAACGTTAGAAAGAAAGAAAGAAAGAAAGAAAAAGAAAGAAAGAAAGACAGAAAAAAAACACCAAGTCCAAAAGGGAGAGAGCAGAGCCAGGCAAAGTATAAGAGGCTTACCTCCGTCTTGCTCCTCCGCTTACGGCCATACCACCCTGAACACGCCCGATCTCGTCCGATCTCGGAAGCTAAGCAGGGTCGGGCCTGGTTAGTACTTGGATGGGAGACCGCCTGGGAATACCAGGTGCTGTAAGCTTTTTGGCCCTTGCCTCTGGAATAGGGGGCACTGTTTCCCCAACCAAGGCGCAGAGAGAGCTGAGATAGACACACAGCCGCATCCTCATTAAAAGCTGTCGTAGTTGCGCATCCTCATTAAAAGCTGCCGTAGTTGCGCTTGGGGCTCACGAGCTGTTGTTTACGAGGCGCCCACTTTGTCCTATTTTCAGCACTGAAATACCATTAGACAGTTTTAATCAGGGGAGAGCGCGGACGCAGTCCCCCACTACCAGAAATTATGCAGTCGAGATTCCCACATTTGGGGAATTCGCAAGGGTCAGCACAGCCGGAGTGCAATGGCTGAGCCTCGCCCTGGGTGAACCTCCTTCATGATCAAGGTATCTCCCCTGCCAGGTAAGTATGAGTTGGAAACCGCACAAGTCCTCTCACGCCATTGGGAATGGTGTCCCAAACTCTCACGGCGGCTGGGGGAGGGGACAGGATAATACGGCCTCTCCCTCCCCCCGCCCACCACACCACCCCACTTCACCAAACGCTGAGAAACCCAGAAGCCCTGGCTCAGACAAGAATAAGCAAAAGATTGGGGCTTAGAGATTGAACATTGGGTTATGATATTTATGTTTTAATATATGTTTTGCGTTTGTGTTTTATGCATCTCTGTATTTTGTAAATTCTGCACAATTCAATTAGTAAAAATTGTGAGGCAGAATTATTCAACTCAAAATTAACAGGGGCGCCATATTGAACATTGGGATGGAAACGCGCACAACCAGGAAAAGGAGATCCACCGCGGGACGATATTTTGCTTTCAAACAGGACACGCAGGCTCTGCCGTCAGGCAAAGCCTCCCAAAAAGATCTTTAACTCGTCATCGTTCCTCTCCACGGAAGTCTTTAGTAAAAGGCGAAAGGCTTATTCGTGATGAAGAGAAACCAGAGTCTTTGATGCTCGCCCCGCTCCTCCCTCCAGCCCTTTGCCACCTCAGCAGCCGTAGCCACGGGTAGCCGGCCTCGAGGGCGTGGTTAGTACTTGGATAAGAGACTGCCTGGGAATACAATAATCGTCATCATCATTTAGATTTATATTACATAGTGCTTCAAGCTTTTTGTCCCTTGCCCCTCCGACAGAGGGCACTGTCTCCCCAGCCATAGGGAAGAGAGAGAAGAGATACATGCAGAGCCACATCATAATTCTCCCAACTGTAGTTGCTCTTTGTGGTTGCGAGCTGGTGTTTGCTCTTTCACTGCTGAAATAATTTGATACCCTTTCAATCACGAGAGAACCTGCTTTGACAATGTAAACATATGTTTCCCATGCTAGTGAAGCCCTTTCACTTGACAAAAAAGTAAGAAAGATAGAGAGAACGAAAGAAAGAAAGAAAGAAAGAAAAAGAAAGAAAGAAAGAAAGAAAGACAGAAAAAAAACACCAAGTCCAAAAGGGAGAGAGCAGAGCCAGGCAAAGTATAAGAGGCTTACCTCCGTCTTGCTCCTCCGCTTACGGCCATACCACCCTGAACACGCCCGATCTCGTCCGATCTCGGAAGCTAAGCAGGGTCGGGCCTGGTTAGTACTTGGATGGGAGACCGCCTGGGAATACCAGGTGCTGTAAGCTTTTTGGCCCTTGCCTCTGCAATAGGGGGCACTGTTTCCCCAACCAAGGCGCAGAGAGAGCTGAGATAGACACACAGCCGCATCCTCATTAAAAGCTGTCGTAGTTGCGCATCCTCATTAAAAGCTGCCGTAGTTGCGCTTGGGGCTCACGAGCTGTTGTTTACGAGGCGCCCACTTTGTCCTATTTTCAGCACTGAAATACCATTAGACAGTTTTAATCAGGGGAGAGCGCGGACGCAGTCCCCCACTACCAGAAATTATGCAGTCGAGATTCCCACATTTGGGGAATTCGCAAGGGTCAGCACAGCCGGAGTGCAATGGCTGAGCCTCGCCCTGGGTGAACCTCCTTCATGATCAAGGTATCTCCCCTGCCAGGTAAGTATGAGTTGGAAACCGCACAAGTCCTCTCACGCCATTGGGAATGGTGTCCCAAACTCTCACGGCGGCTGGGGGAGGGGACAGGATAATACGGCCTCTCCCTCCCCCCGCCCACCACACCACCCCACTTCACCAAACGCTGAGAAACCCAGAAGCCCTGGCTCAGACAAGAATAAGCAAAAGATTGGGGCTTAGAGATTGAACATTGGGTTATGATATTTATGTTTTAATATATGTTTTGCGTTTGTGTTTTATGCATCTCTGTATTTTGTAAATTCTGCACAATTCAATTAGTAAAAATTGTGAGGCAGAATTATTCAACTCAAAATTAACAGGGGCGCCATATTGAACATTGGGATGGAAACGCGCACAACCAGGAAAAAGAGATCCACCGCGGGACGATATTTTGCTTTCAAACAGGACACGCAGGCTCTGCCGTCAGGCAAAGCCTCCCAAAAATATCTTTAACTCGTTATCGTTCCTCTCCACGGAAGTCTTTAGTAAAAGGCGAAAGGCTTATTCGTGATGAAGAGAAACCAGAGTCTTTGACGCTCGCCCCGCTCCTCCCTCCAGCCCTTTGCCACCTCAGCAGCCGTAGCCACGGGTAGCCGGCCTCGAGGGCGTGGTTAGTACTTGGATAAGAGACTGCCTGGGAATACAATAATCGTCATCATCATTTAGATTTATATTACATAGTGCTTCAAGCTTTTTGTCCCTTGCCCCTCCGACAGAGGGCACTGTCTCCCCAGCCATAGGGAAGAGAGAGAAGAGATACATGCAGAGCCACATCATAATTCTCCCAACTGTAGTTGCGCTTTGTGGTTGCGAGCTGGTGTTTGCTCTTTCACTGCTGAAATAATTTGATACCCTTTCAATCACGAGAGAACCTGCTTTGACAATGTAAACATATGTTTCCCATGCTAGTGAAGCCCTTTCACTTGACAAAAAAGTAAGAAAGATAGAGAGAACGTTAGAAAGAAAGAAAGAGAGAAAGAAAGAAAAAGAAAGAAAGAAAGACAGAAAAAAAACACCAAGTCCAAAAGGGAGAGAGCAGAGCCAGGCAAAGTATAAGAGGCTTACCTCCGTCTTGCTCCTCCGCTTACGGCCATACCACCCTGAACACGCCCGATCTCGGAAGCTAAGCAGGGTCGGGCCTGGTTAGTACTTGGATGGGAGACCGCCTGGGAATACCAGGTGCTGTAAGCTTTTTGGCCCTTGCCTCTGCAATAGGGGGCACTGTTTCCCCAACCAAGGCGCAGAGAGAGCTGAGATAGACACACAGCCGCATCCTCATTAAAAGCTGTCGTAGTTGCGCATCCTCATTAAAAGCTGCCGTAGTTGCGCTTGGGGCTCACGAGCTGTTGTTTACGAGGCGCCCACTTTGTCCTATTTTCAGCACTGAAATACCATTAGACAGTTTTAATCAGGGGAGAGCGCGGACGCAGTCCCCCACTACCAGAAATTATGCAGTAGAGATTCCCACATTTGGGGAATTCGCAAGGGTCAGCACAGTCGGAGTGCAATGGCTGAGCCTCGCCCTGGGTGAACCTCCTTCATGATCAAGGTATCTCCCCTGCCAGGTAAGTATGAGTTGGAAACCGCACAAGTCCTCTCACGCCATTGGGAATGGTGTCCCAAACTCTCACGGCGGCTGGGGGAGGGGACAGGATAATACGGCCTCTCCCTCCCCCCGCCCACCACACCACCCCACTTCACCAAACGCTGAGAAACCCAGAAGCCCTGGCTCAGACAAGAATAAGCAAAAGATTGGGGCTTAGAGATTGAACATTGGGTTATGATATTTATGTTTTAATATATGTTTTGCGTTTGTGTTTTATGCATCTCTGTATTTTGTAAATTCTGCACAATTCAATTAGTAAAAATTGTGAGGCAGAATTATTCAACTCAAAATTAACAGGGGCGCCATATTGAACGTTGGGATGGAAACGCGCACAACCAGGAAAAGGAGATCCACCGCGGGACGATATTTTGCTTTCAAACAGGACACGCAGGCTCTGCCGTCAGGCAAAGCCTCCCAAAAATATCTTTAACTCGTTATCGTTCCTCTCCACGGAAGTCTTTAGTAAAAGGCGAAAGGCTTATTCGTGATGAAGAGAAACCAGAGTCTTTGACGCTCGCCCCGCTCCTCCCTCCAGCCCTTTGCCACCTCAGCAGCCGTAGCCACGGGTAGCCGGCCTCGAGGGCGTGGTTAGTACTTGGATAAGAGACTGCCTGGGAATACAATAATCGTCATCATCATTTAGATTTATATTACATAGTGCTTCAAGCTTTTTGTCCCTTGCCCCTCCGACAGAGGGCACTGTCTCCCCAGCCATAGGGAAGAGAGAGAAGAGATACATGCAGAGCCACATCATAATTCTCCCAACTGTAGTTGCGCTTTGTGGTTGCGAGCTGGTGTTTGCTCTTTCACTGCTGAAATAATTTGATACCCTTTCAATCACGAGAGAACCTGCTTTGACAATGTAAACATATGTTTCCCATGCTAGTGAAGCCCTTTCACTTGACAAAAAAGTAAGAAAGATAGAGAGAACGTTAGAAAGAAAGAAAGAGAGAAAGAAAGAAAAAGAAAGAAAGAAAGACAGAAAAAAAACACCAAGTCCAAAAGGGAGAGAGCAGAGCCAGGCAAAGTATAAGAGGCTTACCTCCGTCTTGCTCCTCCGCTTACGGCCATACCACCCTGAACACGCCCGATCTCGTCCGATCTCGGAAGCTAAGCAGGGTCGGGCCTGGTTAGTACTTGGATGGGAGGCCGCCTGGGAATACCAGGTGCTGTAAGCTTTTTGGCCCTTGCCTCTGGAATAGGGGGCACTGTTTCCCCAACCAAGGCGCAGAGAGAGCTGAGATAGACACACAGCCGCATCCTCATTAAAAGCTGTCGTAGTTGCGCATCCTCATTAAAAGCTGCCGTAGTTGCGCTTGGGGCTCACGAGCTGTTGTTTACGAGGCGCCCACTTTGTCCTATTTTCAGCACTGAAATACCATTAGACAGTTTTAATCAGGGGAGAGCGCGGACGCAGTCCCCCACTACCAGAAATTATGCAGTCGAGATTCCCACATTTGGGGAATTTGCAAGGGTCAGCACAGCCGGAGTGCAATGGCTGAGCCTCGCCCTGGGTGAACCTCCTTCATGATCAAGGTATCTCCCCTGCCAGGTAAGTATGAGTTGGAAACCGCACAAGTCCTCTCACGCCATTGGGAATGGTGTCCCAAACTCTCACGGCGGCTGGGGGAGGGGACAGGATAATACGGCCTCTCCCTCCCCCCGCCCACCACACCACCCCACTTCACCAAACGCTGAGAAACCCAGAAGCCCTGGCTCAGACAAGAATAAGCAAAAGATTGGGGCTTAGAGATTGAACATTGGGTTATGATATTTATGTTTTAATATATGTTTTGCGTTTGTGTTTTATGCATCTCTGTATTTTGTAAATTCTGCACAATTCAATTAGTAAAAATTGTGAGGCAGAATTATTCAACTCAAAATTAACAGGGGCGCCATATTGAACATTGGGATGGAAACGCGCACAACCAGGAAAAGGAGATCCACCGCGGGACGATATTTTGCTTTCAAACAGGACACGCAGGCTCTGCCGTCAGGCAAAGCCTCCCAAAAATATCTTTAACTCGTCATCGTTCCTCTCCACGGAAGTCTTTAGTAAAAGGCGAAAGGCTTATTCGTGATGAAGAGAAACCAGAGTCTTTGACGCTCGCCCCGCTCCTCCCTCCAGCCCTTTGCCACCTCAGCAGCCGTAGCCACGGGTAGCCGGCCTCGAGGGCGTGGTTAGTACTTGGATAAGAGACTGCCTGGGAATACAATAATCGTCATCATCATTTAGATTTATATTACATAGTGCTTCAAGCTTTTTGTCCCTTGCCCCTCCGACAGAGGGCACTGTCTCCCCAGCCATAGGGAAGAGAGAGAAGAGATACATGCAGAGCCACATCATAATTCTCCCAACTGTAGTTGCGCTTTGTGGTTGCGAGCTGGTGTTTGCTCTTTCACTGCTGAAATAATTTGATACCCTTTCAATCACGAGAGAACCTGCTTTGACAATGTAAACATATGTTTCCCATGCTAGTGAAGCCCTTTCACTTGACAAAAAAGTAAGAAAGATAGAGAGAACGTTAGAAAGAAAGAAAGAAAGAAAGAAAAAGAAAGAAAGAAAGAAAGAAAGACAGAAAAAAAACACCAAGTCCAAAAGGGAGAGAGCAGAGCCAGGCAAAGTATAAGAGGCTTACCTCCGTCTTGCTCCTCCGCTTACGGCCATACCACCCTGAACACGCCCGATCTCGTCCGATCTCGGAAGCTAAGCAGGGTCGGGCCTGGTTAGTACTTGGATGGGAGACCGCCTGGGAATACCAGGTGCTGTAAGCTTTTTGGCCCTTGCCTCTGCAATAGGGGGCACTGTTTCCCCAACCAAGGCGCAGAGAGAGCTGAGATAGACACACAGCCGCATCCTCATTAAAAGCTGTCGTAGTTGCGCATCCTCATTAAAAGCTGCCGTAGTTGCGCTTGGGGCTCACGAGCTGTTGTTTACGAGGCGCCCACTTTGTCCTATTTTCAGCACTGAAATACCATTAGACAGTTTTAATCAGGGGAGAGAGCGGACGCAGTCCCCCACTACCAGAAATTATGCAGTCGAGATTCCCACATTTGGGGAATTCGCAAGGGTCAGCACAGCCGGAGTGCAATGGCTGAGCCTCGCCCTGGGTGAACCTCCTTCATGATCAAGGTATCTCCCCTGCCAGGTAAGTATGAGTTGGAAACCGCACAAGTCCTCTCACGCCATTGGGAATGGTGTCCCAAACTCTCACGGCGGCTGGGGGAGGGGACAGGATAATACGGCCTCTCCCTCCCCCCGCCCACCACACCACCCCACTTCACCAAACGCTGAGAAACCCAGAAGCCCTGGCTCAGACAAGAATAAGCAAAAGATTGGGGCTTAGAGATTGAACATTGGGTTATGATATTTATGTTTTAATATATGTTTTGCGTTTGTGTTTTATGCATCTCTGTATTTTGTAAATTCTGCACAATTCAATTAGTAAAAATTGTGAGGCAGAATTATTCAACTCAAAATTAACAGGGGCGCCATATTGAACATTGGGATGGAAACGCGCACAACCAGGAAAATGAGATCCACCGCGGGACGATATTTTGCTTTCAAACAGGACACGCAGGCTCTGCCGTCAGGCAAAGCCTCCCAAAAATATCTTTAACTCGTCATCGTTCCTCTCCACGGAAGTCTTTAGTAAAAGGCGAAAGGCTTATTCGTGATGAAGAGAAACCAGAGTCTTTGACGCTCGCCCCGCTCCTCCCTCCAGCCCTTTGCCACCTCAGCAGCCGTAGCCACGGGTAGCCGGCCTCGAGGGCGTGGTTAGTACTTGGATAAGAGACTGCCTGGGAATACAATAATCGTCATCATCATTTAGATTTATATTACATAGTGCTTCAAGCTTTTTGTCCCTTGCCCCTCCGACAGAGGGCACTGTCTCCCCAGCCATAGGGAAGAGAGAGAAGAGATACATGCAGAGCCACATCATAATTCTCCCAACTGTAGTTGCGCTTTGTGGTTGCGAGCTGGTGTTTGCTCTTTCACTGCTGAAATAATTTGATACCCTTTCAATCACGAGAGAACCTGCTTTGACAATGTAAACATATGTTTCCCATGCTAGTGAAGCCCTTTCACTTGACAAAAAAGTAAGAAAGATAGAGAGAACGTTAGAAAGAAAGAAAGAAAGAAAGAAAGAAAAAGAAAGAAAGAAAGAAAGAAAGAAAGAAAGACAGAAAAAAAACACCAAGTCCAAAAGGGAGAGAGCAGAGCCAGGCAAAGTATAAGAGGCTTACCTCCGTCTTGCTCCTCCGCTTACGGCCATACCACCCTGAACACGCCCGATCTCGTCCGATCTCGGAAGCTAAGCAGGGTCGGGCCTGGTTAGTACTTGGATGGGAGACCGCCTGGGAATACCAGGTGCTGTAAGCTTTTTGGCCCTTGCCTCTGGAATAGGGGGCACTGTTTCCCCAACCAAGGCGCAGAGAGAGCTGAGATAGACACACAGCCGCATCCTCATTAAAAGCTGTCGTAGTTGCGCATCCTCATTAAAAGCTGCCGTAGTTGCGCTTGGGGCTCACGAGCTGTTGTTTACGAGGCGCCCACTTTGTCCTATTTTCAGCACTGAAATACCATTAGACAGTTTTAATCAGGGGAGAGCGCGGACGCAGTCCCCCACTACCAGAAATTATGCAGTCGAGATTCCCACATTTGGGGAATTCGCAAGGGTCAGCACAGCCGGAGTGCAATGGCTGAGCCTCGCCCTGGGTGAACCTCCTTCATGATCAAGGTATCTCCCCTGCCAGGTAAGTATGAGTTGGAAACCGCACAAGTCCTCTCACGCCATTGGGAATGGTGTCCCAAACTCTCACGGCGGCTGGGGGAGGGGACAGGATAATACGGCCTCTCCCTCCCCCCGCCCACCACACCACCCCACTTCACCAAACGCTGAGAAACCCAGAAGCCCTGGCTCAGACAAGAATAAGCAAAAGATTGGGGCTTAGAGATTGAACATTGGGTTATGATATTTATGTTTTAATATATGTTTTGCGTTTGTGTTTTATGCATCTCTGTATTTTGTAAATTCTGCACAATTCAATTAGTAAAAATTGTGAGGCAGAATTATTCAACTCAAAATTAACAGGGGCGCCATATTGAACATTGGGATGGAAACGCGCACAACCAGGAAAAGGAGATCCACCGCGGGACGATATTTTGCTTTCAAACAGGACACGCAGGCTCTGCCGTCAGGCAAAGCCTCCCAAAAATATCTTTAACTCGTCATCGTTCCTCTCCACGGAAGTCTTTAGTAAAAGGCGAAAGGCTTATTCGTGATGAAGAGAAACCAGAGTCTTTGACGCTCGCCCCGCTCCTCCCTCCAGCCCTTTGCCACCTCAGCAGCCGTAGCCACGGGTAGCCGGCCTCGAGGGCGTGGTTAGTACTTGGATAAGAGACTGCCTGGGAATACAATAATCGTCATCATCATTTAGATTTATATTACATAGTGCTTCAAGCTTTTTGTCCCTTGCCCCTCCGACAGAGGGCACTGTCTCCCCAGCCATAGGGAAGAGAGAGAAGAGATACATGCAGAGCCACATCATAATTCTCCCAACTGTAGTTGCGCTTTGTGGTTGCGAGCTGGTGTTTGCTCTTTCACTGCTGAAATAATTTGATACCCTTTCAATCACGAGAGAACCTGCTTTGACAATGTAAACATATGTTTCCCATGCTAGTGAAGCCCTTTCACTTGACAAAAAAGTAAGAAAGATAGAGAGAACGTTAGAAAGAAAGAAAGAAAGAAAGAAAAAGAAAGAAAGAAAGAAAGAAAGACAGAAAAAAAACACCAAGTCCAAAAGGGAGAGAGCAGAGCCAGGCAAAGTATAAGAGGCTTACCTCCGTCTTGCTCCTCCGCTTACGGCCATACCACCCTGAACACGCCCGATCTCGTCCGATCTCGGAAGCTAAGCAGGGTCGGGCCTGGTTAGTACTTGGATGGGAGACCGCCTGGGAATACCAGGTGCTGTAAGCTTTTTGGCCCTTGCCTCTGCAATAGGGGGCACTGTTTCCCCAACCAAGGCGCAGAGAGAGCTGAGATAGACACACAGCCGCATCCTCATTAAAAGCTGTCGTAGTTGCGCATCCTCATTAAAAGCTGCCGTAGTTGCGCTTGGGGCTCACGAGCTGTTGTTTACGAGGCGCCCACTTTGTCCTATTTTCAGCACTGAAATACCATTAGACAGTTTTAATCAGGGGAGAGCGCGGACGCAGTCCCCCACTACCAGAAATTATGCAGTCGAGATTCCCACATTTGGGGAATTCGCAAGGGTCAGCACAGCCGGAGTGCAATGGCTGAGCCTCGCCCTGGGTGAACCTCCTTCATGATCAAGGTATCTCCCCTGCCAGGTAAGTATGAGTTGGAAACCGCACAAGTCCTCTCACGCCATTGGGAATGGTGTCCCAAACTCTCACGGCGGCTGGGGGAGGGGACAGGATAATACGGCCTCTCCCTCCCCCCGCCCACCACACCACCCCACTTCACCAAACGCTGAGAAACCCAGAAGCCCTGGCTCAGACAAGAATAAGCAAAAGATTGGGGCTTAGAGATTGAACATTGGGTTATGATATTTATGTTTTAATATATGTTTTGCGTTTGTGTTTTATGCATCTCTGTATTTTGTAAATTCTGCACAATTCAATTAGTAAAAATTGTGAGGCAGAATTATTCAACTCAAAATTAACAGGGGCGCCATATTGAACATTGGGATGGAAACGCGCACAACCAGGAAAAGGAGATCCACCGCGGGACGATATTTTGCTTTCAAACAGGACACGCAGGCTCTGCCGTCAGGCAAAGCCTCCCAAAAATATCTTTAACTCGTCATCGTTCCTCTCCACGGAAGTCTTTAGTAAAAGGCGAAAGGCTTATTCGTGATGAAGAGAAACCAGAGTCTTTGACGCTCGCCCCGCTCCTCCCTCCAGCCCTTTGCCACCTCAGCAGCCGTAGCCACGGGTAGCCGGCCTCGAGGGCGTGGTTAGTACTTGGATAAGAGACTGCCTGGGAATACAATAATCGTCATCATCATTTAGATTTATATTACATAGTGCTTCAAGCTTTTTGTCCCTTGCCCCTCCGACAGAGGGCACTGTCTCCCCAGCCATAGGGAAGAGAGAGAAGAGATACATGCAGAGCCACATCATAATTCTCCCAACTGTAGTTGCGCTTTGTGGTTGCGAGCTGGTGTTTGCTCTTTCACTGCTGAAATAATTTGATACCCTTTCAATCACGAGAGAACCTGCTTTGACAATGTAAACATATGTTTCCCATGCTAGTGAAGCCCTTTCACTTGACAAAAAAGTAAGAAAGATAGAGAGAACGTTAGAAAGAAAGAAAGAAAGAAAGAAAGAAAGAAAAAGAAAGAAAGAAAGAAAGAAAGAAAGAAAGAAAGAAAGAAAGAAAGACAGAAAAAAAACACCAAGTCCAAAAGGGAGAGAGCAGAGCCAGGCAAAGTATAAGAGGCTTACCTCCGTCTTGCTCCTCCGCTTACGGCCATACCACCCTGAACACGCCCGATCTCGTCCGATCTCGGAAGCTAAGCAGGGTCGGGCCTGGTTAGTACTTGGATGGGAGACCGCCTGGGAATACCAGGTGCTGTAAGCTTTTTGGCCCTTGCCTCTGCAATAGGGGGCACTGTTTCCCCAACCAAGGCGCAGAGAGAGCTGAGATAGACACACAGCCGCATCCTCATTAAAAGCTGTCGTAGTTGCGCATCCTCATTAAAAGCTGCCGTAGTTGCGCTTGGGGCTCACGAGCTGTTGTTTACGAGGCGCCCACTTTGTCCTATTTTCAGCACTGAAATACCATTAGACAGTTTTAATCAGGGGAGAGCGCGGACGCAGTCCCCCACTACCAGAAATTATGCAGTCGAGATTCCCACATTTGGGGAATTCGCAAGGGTCAGCACAGCCGGAGTGCAATGGCTGAGCCTCGCCCTGGGTGAACCTCCTTCATGATCAAGGTATCTCCCCTGCCAGGTAAGTATGAGTTGGAAACCGCACAAGTCCTCTCACGCCATTGGGAATGGTGTCCCAAACTCTCACGGCGGCTGGGGGAGGGGACAGGATAATACGGCCTCTCCCTCCCCCCGCCCACCACACCACCCCACTTCACCAAACGCTGAGAAACCCAGAAGCCCTGGCTCAGACAAGAATAAGCAAAAGATTGGGGCTTAGAGATTGAACATTGGGTTATGATATTTATGTTTTAATATATGTTTTGCGTTTGTGTTTTATGCATCTCTGTATTTTGTAAATTCTGCACAATTCAATTAGTAAAAATTGTGAGGCAGAATTATTCAACTCAAAATTAACAGGGGCGCCATATTGAACATTGGGATGGAAACGCGCACAACCAGGAAAAAGAGATCCACCGCGGGACGATATTTTGCTTTCAAACAGGACACGCAGGCTCTGCCGTCAGGCAAAGCCTCCCAAAAATATCTTTAACTCGTTATCGTTCCTCTCCACGGAAGTCTTTAGTAAAAGGCGAAAGGCTTATTCGTGATGAAGAGAAACCAGAGTCTTTGACGCTCGCCCCGCTCCTCCCTCCAGCCCTTTGCCACCTCAGCAGCCGTAGCCACGGGTAGCCGGCCTCGAGGGCGTGGTTAGTACTTGGATAAGAGACTGCCTGGGAATACAATAATCGTCATCATCATTTAGATTTATATTACATAGTGCTTCAAGCTTTTTGTCCCTTGCCCCTCCGACAGAGGGCACTGTCTCCCCAGCCATAGGGAAGAGAGAGAAGAGATACATGCAGAGCCACATCATAATTCTCCCAACTGTAGTTGCGCTTTGTGGTTGCGAGCTGGTGTTTGCTCTTTCACTGCTGAAATAATTTGATACCCTTTCAATCACGAGAGAACCTGCTTTGACAATGTAAACATATGTTTCCCATGCTAGTGAAGCCCTTTCACTTGACAAAAAAGTAAGAAAGATAGAGAGAACGTTAGAAAGAAAGAAAGAGAGAAAGAAAGAAAAAGAAAGAAAGAAAGACAGAAAAAAAACACCAAGTCCAAAAGGGAGAGAGCAGAGCCAGGCAAAGTATAAGAGGCTTACCTCCGTCTTGCTCCTCCGCTTACGGCCATACCACCCTGAACACGCCCGATCTCGGAAGCTAAGCAGGGTCGGGCCTGGTTAGTACTTGGATGGGAGACCGCCTGGGAATACCAGGTGCTGTAAGCTTTTTGGCCCTTGCCTCTGCAATAGGGGGCACTGTTTCCCCAACCAAGGCGCAGAGAGAGCTGAGATAGACACACAGCCGCATCCTCATTAAAAGCTGTCGTAGTTGCGCATCCTCATTAAAAGCTGCCGTAGTTGCGCTTGGGGCTCACGAGCTGTTGTTTACGAGGCGCCCACTTTGTCCTATTTTCAGCACTGAAATACCATTAGACAGTTTTAATCAGGGGAGAGCGCGGACGCAGTCCCCCACTACCAGAAATTATGCAGTCGAGATTCCCACATTTGGGGAATTCGCAAGGGTCAGCACAGCCGGAGTGCAATGGCTGAGCCTCGCCCTGGGTGAACCTCCTTCATGATCAAGGTATCTCCCCTGCCAGGTAAGTATGAGTTGGAAACCGCACAAGTCCTCTCACGCCATTGGGAATGGTGTCCCAAACTCTCACGGCGGCTGGGGGAGGGGACAGGATAATACGGCCTCTCCCTCCCCCCGCCCACCAC
Organism: Borostomias antarcticus; assembly: GCF_949987555.1. Classification (NCBI taxonomy): domain Eukaryota; kingdom Metazoa; phylum Chordata; class Actinopteri; order Stomiiformes; family Stomiidae; genus Borostomias; species Borostomias antarcticus. The sequence goes on from NW_028176396.1 coordinate 1,188,403, forward strand.
ACCACCCCACTTCACCAAACGCTGAGAAACCCAGAAGCCCTGGCTCAGACAAGAATAAGCAAAAGATTGGGGCTTAGAGATTGAACATTGGGTTATGATATTTATGTTTTAATATATGTTTTGCGTTTGTGTTTTATGCATCTCTGTATTTTGTAAATTCTGCACAATTCAATTAGTAAAAATTGTGAGGCAGAATTATTCAACTCAAAATTAACAGGGGCGCCATATTGAACGTTGGGATGGAAACGCGCACAACCAGGAAAAGGAGATCCACCGCGGGACGATATTTTGCTTTCAAACAGGACACGCAGGCTCTGCCGTCAGGCAAAGCCTCCCAAAAATATCTTTAACTCGTTATCGTTCCTCTCCACGGAAGTCTTTAGTAAAAGGCGAAAGGCTTATTCGTGATGAAGAGAAACCAGAGTCTTTGACGCTCGCCCCGCTCCTCCCTCCAGCCCTTTGCCACCTCAGCAGCCGTAGCCACGGGTAGCCGGCCTCGAGGGCGTGGTTAGTACTTGGATAAGAGACTGCCTGGGAATACAATAATCGTCATCATCATTTAGATTTATATTACATAGTGCTTCAAGCTTTTTGTCCCTTGCCCCTCCGACAGAGGGCACTGTCTCCCCAGCCATAGGGAAGAGAGAGAAGAGATACATGCAGAGCCACATCATAATTCTCCCAACTGTAGTTGCGCTTTGTGGTTGCGAGCTGGTGTTTGCTCTTTCACTGCTGAAATAATTTGATACCCTTTCAATCACGAGAGAACCTGCTTTGACAATGTAAACATATGTTTCCCATGCTAGTGAAGCCCTTTCACTTGACAAAAAAGTAAGAAAGATAGAGAGAACGTTAGAAAGAAAGAAAGAGAGAAAGAAAGAAAAAGAAAGAAAGAAAGACAGAAAAAAAACACCAAGTCCAAAAGGGAGAGAGCAGAGCCAGGCAAAGTATAAGAGGCTTACCTCCGTCTTGCTCCTCCGCTTACGGCCATACCACCCTGAACACGCCCGATCTCGTCCGATCTCGGAAGCTAAGCAGGGTCGGGCCTGGTTAGTACTTGGATGGGAGACCGCCTGGGAATACCAGGTGCTGTAAGCTTTTTGGCCCTTGCCTCTGGAATAGGGGGCACTGTTTCCCCAACCAAGGCGCAGAGAGAGCTGAGATAGACACACAGCCGCATCCTCATTAAAAGCTGTCGTAGTTGCGCATCCTCATTAAAAGCTGCCGTAGTTGCGCTTGGGGCTCACGAGCTGTTGTTTACGAGGCGCCCACTTTGTCCTATTTTCAGCACTGAAATACCATTAGACAGTTTTAATCAGGGGAGAGCGCGGACGCAGTCCCCCACTACCAGAAATTATGCAGTCGAGATTCCCACATTTGGGGAATTCGCAAGGGTCAGCACAGCCGGAGTGCAATGGCTGAGCCTCGCCCTGGGTGAACCTCCTTCATGATCAAGGTATCTCCCCTGCCAGGTAAGTATGAGTTGGAAACCGCACAAGTCCTCTCACGCCATTGGGAATGGTGTCCCAAACTCTCACGGCGGCTGGGGGAGGGGACAGGATAATACGGCCTCTCCCTCCCCCCGCCCACCACACCACCCCACTTCACCAAACGCTGAGAAACCCAGAAGCCCTGGCTCAGACAAGAATAAGCAAAAGATTGGGGCTTAGAGATTGAACATTGGGTTATGATATTTATGTTTTAATATATGTTTTGCGTTTGTGTTTTATGCATCTCTGTATTTTGTAAATTCTGCACAATTCAATTAGTAAAAATTGTGAGGCAGAATTATTCAACTCAAAATTAACAGGGGCGCCATATTGAACATTGGGATGGAAACGCGCACAACCAGGAAAAGGAGATCCACCGCGGGACGATATTTTGCTTTCAAACAGGACACGCAGGCTCTGCCGTCAGGCAAAGCCTCCCAAAAATATCTTTAACTCGTCATCGTTCCTCTCCACGGAAGTCTTTAGTAAAAGGCGAAAGGCTTATTCGTGATGAAGAGAAACCAGAGTCTTTGACGCTCGCCCCGCTCCTCCCTCCAGCCCTTTGCCACCTCAGCAGCCGTAGCCACGGGTAGCCGGCCTCGAGGGCGTGGTTAGTACTTGGATAAGAGACTGCCTGGGAATACAATAATCGTCATCATCATTTAGATTTATATTACATAGTGCTTCAAGCTTTTTGTCCCTTGCCCCTCCGACAGAGGGCACTGTCTCCCCAGCCATAGGGAAGAGAGAGAAGAGATACATGCAGAGCCACATCATAATTCTCCCAACTGTAGTTGCGCTTTGTGGTTGCGAGCTGGTGTTTGCTCTTTCACTGCTGAAATAATTTGATACCCTTTCAATCACGAGAGAACCTGCTTTGACAATGTAAACATATGTTTCCCATGCTAGTGAAGCCCTTTCACTTGACAAAAAAGTAAGAAAGATAGAGAGAACGTTAGAAAGAAAGAAAGAAAGAGAGAAAGAAAGAAAAAGAAAGAAAGAAAGACAGAAAAAAAACACCAAGTCCAAAAGGGAGAGAGCAGAGCCAGGCAAAGTATAAGAGGCTTACCTCCGTCTTGCTCCTCCGCTTACGGCCATACCACCCTGAACACGCCCGATCTCGTCCGATCTCGGAAGCTAAGCAGGGTCGGGCCTGGTTAGTACTTGGATGGGAGACCGCCTGGGAATACCAGGTGCTGTAAGCTTTTTGGCCCTTGCCTCTGGAATAGGGGGCACTGTTTCCCCAACCAAGGCGCAGAGAGAGCTGAGATAGACACACAGCCGCATCCTCATTAAAAGCTGTCGTAGTTGCGCATCCTCATTAAAAGCTGCCGTAGTTGCGCTTGGGGCTCACGAGCTGTTGTTTACGAGGCGCCCACTTTGTCCTATTTTCAGCACTGAAATACCATTAGACAGTTTTAATCAGGGGAGAGCGCGGACGCAGTCCCCCACTACCAGAAATTATGCAGTCGAGATTCCCACATTTGGGGAGCTCGCAGACGTCGAGTCTACGGTAGTGCAAAAGTCTACGGTCACTGTAGACAATAACGCCTTCTGATTGGTCTAGCCGACCGTAGACTCCCAATCGGATCGCAGTTTTGACCGTAGACTACCAATCAGAAGTCAGATATGCAAATCAGAGTTCGTGCGGGAGATTGAGCTAGAGACAGGTGCGTTATTTTTTGGTAAGAACAATTATTACATTTAAGATCAATTTAACCGTAGAATACACTGCTATTTACATTATATTGCTGTTATGCTCTTGTTGTTTGTCTTTTCGTCGAATTCCTTCCATTACATCCATCTTCTTCGAACGAAAAGAAGTTCAGTTAACAGGTAACGTTCCCGCTAGTTAGCCATCGTCTCTCTCGGTAACGTTAGCCAGATCGAGATCGGAGTTGCTTAAAATTACCTAGCTATATATGTTATTAATCTCTGATTTACCACAGTGAAAATGTTTGTGGCGGTGGCAATATAGAATATTGTGCTTGTACTTAATTCAAGCCTCAGCTGGCTACAACTGAAGACCCTGTTATAGTATAGACCCTTTTCACAGCAGCCATGATGACTAAACACAGTTGTAATTGATCAAATTAATTATAATCCCCATTCTATTTAGTGTGTAGCAGCCATTCCAGTAAGCCAGCAAACACAATACAGTATTAGGTCATAATTAATGTTAGTAATTACACTGTTTACCTGCTATGACCTGCTACATGTCTGCTGTGAAAAGGGTCAATTGATTATATATGATAGGTCACCCAGTTGTTGTTTGATAGATCTTTAATTTCTGCCATAAAAAACATTTAACAATTCAACAAAGATTAAGGAAGCAGTCTCAGAATACCAGATCATAACCAGAAATCATTTCAGTTTAGTTCAAAGATGGCAACGCCAGTGATCCGGGTGGTGAACCCAAATGCCCCTGAGAGCCGCCAACAGGCCATATTGGCGCAGACCATGGAGTCCCGCCTCTACAGGGAGAAGAAGAAGACCTTCCCAGCACCCCCCCAGCAGCTGCTGATCCAGTCCACAGCCCTTTCCCATGCTGAGCGACTCCTCCATGCTGAGGGCATCCCAGCACCGTCGCGCCAGCAGTGCCTGGGGAAGTTGGTGGTTCCATTTGGACAGTACCTGAATGCTTCATTCCACTGGCTTGTCCAGAATGATGTGGGCTACATGAAGTAGTAAGTACATATACAGTATTTGATTCAGAGTTGTATGATTTCAAGCTTTACTGTCATTCCAGTGAGATGCTGACAGAAAATTACTTCTAGATATGTTTATACAAGCCTATGCATGGTTGCTTTCATCTATCAACACAGTCTGATAACAGGTACGAGAGTAATAACAGCAATAATAACATCATTAATGTTGTAATGCATTGTACTATAATTGCAGTGTTATTGACAAGCACAGAGCAGAGGAGGCAGTCCCAGGTAGAAAGGGGGACATAAACCTCAAGTGGATCAAGGACTTTCTGGCAGAGTATGCAGAGAGCTTTCCACAGGTGGCCATTAACCTAGAGGCCAACATCGATAGGTCCATCTACGGCCAGAAAGGGTTTGAGAACACCACCTTCCTGGAGATGTGGGAGCTTTACCGGCAGTACACCGCCCTGAAAGCTAGGCCAGATGACTTCAGCAGTGAGAGGAAGGCAGTCATCTCACAGGCCTATAGCTCCATACAGAGGTGGTTACATACCCCTCCGACCCACATCTCAACAGCACAGATGAAGAGGTTTAGGAAGTACATTTACGATAAGAAGGACCAAGTAAGTTGTCTGAGCACACAGAACAGAATTGCAGAGTGACATGATTATTAATGTGCTATTATGTCAGATACTGTAGGCTAGATATCTAGAATGTATTGTAAGTCCAGACGTTTACAATGTTTTTGCTGTCTAGGAATTACACGGCTCCCAGTCCCAGCCGACTACCAGGCCCCAGCCGACTGCTGCACCGACTGCCAGGCCCCAGCTGACCACCGCTGCACCGACTGCCAGGTCCCAGCTGACCGCTGCACCGACTGCCAGGCCCCAGCTGACCACCGCTGCACCGACTGCCAGGCCCCAGCTGACCGCTGCACCGACTGCCAGGCCCCAGCTGACCACCGCTGCACCGACTGCCAGGCCCCAGCCGACTACCAGGCCCCAGCTGACCACCGCTGCACCGACTGCCAGGTCCCAGCTGACCGCTGCACCGACTGCCAGGTCCCAGCTGACCGCTGCACCGACTGCCAGGCCCCAGCTGACCACCGCTGCGCCATCTTTGAGTGACTCCCCTGTAAGTAATATTCACCAACCATTATTTTAATGAGAAGATATTAAAAACTAATAAATAATATAATCCAAAATAATGAAGTAATCCACTGAATGAGATGATATTTACAACTACATAAACTTTGCATACTTACAAAAAATGTGGACATGTTTCAGGTTGAGCTAGAGGGTTGGGTGCGGCTCTGGGAAAATCCAGGTGGGATCGCGCTGGCGGACATCTCGTGGGTGAAGGAAGACGCCGAAAGAGGGCTGTTTACCCCTGTTCAAACCTACCAGGACCACACTGGAGTGTTGAAGAGGCGCCGGGTGTTGAAGTCGGACAGGATGTGGTTTTACCCTCCAGAAGCTCCAGCCTACATTGCGGGTGCTCTGCCATCTCCACATCTTTTTTTTAGGAGTCGCATCTTCATGTGGCGGCCTCTTGGGGTGTGGAGGTGCTCACTGAAGTGTCCTCTTGGTGATGGATGTGCGGGCAAAGGACAGAACTTCCTCTACAAGTCCGGCTACTACCAGAGGGTATAACTTATTCCTACATTATTTTATTAGTGAACATGTCAACACAATAACACACTAATAATAATAATAATAACAATCCACTGCTAGCTGTTGGAACTATTCAAACAAAATGTGTTTTGATATTGCAGGTACGTCATGTCTGTGACATATCCAGCTGGTACACCATGATGACAGAGGTGCTGTGCTGTGGACCATGTCTGAAAGCAGCAAGGAGGGGTGAACGTGGTGGCAAGATGGGTCGTTGGCTGGGGTGGGATCCTGCTATCTTGGCTCAACTCACTGGGGCTCACCAAGCCATGTTTCCTGCTGTCCTGACCAACAGGTAAATATTCAGAACATCTGTGTACACTTAATGCATTAATGTCATAGTACTAGCTAATGTTGGTGTACTGATTATAACATTTCCCAGGCGTGGTGTGGACAAGAACGTGGTGCTTCTTCTGCGAGACCGCACTGAGGGGAACACCATGGTGAAAGTGTGGCGGCAGATCCAGGAGAACCACTATGAGGAGTACCTCCATAGGAAGGATCTGTACACCACATTGCTGATGACGGTGGTGCAACCCGGCGGTATAGTCTCAGCGTTAGGCCACACTTTCCAGGCTCCACCTCCTCCGAGGGAGATACCCTCTGCCCGTCTGCTGCGTCACGCCTTCCTGCTGGAAGAAGCAGACCACGTCCAGGACTACAGGACCCAGATTCTCTCCACCTTTGGCACGGTGCTTAAGATGGACTCCACCAAGAAGGTGAGTTTTTATTTTATTTTATTTAACCTTCATTTAGACAGGTAAATCTCATCGAGACAGGGTCTCTGGCCCTCAAGACAAACAAAAAGTGCAACCATGCTCTTGTCTTGCTTGGTTCAGTGTTGGAACTAAATATAAAGTAAGTGTCCTGCCTTGAAGGTCTTTGGATGTGCGTGACCTATTTCATTATCAGTGTTGAACTAAACATTTATTCATAGCTTGTGAACATGTTCTATTTACAGGTGGTGAAGAAGCTGTCTGGCGAGGGCAAGGCCACGGCTGAGTGGTTCACCAGCATAGCCAATGAGCTGTCCCAGGTGGTCACATTCGTCCTCACCTGCGAAGAGTCCTCTGCCAAGCTGAAGCCTATGTGTGACGGTGTGATGGACCGGTTCCAGCAGGCCAATCAGCCTGTGCCGAAGATCCTCTACGTGGATCGTGGGTGTTGCTGTGAGCAAGGCGCGACAGCTCTGGAGACCTTGTTCCAGCCATGGGTGTGTTGATGATATTTTCTTGACCTCAAGAGTCTAGTTCTAGGTTTATGGGTGCTAGTCAGTCTTTAAATAAATATTCCAGAGACCAATGCGCATTTAGGTAATGTTTAATTGTAAGCTTACAGGTACATCTAACCTCCAGAGAACTGGAAACAAAAAAATCCAGAGACACAAACAGATATACCAAAACCCCAAAGTGACATCATCAGTCCAACCATACAGGCACACATTCCATAAAATCATCACTTTTTCACCACTACAGGTGAACGGCGGCATGGTGGTGCGTTTGGACATCTTCCATTGGATGCATCGGTTTGATGGAGCCATTCGTACGGAGAGCCATTCCAAGTACCCTGTGTTCAAGTCCGCCCTGGCAGGAGCAGTGATGGCCTACAACCGCGCAGACCTGGACCTGCTGATCAAGGCAGTGAGAGCAAAGAACCCGGAGGCTCTGGCGTCTCTCACAGACGAGGACATGATGCGACTCCACGTCTCGAGGGAGCATCTGAAGCACCATGTGCGAAGAATCACCCTGGGAGCTCAGGCGACCTTCAACCTCGTCCACACTGCCATTGAGGAGCTGAAAGGTCCTGCTGGTCTTGACGAGAGTGGAGTCAGCTTGTTCACAACACCAGGTAAAAATCTATTCAAATGTATTTAAACAGTTATTAATACTATTTCAATATCAATACGTTATTTATTTACTGTATCATGTGCTGCTTCTGTACATGTATTACCGTCCATCTTTTTGGTTTCTTCACAGAAGCCATAGATCTGAAGTGGGCAGCACAGCAGAGGCACCTGGAATGCCTCCAGGACCCTCCAGACATGGCGATGTATAGGGTGGCTCGCTCTACCACCATCAATGGCGTAGACGTGCCCTATTACAAGTGCATACGTGGAAGCAACAGCTTGGAGGGATTCCACAAATTCCTGCCACACATGATTCCAGGTACAATTTATTCAATATATTTATTTTTATAACAACCTACAGTACAGTATATTCCTGTGCTCAAGTTGATGCTGAAATTATGTGGTCATGTCGTTGCCTTTACTATGTGCTGCAGCTTTGGTGTCGTGTTTTTTCACTTTTTTTGATTTCACATTTATTCTTGAAGCATATCCAAGAGAATCCCTTCTTATACTTTGGAAAATATGCTAATGTATTTCATTGTAATTTCCAGGTCCCCACTGTGCAGCTCGTCCCTACCAGGTTTACCTGATCAGCGGAATCGCACGGTGGAACTCAGACCGGAGTTCAGACGCGGTGTACGGTGGAAAAGGCCGCCATCACCGGACCTACTCGGCACCACTGCTGGATCGCCTGAACACCCGCTGCCAACAGCTGTTTGGGGAGACAGTGGAGGAAAACTTCCGGACCCCGGCTGAGGTCAAGTCCAACGAGCTGCTCGGGTTGGAATACCTGTTCAGCCAGAGCACAGGGGAATCTGACCGCTTCACGTTGGACAACATCAGAGATGACGGTCCTGGTCCAGAGGAGGAGGTGCTGCTGCCTGGTCAGTCCGACCCAGAGGAAGATGAGGCGTACCTGAGTGACGCAGAGGGAGGTGACTACATGGTGGCTGCCGCCCTACCCCACATCGTGCTCACCACCAATGAGAAGAGTGAAGTGCACCCTCCGGCCTTTGTAAGTATTTAATGTTTCATTTTTTGTGTGTTAGATTAATGTTAAAACGCATCTGATCAATGTAAACATTATCATGTTGACATGTCACCAACTTATCATGGTATTATTGTATTTTGCAACAGGAGGACACCTGTAGTCTGAACCCTCTCCCAGGCTTCCAAAAGGTGGAACGGTTCTGCTCTCTGCTGGTGGACATCTGCCTGAGCACCGAAGGCAACCTGACCATCACGACAGCTCAGAGGAACGGGCTCATCGCGGCGTGGAATGATCTGGAGGAGCATGACAAACAACCACAGAAGTTCACTCAGCTCTACAGAACCCACTGGGGCAACACGCTCTACTGTCGCACCAAAAGGGATGACCTTGTTGAGGCTGCTGTGGTACAGCGAGTGAAGATGGCGAAGCGGTACGCTCCAGCTCAGCAAAACATCAGCGCGGAGCACAACAGGGTCATGTACACGCTGGTGAAACTTCTGTGGTTGAGTGTACCTGGTGGCGCTCGGTCCAGCCCAGAGAAGGAGAGGATCGCCAAGCAGTACGGGCGGATCCAGCACTTCGTGTTGGTGGACGATCCAGTGCTGTGCAGAACTGGTATTCCTCTGCCAAAAATAAATTCAAAGACCGTTCGTGACTTCATCCGTCGGCAGGAGAAGCTCATCAACCTCCACTCCACCAAAACACCCTCCTGCATCTCCAAAACCACCTCCATCTCATCCCAGGACCTCCCTCCAGCACCACTTCAACCGTCTGTCCTCCCTCCAGCTGACTACACCCAGCTGGACTACATCCACACCCCGAGCACTGCAGGGACCAAGGTGGTGAAGAAGAGGGAGAGCATCGTGCTGCCCAACCTGCCCACCCCTCCTCCTCCTCCCACTCCCTGCTACGCACACCTTCGTCTGACACCAACGCTCCTCCAAAACCTCTCTCTGGCCACACCAACCATCGCCAGACCCACATCATCCGCCCCAACTGCTCAGTGCGTGCCCATTGTTCCCACCAGCCAACCATCAACCAGCGCATCAGCCAGTGCACCTGCAGCGATGTCCGCCAGCCAACCAGGTCCATCACAGAGTGCAGGCAGGCCTTCTGAGTGGGCTAAGTCCACTATATATAAAAGGAAGCTAGCCCCTCCCACCACTGTTGCGGGGAAACAATCACGGGTGGTCAACTTCCCCCTTTGTTCACTCTGCAAAGGACCAAGCCAGGGGCACAGCAAATACAAGAAGAAGACATTCTGCCCCGTAAAGAGCATGTCTTCATCAAAGGGACTGGAAGGGAGAGTGTTCAACAGCTTTGAACAGTTCACAAAAGCTGTGGATGAGCTGCCCTGAGTTTGTGCCTCTAGCACCCCCACCCCCCTGCCCTCTGAGAAGAATGGACACTTCCCCTCTAGTGCCCTTCTCATCCCTGCCCTCTGAGAAGAATGGACACTTCCCCTCTAGTGCCCTTCTCATCCCTGCCCTCTGAGAAGAATGGACACTTCCCCTCTAGTGCCCTTCTCATCCCTGCCCTCTGAGAAGAATGGACACTTCCCCTCTAGTGCCCTTCTCATCCCTGCCCTCTGAGAAGAATGGACACTTCCCCTCTAGTGCCCTTCTCATCCCTGCCCTCTGAGAAGAATGGACACTTCCCCTCTAGTGCTCTTCTCATCCCTGCCCTCTGAGAAGAATGGACACTTCCCCTCTAGTGCCCTTCTCATCCCTGCCCTCTGAGAAGAATGGACACTTCCCCTCTAGTGCTCTTCTCATCCCTGCCCTCTGAGAAGAATGGACACTTCCCCTCTAGTGCCCTTCTCATCCCTGCCCTCTGAGAAGAATGGACACTTCCCCTCTAGTGCCCTTCTCATCCCTCATTTTATTGTACATAGTTCATCATTTTCCTCTACCGGGATCGAGACCTTGACGTGGTGTAGAGGCTTGTGTGTGTTGAGGACCTTCAGAGCTATACTGTGTAGTCTAGCATGGCAACAGTCTAACATGACAAGCGGTTCTGAAGGGAGACACCAGACTAATGTCGATCCACCCCCCCCCACTACCACCACTACTACTACTACTACTACTGTCTTTAAGTATTATATCAAGCACAGTTCTCATTTGATGTGATTGCTTGTACTGTTAAAGACTGTGGAAATGTTCTCTTATGCATTTTATTAATGAGACGCATTAGACAATATCACTCCATCCAGTGATAAGCAAAGGCTTGTGTTTATTACAGATGTTTTAGGTTGACATGCCAGCCTGGGGGATTAATACAGTATAAGAAAACAACGTAGTTACATTGTAGTGATGTGTTTTGTCTAAGTGTTTACTATTTCATGAACTTTATTCAATAAAGTGGTGAGTACTACAGTAACAGTGCCTTGTGGAAAATCAATTAATAAATGCACCAATGGGGTTATATTTGTTTATCAAAACAGAGGGACACAGCTATAGAGTGCAAGATTGCTTACAGGTGAGGACATGTGCCTATAGTACAACAATATCATTTTACACAGCCATAGGACCATTAAAGTAGCTTTAATAAGTCTCAGAAACATTGAAGTACTTTTAAGGAGACGGACAGGGAAGAACGTACAGGTAATCTATTAGTCTCACCGTATGACACATTCATACATGTGCAGGAAGCAGCGGCACTGAAACAAGCATGCAAGTGTTTGCAGAAGAAATATCCTCTTTCCTTCCTCTATTTATCCCATCCACCTTTCCTTCCTCTGAAGCCTGGAGCAGTGGTCAGCCATCAACCTCCATTGATCCCTTTGGACTGAAGTTAACCATAAGGACCTGCAAAAAGATAGAAATTACACAAATAAATGGAATTTAGGTAAAGACAAAGTATTCTCACGGATTAATACAGTATAACAAAACATTTGCGATGTTCCCACTTTCGCCCACTAGAAGGTGCCATCGGACAAAACAAAACGTAAAAACACATGGCTACTTAATTATGCATGTGCACCTCTGAGACCCTCCCCCCAAATTATTGATTTTTGACCGTGGACTTTGAACCTATCGCTTTGCGACAAATTGCACTACGGTACAGTCCATCCCCATTCGCAAGGGTCAGCACAGCCGGAGTGCAATGGCTGAGCCTCGCCCTGGGTGAACCACCTTCATGATCAAGGTATCTCCCCTGCCAGGTAAGTATGAGTTGGAAACCGCACAAGTCCTCTCACGCCATTGGGAATGGTGTCCCAAACTCTCACGGCGGCTGGGGGAGGGGACAGGATAATACGGCCTCTCCCTCCCCCCGCCCACCACACCACCCCACTTCACCAAACGCTGAGAAACCCAGAAGCCCTGGCTCAGACAAGAATAAGCAAAAGATTGGGGCTTAGAGATTGAACATTGGGTTATGATATTTATGTTTTAATATATGTTTTGCGTTTGTGTTTTATGCATCTCTGTATTTTGTAAATTCTGCACAATTCAATTAGTAAAAATTGTGAGGCAGAATTATTCAACTCAAAATTAACAGGGGCGCCATATTGAACATTGGGATGGAAACGCGCACAACCAGGAAAAGGAGATCCACCGCGGGACGATATTTTGCTTTCAAACAGGACACGCAGGCTCTGCCGTCAGGCAAAGCCTCCCAAAAATATCTTTAACTCGTTATCGTTCCTCTCCACGGAAGTCTTTAGTAAAAGGCGAAAGGCTTATTCGTGATGAAGAGAAACCAGAGTCTTTGACGCTCGCCCCGCTCCTCCCTCCAGCCCTTTGCCACCTCAGCAGCCGTAGCCACGGGTAGCCGGCCTCGAGGGCGTGGTTAGTACTTGGATAAGAGACTGCCTGGGAATACAATAATCGTCATCATCATTTAGATTTATATTACATAGTGCTTCAAGCTTTTTGTCCCTTGCCCCTCCGACAGAGGGCACTGTCTCCCCAGCCATAGGGAAGAGAGAGAAGAGATACATGCAGAGCCACATCATAATTCTCCCAACTGTAGTTGCGCTTTGTGGTTGCGAGCTGGTGTTTGCTCTTTCACTGCTGAAATAATTTGATACCCTTTCAATCACGAGAGAACCTGCTTTGACAATGTAAACATATGTTTCCCATGCTAGTGAAGCCCTTTCACTTGACAAAAAAGTAAGAAAGATAGAGAGAACGTTAGAAAGAAAGAAAGAGAGAAAGAAAGAAAAAGAAAGAAAGAAAGACAGAAAAAAAACACCAAGTCCAAAAGGGAGAGAGCAGAGCCAGGCAAAGTATAAGAGGCTTACCTCCGTCTTGCTCCTCCGCTTACGGCCATACCACCCTGAACACGCCCGATCTCGTCCGATCTCGGAAGCTAAGCAGGGTCGGGCATGGTTAGTACTTGGATGGGAGACCGCCTGGGAATACCAGGTGCTGTAAGCTTTTTGGCCCTTGCCTCTGGAATAGGGGGCACTGTTTCCCCAACCAAGGCGCAGAGAGAGCTGAGATAGACACACAGCCGCATCCTCATTAAAAGCTGTCGTAGTTGCGCATCCTCATTAAAAGCTGCCGTAGTTGCGCTTGGGGCTCACGAGCTGTTGTTTACGAGGCGCCCACTTTGTCCTATTTTCAGCACTGAAATACCATTAGACAGTTTTAATCAGGGGAGAGCGCGGACGCAGTCCCCCACTACCAGAAATTATGCAGTCGAGATTCCCACATTTGGGGAATTCGCAAGGGTCAGCACAGCCGGAGTGCAATGGCTGAGCCTCGCCCTGGGTGAACCTCCTTCATGATCAAGGTATCTCCCCTGCCAGGTAAGTATGAGTTGGAAACCGCACAAGTCCTCTCACGCCATTGGGAATGGTGTCCCAAACTCTCACGGCGGCTGGGGGAGGGGACAGGATAATACGGCCTCTCCCTCCCCCCGCCCACCACACCACCCCACTTCACCAAACGCTGAGAAACCCAGAAGCCCTGGCTCAGACAAGAATAAGCAAAAGATTGGGGCTTAGAGATTGAACATTGGGTTATGATATTTATGTTTTAATATATGTTTTGCGTTTGTGTTTTATGCATCTCTGTATTTTGTAAATTCTGCACAATTCAATTAGTAAAAATTGTGAGGCAGAATTATTCAACTCAAAATTAACAGGGGCGCCATATTGAACATTGGGATGGAAACGCGCACAACCAGGAAAAGGAGATCCACCGCGGGACGATATTTTGCTTTCAAACAGGACACGCAGGCTCTGCCGTCAGGCAAAGCCTCCCAAAAATATCTTTAACTCGTCATCGTTCCTCTCCACGGAAGTCTTTAGTAAAAGGCGAAAGGCTTATTCGTGATGAAGAGAAACCAGAGTCTTTGACGCTCGCCCCGCTCCTCCCTCCAGCCCTTTGCCACCTCAGCAGCCGTAGCCACGGGTAGCCGGCCTCGAGGGCGTGGTTAGTACTTGGATAAGAGACTGCCTGGGAATACAATAATCGTCATCATCATTTAGATTTATATTACATAGTGCTTCAAGCTTTTTGTCCCTTGCCCCTCCGACAGAGGGCACTGTCTCCCCAGCCATAGGGAAGAGAGAGAAGAGATACATGCAGAGCCACATCATAATTCTCCCAACTGTAGTTGCGCTTTGTGGTTGCGAGCTGGTGTTTGCTCTTTCACTGCTGAAATAATTTGATACCCTTTCAATCACGAGAGAACCTGCTTTGACAATGTAAACATATGTTTCCCATGCCAGTGAAGCCCTTTCACTTGACAAAAAAGTAAGAAAGATAGAGAGAACGTTAGAAAGAAAGAAAGAAAGAGAGAAAGAAAGAAAAAGAAAGAAAGAAAGACAGAAAAAAAACACCAAGTCCAAAAGGGAGAGAGCAGAGCCAGGCAAAGTATAAGAGGCTTACCTCCGTCTTGCTCCTCCGCTTACGGCCATACCACCCTGAACACGCCCGATCTCGGAAGCTAAGCAGGGTCGGGCCTGGTTAGTACTTGGATGGGAGACCGCCTGGGAATACCAGGTGCTGTAAGCTTTTTGGCCCTTGCCTCTGGAATAGGGGGCACTGTTTCCCCAACCAAGGCGCAGAGAGAGCTGAGATAGACACACAGCCGCATCCTCATTAAAAGCTGTCGTAGTTGCGCATCCTCATTAAAAGCTGCCGTAGTTGCGCTTGGGGCTCACGAGCTGTTGTTTACGAGGCGCCCACTTTGTCCTATTTTCAGCACTGAAATACCATTAGACAATTTTAATCAGGGGAGAGCGCGGACGCAGTCCCCCACTACCAGAAATTATGCAGTCGAGATTCCCACATTTGGGGAATTCGCAAGGGTCAGCACAGCCGGAGTGCAATGGCTGAGCCTCGCCCTGGGTGAACCTCCTTCATGATCAAGGTATCTCCCCTGCCAGGTAAGTATGAGTTGGAAACCGCACAAGTCCTCTCACGCCATTGGGAATGGTGTCCCAAACTCTCACGGCGGCTGGGGGAGGGGACAGGATAATACGGCCTCTCCCTCCCCCCGCCCACCACACCACCCCACTTCACCAAACGCTGAGAAACCCAGAAGCCCTGGCTCAGACAAGAATAAGCAAAAGATTGGGGCTTAGAGATTGAACATTGGGTTATGATATTTATGTTTTAATATATGTTTTGCGTTTGTGTTTTATGCATCTCTGTATTTTGTAAATTCTGCACAATTCAATTAGTAAAAATTGTGAGGCAGAATTATTCAACTCAAAATTAACAGGGGCGCCATATTGAACATTGGGATGGAAACGCGCACAACCAGGAAAAGGAGATCCACCGCGGGACGATATTTTGCTTTCAAACAGGACACGCAGGCTCTGCCGTCAGGCAAAGCCTCCCAAAAATATCTTTAACTCGTCATCGTTCCTCTCCACGGAAGTCTTTAGTAAAAGGCGAAAGGCTTATTCGTGATGAAGAGAAACCAGAGTCTTTGATGCTCGCCCCGCTCCTCCCTCCAGCCCTTTGCCACCTCAGCAGCCGTAGCCACGGGTAGCCGGCCTCGAGGGCGTGGTTAGTACTTGGATAAGAGACTGCCTGGGAATACAATAATCGTCATCATCATTTAGATTTATATTACATAGTGCTTCAAGCTTTTTGTCCCTTGCCCCTCCGACAGAGGGCACTGTCTCCCCAGCCATAGGGAAGAGAGAGAAGAGATACATGCAGAGCCACATCATAATTCTCCCAACTGTAGTTGCGCTTTGTGGTTGCGAGCTGGTGTTTGCTCTTTCACTGCTGAAATAATTTGATACCCTTTCAATCACGAGAGAACCTGCTTTGACAATGTAAACATATGTTTCCCATGCTAGTGAAGCCCTTTCACTTGACAAAAAAGTAAGAAAGATAGAGAGAACGTTAGAAAGAAAGAAAGAAAGAAAGAAAAAGAAAGAAAGAAAGACAGAAAAAAAACACCAAGTCCAAAAGGGAGAGAGCAGAGCCAGGCAAAGTATAAGAGGCTTACCTCCGTCTGGCTCCTCCGCTTACGGCCATACCACCCTGAACACGCCCGATCTCGTCCGATCTCGGAAGCTAAGCAGGGTCGGGCATGGTAAGTACTTGGATGGGAGACCGCCTGGGAATACCAGGTGCTGTAAGCTTTTTGGCCCTTGCCTCTGGAATAGGGGGCACTGTTTCCCCAACCAAGGCGCAGAGAGAGCTGAGATAGACACACAGCCGCATCCTCATTAAAAGCTGTCGTAGTTGCGCATCCTCATTAAAAGCTGCCGTAGTTGCGCTTGGGGCTCACGAGCTGTTGTTTACGAGGCGCCCACTTTGTCCTATTTTCAGCACTGAAATACCATTAGACAGTTTTAATCAGGGGAGAGCGCGGACGCAGTCCCCCACTACCAGAAATTATGCAGTCGAGATTCCCACATTTGGGGAATTCGCAAGGGTCAGCACAGCCGGAGTGCAATGGCTGAGCCTCGCCCTGGGTGAACCTCCTTCATGATCAAGGTATCTCCCCTGCCAGGTAAGTATGAGTTGAAAACCGCACAAGTCCTCTCACGCCATTGGGAATGGTGTCCCAAACTCTCACGGCGGCTGGGGGAGGGGACAGGATAATACGGCCTCTCCCTCCCCCCGCCCACCACACCACCCCACTTCACCAAACGCTGAGAAACCCAGAAGCCCTGGCTCAGACAAGAATAAGCAAAAGATTGGGGCTTAGAGATTGAACATTGGGTTATGATATTTATGTTTTAATATATGTTTTGCGTTTGTGTTTTATGCATCTCTGTATTTTGTAAATTCTGCACAATTCAATTAGTAAAAATTGTGAGGCAGAATTATTCAACTCAAAATTAACAGGGGCGCCATATTGAACATTGGGATGGAAACGCGCACAACCAGGAAAAGGAGATCCACCGCGGGACGATATTTTGCTTTCAAACAGGACACGCAGGCTCTGCCGTCAGGCAAAGCCTCCCAAAAATATCTTTAACTCGTCATCGTTCCTCTCCACGGAAGTCTTTAGTAAAAGGCGAAAGGCTTATTCGTGATGAAGAGAAACCAGAGTCTTTGATGCTCGCCCCGCTCCTCCCTCCAGCCCTTTGCCACCTCAGCAGCCGTAGCCACGGGTAGCCGGCCTCGAGGGCGTGGTTAGTACTTGGATAAGAGACTGCCTGGGAATACAATAATCGTCATCATCATTTAGATTTATATTACATAGTGCTTCAAGCTTTTTGTCCCTTGCCCCTCCGACAGAGGGCACTGTCTCCCCAGCCATAGGGAAGAGAGAGAAGAGATACATGCAGAGCCACATCATAATTCTCCCAACTGTAGTTGCGCTTTGTGGTTGCGAGCTGGTGTTTGCTCTTTCACTGCTGAAATAATTTGATACCCTTTCAATCACGAGAGAACCTGCTTTGACAATGTAAACATATGTTTCCCATGCTAGTGAAGCCCTTTCACTTGACAAAAAAGTAAGAAAGATAGAGAGAACGTTAGAAAGAAAGAAAGAGAGAAAGAAAGAAAAAGAAAGAAAGAAAGACAGAAAAAAAACACCAAGTCCAAAAGGGAGAGAGCAGAGCCAGGCAAAGTATAAGAGGCTTACCTCCGTCTTGCTCCTCCGCTTACGGCCATACCACCCTGAACACGCCCGATCTCGTCCGATCTCGGAAGCTAAGCAGGGTCGGGCCTGGTTAGTACTTGGATGGGAGACCGCCTGGGAATACCAGGTGCTGTAAGCTTTTTGGCCCTTGCCTCTGGAATAGGGGGCACTGTTTCCCCAACCAAGGCGCAGAGAGAGCAGAGATAGACACACAGCCGCATCCTCATTAAAAGCTGTCGTAGTTGCGCATCCTCATTAAAAGCTGCCGTAGTTGCGCTTGGGGCTCACGAGCTGTTGTTTACGAGGCGCCCACTTTGTCCTATTTTCAGCACTGAAATACCATTAGACAGTTTTAATCAGGGGAGAGCGCGGACGCAGTCCCCCACTACCAGAAATTATGCAGTCGAGATTCCCACATTTGGGGAATTCGCAAGGGTCAGCACAGCCGGAGTGCAATGGCTGAGCCTCGCCCTGGGTGAACCTCCTTCATGATCAAGGTATCTCCCCTGCCAGGTAAGTATGAGTTGGAAACCGCACAAGTCCTCTCACGCCATTGGGAATGGTGTCCCAAACTCTCACGGCGGCTGGGGGAGGGGACAGGATAATACGGCCTCTCCCTCCCCCCGCCCACCACACCACCCCACTTCACCAAACGCTGAGAAACCCAGAAGCCCTGGCTCAGACAAGAATAAGCAAAAGATTGGGGCTTAGAGATTGAACATTGGGTTATGATATTTATGTTTTAATATATGTTTTGCGTTTGTGTTTTATGCATCTCTGTATTTTGTAAATTCTGCACAATTCAATTAGTAAAAATTGTGAGGCAGAATTATTCAACTCAAAATTAACAGGGGCGCCATATTGAACATTGGGATGGAAACGCGCACAACCAGGAAAAGGAGATCCACCGCGGGACGATATTTTGCTTTCAAACAGGACACGCAGGCTCTGCCGTCAGGCAAAGCCTCCCAAAAATATCTTTAACTCGTCATCGTTCCTCTCCACGGAAGTCTTTAGTAAAAGGCGAAAGGCTTATTCGTGATGAAGAGAAACCAGAGTCTTTGACGCTCGCCCCGCTCCTCCCTCCAGCCCTTTGCCACCTCAGCAGCCGTAGCCACGGGTAGCCGGCCTCGAGGGCGTGGTTAGTACTTGGATAAGAGACTGCCTGGGAATACAATAATCGTCATCATCATTTAGATTTATATTACATAGTGCTTCAAGCTTTTTGTCCCTTGCCCCTCCGACAGAGGGCACTGTCTCCCCAGCCATAGGGAAGAGAGAGAAGAGATACATGCAGAGCCACATCATAATTCTCCCAACTGTAGTTGCGCTTTGTGGTTGCGAGCTGGTGTTTGCTCTTTCACTGCTGAAATAATTTGATACCCTTTCAATCACGAGAGAACCTGCTTTGACAATGTAAACATATGTTTCCCATGCTAGTGAAGCCCTTTCACTTGACAAAAAAGTAAGAAAGATAGAGAGAACGTTAGAAAGAAAGAAAGAAAGAGAGAAAGAAAGAAAAAGAAAGAAAGAAAGACAGAAAAAAAACACCAAGTCCAAAAGGGAGAGAGCAGAGCCAGGCAAAGTATAAGAGGCTTACCTCCGTCTTGCTCCTCCGCTTACGGCCATACCACCCTGAACACGCCCGATCTCGTCCGATCTCGGAAGCTAAGCAGGGTCGGGCCTGGTTAGTACTTGGATGGGAGACCGCCTGGGAATACCAGGTGCTGTAAGCTTTTTGGCCCTTGCCTCTGGAATAGGGGGCACTGTTTCCCCAACCAAGGCGCAGAGAGAGCTGAGATAGACACACAGCCGCATCCTCATTAAAAGCTGTCGTAGTTGCGCATCCTCATTAAAAGCTGCCGTAGTTGCGCTTGGGGCTCACGAGCTGTTGTTTACGAGGCGCCCACTTTGTCCTATTTTCAGCACTGAAATACCATTAGACAGTTTTAATCAGGGGAGAGCGCGGACGCAGTCCCCCACTACCAGAAATTATGCAGTCGAGATTCCCACATTTGGGGAATTCGCAAGGGTCAGCACAGCCGGAGTGCAATGGCTGAGCCTCGCCCTGGGTGAACCTCCTTCATGATCAAGGTATCTCCCCTGCCAGGTAAGTATGAGTTGGAAACCGCACAAGTCCTCTCACGCCATTGGGAATGGTGTCCCAAACTCTCACGGCGGCTGGGGGAGGGGACAGGATAATACGGCCTCTCCCTCCCCCCGCCCACCACACCACCCCACTTCACCAAACGCTGAGAAACCCAGAAGCCCTGGCTCAGACAAGAATAAGCAAAAGATTGGGGCTTAGAGATTGAACATTGGGTTATGATATTTATGTTTTAATATATGTTTTGCGTTTGTGTTTTATGCATCTCTGTATTTTGTAAATTCTGCACAATTCAATTAGTAAAAATTGTGAGGCAGAATTATTCAACTCAAAATTAACAGGGGCGCCATATTGAACATTGGGATGGAAACGCGCACAACCAGGAAAAGGAGATCCACCGCGGGACGATATTTTGCTTTCAAACAGGACACGCAGGCTCTGCCGTCAGGCAAAGCCTCCCAAAAATATCTTTAACTCGTCATCGTTCCTCTCCACGGAAGTCTTTAGTAAAAGGCGAAAGGCTTATTCGTGATGAAGAGAAACCAGAGTCTTTGACGCTCGCCCCGCTCCTCCCTCCAGCCCTTTGCCACCTCAGCAGCCGTAGCCACGGGTAGCCGGCCTCGAGGGCGTGGTTAGTACTTGGATAAGAGACTGCCTGGGAATACAATAATCGTCATCATCATTTAGATTTATATTACATAGTGCTTCAAGCTTTTTGTCCCTTGCCCCTCCGACAGAGGGCACTGTCTCCCCAGCCATAGGGAAGAGAGAGAAGAGATACATGCAGAGCCACATCATAATTCTCCCAACTGTAGTTGCGCTTTGTGGTTGCGAGCTGGTGTTTGCTCTTTCACTGCTGAAATAATTTGATACCCTTTCAATCACGAGAGAACCTGCTTTGACAATGTAAACATATGTTTCCCATGCTAGTGAAGCCCTTTCACTTGACAAAAAAGTAAGAAAGATAGAGAGAACGTTAGAAAGAAAGAAAGAAAGAAAGAAAAAGAAAGAAAGAAAGACAGAAAAAAAACACCAAGTCCAAAAGGGAGAGAGCAGAGCCAGGCAAAGTATAAGAGGCTTACCTCCGTCTGGCTCCTCCGCTTACGGCCATACCACCCTGAACACGCCCGATCTCGTCCGATCTCGGAAGCTAAGCAGGGTCGGGCCTGGTTAGTACTTGGATGGGAGACCGCCTGGGAATACCAGGTGCTGTAAGCTTTTTGGCCCTTGCCTCTGGAATAGGGGGCACTGTTTCCCCAACCAAGGCGCAGAGAGAGCTGAGATAGACACACAGCCGCATCCTCATTAAAAGCTGTCGTAGTTGCGCATCCTCATTAAAAGCTGCCGTAGTTGCGCTTAGGCCACGAGCTGTTGTTTACGAGGCGCCCACTTTGTCCTATTTTCAGCACTGAAATACCATTAGACAGTTTTAATCAGGGGAGAGCGCGGACGCAGTCCCCCACTACCAGAAATTATGCAGTCGAGATTCCCACATTTGGGGAATTCGCAAGGGTCAGCACAGCCGGAGTGCAATGGCTGAGCCTCGCCCTGGGTGAACCTCCTTCATGATCAAGGTATCTCCCCTGCCAGGTAAGTATGAGTTGAAAACCGCACAAGTCCTCTCACGCCATTGGGAATGGTGTCCCAAACTCTCACGGCGGCTGGGGGAGGGGACAGGATAATACGGCCTCTCCCTCCCCCCGCCCACCACACCACCCCACTTCACCAAACGCTGAGAAACCCAGAAGCCCTGGCTCAGACAAGAATAAGCAAAAGATTGGGGCTTAGAGATTGAACATTGGGTTATGATATTTATGTTTTAATATATGTTTTGCGTTTGTGTTTTATGCATCTCTGTATTTTGTAAATTCTGCACAATTCAATTAGTAAAAATTGTGAGGCAGAATTATTCAACTCAAAATTAACAGGGGCGCCATATTGAACATTGGGATGGAAACGCGCACAACCAGGAAAAGGAGATCCACCGCGGGACGATATTTTGCTTTCAAACAGGACACGCAGGCTCTGCCGTCAGGCAAAGCCTCCCAAAAATATCTTTAACTCGTCATCGTTCCTCTCCACGGAAGTCTTTAGTAAAAGGCGAAAGGCTTATTCGTGATGAAGAGAAACCAGAGTCTTTGACGCTCGCCCCGCTCCTCCCTCCAGCCCTTTGCCACCTCAGCAGCCGTAGCCACGGGTAGCCGGCCTCGAGGGCGTGGTTAGTACTTGGATAAGAGACTGCCTGGGAATACAATAATCGTCATCATCATTTAGATTTATATTACATAGTGCTTCAAGCTTTTTGTCCCTTGCCCCTCCGACAGAGGGCACTGTCTCCCCAGCCATAGGGAAGAGAGAGAAGAGATACATGCAGAGCCACATCATAATTCTCCCAACTGTAGTTGCGCTTTGTGGTTGCGAGCTGGTGTTTGCTCTTTCACTGCTGAAATAATTTGATACCCTTTCAATCACGAGAGAACCTGCTTTGACAATGTAAACATATGTTTCCCATGCTAGTGAAGCCCTTTCACTTGACAAAAAAGTAAGAAAGATAGAGAGAACGTTAGAAAGAAAGAAAGAGAGAAAGAAAGAAAAAGAAAGAAAGAAAGACAGAAAAAAAACACCAAGTCCAAAAGGGAGAGAGCAGAGCCAGGCAAAGTATAAGAGGCTTACCTCCGTCTTGCTCCTCCGCTTACGGCCATACCACCCTGAACACGCCCGATCTCGTCCGATCTCGGAAGCTAAGCAGGGTCGGGCCTGGTTAGTACTTGGATGGGAGACCGCCTGGGAATACCAGGTGCTGTAAGCTTTTTGGCCCTTGCCTCTGGAATAGGGGGCACTGTTTCCCCAACCAAGGCGCAGAGAGAGCTGAGATAGACACACAGCCGCATCCTCATTAAAAGCTGTCGTAGTTGCGCATCCTCATTAAAAGCTGCCGTAGTTGCGCTTGGGGCTCACGAGCTGTTGTTTACGAGGCGCTCACTTTGTCCTATTTTCAGCACTGAAATACCATTAGACAGTTTTAATCAGGGGAGAGCGCGGACGCAGTCCCCCACTACCAGAAATTATGCAGTCGAGATTCCCACATTTGGGGAATTCGCAAGGGTCAGCACAGCCGGAGTGCAATGGCTGAGCCTCGCCCTGGGTGAACCTCCTTCATGATCAAGGTATCTCCCCTGCCAGGTAAGTATGAGTTGGAAACCGCACAAGTCCTCTCACGCCATTGGGAATGGTGTCCCAAACTCTCACGGCGGCTGGGGGAGGGGACAGGATAATACGGCCTCTCCCTCCCCCCGCCCACCACACCACCCCACTTCACCAAACGCTGAGAAACCCAGAAGCCCTGGCTCAGACAAGAATAAGCAAAAGATTGGGGCTTAGAGATTGAACATTGGGTTATGATATTTATGTTTTAATATATGTTTTGCGTTTGTGTTTTATGCATCTCTGTATTTTGTAAATTCTGCACAATTCAATTAGTAAAAATTGTGAGGCAGAATTATTCAACTCAAAATTAACAGGGGCGCCATATTGAACATTGGGATGGAAACGCGCACAACCAGGAAAAGGAGATCCACCGCGGGACGATATTTTGCTTTCAAACAGGACACGCAGGCTCTGCCGTCAGGCAAAGCCTCCCAAAAATATCTTTAACTCGTCATCGTTCCTCTCCACGGAAGTCTTTAGTAAAAGGCGAAAGGCTTATTCGTGATGAAGAGAAACCAGAGTCTTTGACGCTCGCCCCGCTCCTCCCTCCAGCCCTTTGCCACCTCAGCAGCCGTAGCCACGGGTAGCCGGCCTCGAGGGCGTGGTTAGTACTTGGATAAGAGACTGCCTGGGAATACAATAATCGTCATCATCATTTAGATTTATATTACATAGTGCTTCAAGCTTTTTGTCCCTTGCCCCTCCGACAGAGGGCACTGTCTCCCCAGCCATAGGGAAGAGAGAGAAGAGATACATGCAGAGCCACATCATAATTCTCCCAACTGTAGTTGCGCTTTGTGGTTGCGAGCTGGTGTTTGCTCTTTCACTGCTGAAATAATTTGATACCCTTTCAATCACGAGAGAACCTGCTTTGACAATGTAAACATATGTTTCCCATGCTAGTGAAGCCCTTTCACTTGACAAAAAAGTAAGAAAGATAGAGAGAACGTTAGAAAGAAAGAAAGAAAGAGAGAAAGAAAGAAAAAGAAAGAAAGAAAGACAGAAAAAAAACACCAAGTCCAAAAGGGAGAGAGCAGAGCCAGGCAAAGTATAAGAGGCTTACCTCCGTCTTGCTCCTCCGCTTACGGCCATACCACCCTGAACACGCCCGATCTCGTCCGATCTCGGAAGCTAAGCAGGGTCGGGCCTGGTTAGTACTTGGATGGGAGACCGCCTGGGAATACCAGGTGCTGTAAGCTTTTTGGCCCTTGCCTCTGGAATAGGGGGCACTGTTTCCCCAACCAAGGCGCAGAGAGAGCTGAGATAGACACACAGCCGCATCCTCATTAAAAGCTGTCGTAGTTGCGCATCCTCATTAAAAGCTGCCGTAGTTGCGCTTGGGGCTCACGAGCTGTTGTTTACGAGGCGCTCACTTTGTCCTATTTTCAGCACTGAAATACCATTAGACAGTTTTAATCAGGGGAGAGCGCGGACGCAGTCCCCCACTACCAGAAATTATGCAGTCGAGATTCCCACATTTGGGGAATTCGCAAGGGTCAGCACAGCCGGAGTGCAATGGCTGAGCCTCGCCCTGGGTGAACCTCCTTCATGATCAAGGTATCTCCCCTGCCAGGTAAGTATGAGTTGGAAACCGCACAAGTCCTCTCACGCCATTGGGAATGGTGTCCCAAACTCTCACGGCGGCTGGGGGAGGGGACAGGATAATACGGCCTCTCCCTCCCCCCGCCCACCACACCACCCCACTTCACCAAACGCTGAGAAACCCAGAAGCCCTGGCTCAGACAAGAATAAGCAAAAGATTGGGGCTTAGAGATTGAACATTGGGTTATGATATTTATGTTTTAATATATGTTTTGCGTTTGTGTTTTATGCATCTCTGTATTTTGTAAATTCTGCACAATTCAATTAGTAAAAATTGTGAGGCAGAATTATTCAACTCAAAATTAACAGGGGCGCCATATTGAACATTGGGATGGAAACGCGCACAACCAGGAAAAGGAGATCCACCGCGGGACGATATTTTGCTTTCAAACAGGACACGCAGGCTCTGCCGTCAGGCAAAGCCTCCCAAAAATATCTTTAACTCGTCATCGTTCCTCTCCACGGAAGTCTTTAGTAAAAGGCGAAAGGCTTATTCGTGATGAAGAGAAACCAGAGTCTTTGACGCTCGCCCCGCTCCTCCCTCCAGCCCTTTGCCACCTCAGCAGCCGTAGCCACGGGTAGCCGGCCTCGAGGGCGTGGTTAGTACTTGGATAAGAGACTGCCTGGGAATACAATAATCGTCATCATCATTTAGATTTATATTACATAGTGCTTCAAGCTTTTTGTCCCTTGCCCCTCCGACAGAGGGCACTGTCTCCCCAGCCATAGGGAAGAGAGAGAAGAGATACATGCAGAGCCACATCATAATTCTCCCAACTGTAGTTGCGCTTTGTGGTTGCGAGCTGGTGTTTGCTCTTTCACTGCTGAAATAATTTGATACCCTTTCAATCACGAGAGAACCTGCTTTGACAATGTAAACATATGTTTCCCATGCTAGTGAAGCCCTTTCACTTGACAAAAAAGTAAGAAAGATAGAGAGAACGTTAGAAAGAAAGAAAGAAAGAGAGAAAGAAAGAAAAAGAAAGAAAGAAAGACAGAAAAAAAACACCAAGTCCAAAAGGGAGAGAGCAGAGCCAGGCAAAGTATAAGAGGCTTACCTCCGTCTTGCTCCTCCGCTTACGGCCATACCACCCTGAACACGCCCGATCTCGTCCGATCTCGGAAGCTAAGCAGGGTCGGGCCTGGTTAGTACTTGGATGGGAGACCGCCTGGGAATACCAGGTGCTGTAAGCTTTTTGGCCCTTGCCTCTGGAATAGGGGGCACTGTTTCCCCAACCAAGGCGCAGAGAGAGCTGAGATAGACACACAGCCGCATCCTCATTAAAAGCTGTCGTAGTTGCGCATCCTCATTAAAAGCTGCCGTAGTTGCGCTTGGGGCTCACGAGCTGTTGTTTACGAGGCGCTCACTTTGTCCTATTTTCAGCACTGAAATACCATTAGACAGTTTTAATCAGGGGAGAGCGCGGACGCAGTCCCCCACTACCAGAAATTATGCAGTCGAGATTCCCACATTTGGGGAATTCGCAAGGGTCAGCACAGCCGGAGTGCAATGGCTGAGCCTCGCCCTGGGTGAACCAATTTCAATTTTCAATTTTTAGAAACTTTATTAATCATTTGCAAGTAAAACACAAAACATATTTCCATACCAGAATACATACAATAAATACATTACTCATACCCACACCAAAATTCTATTTCATTACAGTCTAGAAAAACTTCATTCCATTTGCCATTTCATCACATTTACACCCACATTGTTACTTTAAAATACATCAATTAGAGCATTTTGATCACCTATCTTCCACCTTTTTTTCAGTTCTGAGTCACTGTATTTCTTTTTCTCCCTTAGGACATAGTCTCTAACCATCGTGAGGCCTACCTTCACTACAGCCTCAGGCTCCAGGTAAAATGTTTTAAATACCACCATGTTTCTTCCCCTCCACAGCCCTTCCTTCATACAGTTAATCACTGCCCACCATCTTTCCCATTTTTTACCTTCCCCTTTCCCCAAATGACCAAACAAGATGTCACTTTCCCCAGGTTCTTTGTACAGCTCCCTTAGCCATGGCCTTAACAGTCCCCACACCCTTTGTGCATAGAAGCAAGACCAGAAAAGATGGCCCACACTTTCTTCCCCACTGCAATTGGGTCTGGGGCATTTTGCACTCCTTGAACAACGTCTCTTTTTCAAAAAGGTCTTTGTTGGCAGGCAACTGTGAACTATTTTCCAAGCTAAGTCCTTATTTAGATTGGACAGGAACGGGGAGTTGACATTTTTCCAAACTTGGATGCACATATTTTCTGTCATAGTCCCCACCGGTACCATTCTCTCAGACTGAGGGGACAGGCCTCTTTCCACCATACCCCTATTCACCTGCCCTAGCGGGGGTTCTCCTAGGCTTGTCGCCTCCAAAAGGGACAACGCCTTGTCGTACAGTTTTGGCCTTGTTTCGGCGTGGGGGGTGTCGAGCGGGGGCCTTTTCCCCATTCTGGTCAGGATCTTCCGGCCCACCCAGAACTTGGCAAAATTGTTCCATAGGCTATCATTACTGTCTTTTAAAACCGCATTTAAGATTGGCGTT
Organism: Borostomias antarcticus; assembly: GCF_949987555.1. NCBI lineage: Eukaryota > Metazoa > Chordata > Actinopteri > Stomiiformes > Stomiidae > Borostomias > Borostomias antarcticus. The sequence goes on from NW_028176396.1 coordinate 1,215,525, forward strand.
AAAAACAAGGCATTTAGCTTGGCACTCAACTCTGGTACAGCCTTACCACCCTTCTCTAATGGCTTATACATTATTTCCCTCTTTACATTTTCCTGCTGGGACCCCCATATGAACTGGAAGATGGTTCTCCTCAGTGGTGTCAAAAAAGAGCTGGGGGCTGGCAGGGTGACCGCCAAGAATGTCATAGACGCCAGCACCTCCGCTTTTATAACTAACACCTTCCCTGTGATGGTGAGGTCTCTATCCTTCCACTGGAGTAGTTTCCCTTTAATCATTGGGAGCCTTTTCTCCCAGTTGACTTTCTCCATGTCCTTCCCTATCTCCACGCCTAGGATTCTCAGTCTGTCATTGTTCTCCTTCAGGCCCAGCTCCTGCTTTTGGCTCCTCCAGTTGATGTACAGGATTTCGCTCTTTGACCTGTTGAGCTTGGCCCCCGATGCCCTGGAAAAACAGTCACTCCACCTGAGGGCCTTGACCGCTGAGCTGTTGTCGGTGCAAAGGATAGTCAGGTCATCCATGTACAGAGTCAGCTTTGCCTCCTTCCCACTGCTCCCTGGTACAAGGAGGCCTCGGATGGAGGAGTCCTGGCGTATCGCGCAGGCCAGTGGCTCCATTGCCAGGATAAACAGGACCACAGACAGAGGGCAACCTTGCCTGACCCCCGATTGCACCTTGAAGGTATCTGTGGTGTTTCCATTCACGACCACCCTACTCACACAGTCATTATAGAGCAGGTCTATCCAGGCTCTCATTTTAGGCCCAAAACCAAAACTCTCCATCACTTCTTTTAAATAAGTATGATTGATTCTGTCAAAGGCCTTTTCCAGGTCCAGGCCGGCTATGCAAAGGGGTACACCGCGGTCCACCGCATAGAGGTATGAGTCTCTCACCAGGGCGAGGCTGTCGCCCATGGACCGCCCCGGTACCACACAGGTCTGGTCCTCTCCCACCACCTTCCCAGCCACCCCCTGCAACCTGAAGAACAGGGCCTTTGCCAGGATTTTACGGTCCACCCCCAGCAGTGTAAGTGGCCTCCAGTTCTTAATGTCCTTTTTATCACCTTTTTTAAACAACAGAGAAATAGTGCCTTCTCTCAGGGATGATGGTAGTTTACCCTTGCAGAGACTCTCATTGAACATTTCCAAAAGGGGGCCCTTTAGTTCTGCCCAAAAGGTGATGTAAAATTCTTTAGGCAGACCATCAGCCCCAGGTGCCTTGTTATTCTGCATGCTGTCTACCGCTTTGGTCAGTTCATTCACAGACAGTTCACAGTCCAACATATCATTACAATCATTGACATTTTTGTTTACTTTTGACAGGAGGCTTTCTAAGGATGCTCTGTCCAGGTCTTCACACCTATAGAGGTCTGTATAGAAGGTATGTACACTGGTAAGTATGTCTTTTATTTCTGTCTGTTCATTACCTTGTTTGTCTTTAATTGCTTCCATGATGTTTCTAGGCCGGGCTAGCTTTCTAAAGAAGTACCTAGAACATTTCTCATGCTCCTCCATATGTTGGATTCTGCTGCGTGTTAGTAGTCCACGACTAGCCTCTGTAGACAGACGTAGCATGTCCCTCTTCAACCTTGCTATGTCCTCTGCTGTTTCAAACCCTGCATGAGCCATTGTATACAGACGTTGTAATTGTGCCTGATAGTTTTTACACTTAAAACGTTTGTTCTTGGCTGCTTTCTTCCCAACCTCTATGAAAAAGGTCTTAACTCTACCCTTCACATCCTCCCACCATTCTCCCACAGAGTCAAAGGCAAACTGAAGCGAGGACCACTGAAACAGTTTTTCTTTAAGTCTACTGACCACCTTTCCATCTTGAAGCAGGGAAATATTTAACTTCCATGACCCTTTACCCTTTTCTGTTTTATCTTTCAGAACCAGAGAGCAGTCAATCTTGGCATGGTCCGAAAAGAAAACCGGCGTCACTGAGGCATCGGCAACCTGCAATCCCCCTGAAGTAAGTACAAAGTCAATTCTGGAATGAGTTCTTCCATTTGTCCATGTGTACCCAGGCAGACTAGGGTTTATGGTACGGAATGTGTCTGTCAGTTTAAAGTCTTGTATGATGTTCTTTAATGTCTCAGAGCTGGAGTCCAGCCTCACTGTACTGGTCGTCAATCTGTCTTTTGTGTCTACCAGGCAGTTGAAATCGCCACCCAAGACCACCTCCCTGCCACACAACAACAGAGGCTGTATTGCTTTTAAGGTATCTTGGCGTTCTTGTAGTTCTGCTGGGCAGTAGACATTAATTAGTCTCAAGTTGACATTCTTCCATTCCCCATCAACAACTAGAATTCTCCCATCTATTATACGTTGTACCCTCTGAATATTGAATCCCCACCCTTTAAATAACACCGCCACCCCAGATGACCTGTTTTTATTGTCACCTGACCACACTGACTGTCCATGGCTCCATCTATCCTCATAAAGCTTGTAGTTTTCCCTGTAGGGTATGTTGCACTCCTGTAATAAGAAGATGTCACTGCCCTCTGAATTCAAAAATGTAAATGCTGATAAACACTTTACAGGGTCGTTCAGGCCTCTAGTGTTAAGTGATGCAATAGCTATAGGAGCCATAGGGTATACTTGGGGGGGGTCACAATCTATGGGGGGCAGGGGTCAGGGGTCCGGACTATCCTGTCCCCTCCTCCCATTCTTCTTTTTCTTCCTAGGTGGTTTCTGATGCCAAATGCCCTCCCCCTCCGCCTCCTTCATTTGAGTGGCGGAGGAGAAGGCAGTCAGACTCTCAGCATCCAGGAAGGACGCAGACATGGATGTTGGGGAGGGCCATACCTGGGGTCCCAGGAGGAGGGACTCTCCTGACGACTCCTGCTGCTGGCGCTTCTGTGATGAAGTCTGCTGTTCTGACGAGCTGTCCAGGAGCAAGGGCAGGGGCTGGGTTGGTCTCTCTGCCTCCTCCGGTCCGCCCCCCAAGACAGAGGTATCGGGGCGGTCTTCAGGGGTCGCTGGTAGGGCAGCCATCATGGTGTCCAGTAGGTCTCTGCAGTCCCTGGCAGAGATGGCGGTGGAGTTTGCTGGGGCCGGATGCTGCACCACTAGCAGGTCCACCTGGGTCTCCTGGCTGTCTACTGCCCATGCTGGACAGTTGGGGGACAGCCTGGAGTTGTCCTTGTCCCCTGAGATGTCTGCTGGGTCATCACTCCAGTCCAGCCGCCCACTCTCGATGTGATGCTCTCTCTCACTGGGCTGCCCGGGCGTCTGGTCCGCTGCTAGCTCAGCTTGCAGGTTTTGCTGGATGTTGGATGTTACACCTTCCTGCTGGGGAGGTTGTTCCTCCTGAGCCTCAGGCCTTGGCTGCACCTCCTCTGGGGCGGGTCGGTCTGCTGCTGCTGGTCCCTCTACCTGGAACGGGTCTGGCTGCCTTGTCCTGTTAGCTGTCCTGTTGGCGTAGGATTGAGGGCAACCTCGGAAGGAGTGGGTGTTATCTCCACAGAGGTTGCACCTCCTTGTCTGATCACAGTCCCTAGTGGCATGGCTGGAACTCTTACAATTCCTGCAGAATGTAATGTTACAGTCGGCAGCTAGGTGTCCCAATGAGCCACACCTCCTACACTCCTTGGGCTGGCCTTGATAGAACACATGGCCTCTCACTGCCCCCAGGTGGATTGTGGAGGGAAGATGACGAAGCTGCCCATTGTTCTCTTCCCGCCTCAGCTTGACATAGAAGCGCCGCGCCCCTGTCCGGATGCCATCTTGATCTCTGAGTTCAATGCCTCTCTGCACGGCACAGTAGTGTGAAATCCAGGTTTGTATATCCTCTGTTGTCACTTTTTCTGAATACATGATGACTGTGACTGTTCTAGCATCCCTTTCTGACAGTGGAGTGAATGTAATATTGTCCAGCCTGGGATTGTTCACTTTTTTCATTCTGAATCTCTCCACACACTGCTCAAAGAAGTCAAACGTTGCAAAAATTACCTCAAATACTTTTCTTCCTGGAAGGGCAAAGATGTAATCAAGCTGGGCAGCTGCAAATCCCAATTCTGTTTGTAGAATCTTCCTTGAAAACTGCAGGCGGTCCATCTCCAGGTTGCCTTGTAATTCAAAACGGACAGCATTCCTCCTCGTCACTGGTGTAGCCATTTTGGATTTCACGTTATGTAGTCAAGATGTGGTCAAATGTTCAAGGTTCCCCCAGGAGGCGCCCTGGGTGAACCTCCTTCATGATCAAGGTATCTCCCCTGCCAGGTAAGTATGAGTTGGAAACCGCACAAGTCCTCTCACGCCATTGGGAATGGTGTCCCAAACTCTCACGGCGGCTGGGGGAGGGGACAGGATAATACGGCCTCTCCCTCCCCCCGCCCACCACACCACCCCACTTCACCAAACGCTGAGAAACCCAGAAGCCCTGGCTCAGACAAGAATAAGCAAAAGATTGGGGCTTAGAGATTGAACATTGGGTTATGATATTTATGTTTTAATATATGTTTTGCGTTTGTGTTTTATGCATCTCTGTATTTTGTAAATTCTGCACAATTCAATTAGTAAAAATTGTGAGGCAGAATTATTCAACTCAAAATTAACAGGGGCGCCATATTGAACATTGGGATGGAAACGCGCACAACCAGGAAAAGGAGATCCACCGCGGGACGATATTTTGCTTTCAAACAGGACACGCAGGCTCTGCCGTCAGGCAAAGCCTCCCAAAAATATCTTTAACTCGTCATCGTTCCTCTCCACGGAAGTCTTTAGTAAAAGGCGAAAGGCTTATTCGTGATGAAGAGAAACCAGAGTCTTTGACGCTCGCCCCGCTCCTCCCTCCAGCCCTTTGCCACCTCAGCAGCCGTAGCCACGGGTAGCCGGCCTCGAGGGCGTGGTTAGTACTTGGATAAGAGACTGCCTGGGAATACAATAATCGTCATCATCATTTAGATTTATATTACATAGTGCTTCAAGCTTTTTGTCCCTTGCCCCTCCGACAGAGGGCACTGTCTCCCCAGCCATAGGGAAGAGAGAGAAGAGATACATGCAGAGCCACATCATAATTCTCCCAACTGTAGTTGCGCTTTGTGGTTGCGAGCTGGTGTTTGCTCTTTCACTGCTGAAATAATTTGATACCCTTTCAATCACGAGAGAACCTGCTTTGACAATGTAAACATATGTTTCCCATGCTAGTGAAGCCCTTTCACATGACAAAAAAGTAAGAAAGATAGAGAGAACGTTAGAAAGAAAGAAAGAGAGAAAGAAAGAAAAAGAAAGAAAGAAAGACAGAAAAAAAACACCAAGTCCAAAAGGGAGAGAGCAGAGCCAGGCAAAGTATAAGAGGCTTACCTCCGTCTTGCTCCTCCGCTTACGGCCATACCACCCTGAACACGCCCGATCTCGGAAGCTAAGCAGGGTCGGGCCTGGTTAGTACTTGGATGGGAGACCGCCTGGGAATACCAGGTGCTGTAAGCTTTTTGGCCCTTGCCTCTGCAATAGGGGGCACTGTTTCCCCAACCAAGGCGCAGAGAGAGCTGAGATAGACACACAGCCGCATCCTCATTAAAAGCTGTCGTAGTTGCGCATCCTCATTAAAAGCTGCCGTAGTTGCGCTTGGGGCTCACAAGCTGTTGTTTACGAGGCGCCCACTTTGTCCTATTTTCAGCACTGAAATACCATTAGACAGTTTTAATCAGGGGAGAGCGCGGACGCAGTCCCCCACTACCAGAAATTATGCAGTCGAGATTCCCACATTTGGGGAATTCGCAAGGGTCAGCACAGCCGGAGTGCAATGGCTGAGCCTCGCCCTGGGTGAACCTCCTTCATGATCAAGGTATCTCCCCTGCCAGGTAAGTATGAGTTGGAAACCGCACAAGTCCTCTCACGCCATTGGGAATGGTGTCCCAAACTCTCACGGCGGCTGGGGGAGGGGACAGGATAATACGGCCTCTCCCTCCCCCCGCCCACCACACCACCCCACTTCACCAAACGCTGAGAAACCCAGAAGCCCTGGCTCAGACAAGAATAAGCAAAAGATTGGGGCTTAGAGATTGAACATTGGGTTATGATATTTATGTTTTAATATATGTTTTGCGTTTGTGTTTTATGCATCTCTGTATTTTGTAAATTCTGCACAATTCAATTAGTAAAAATTGTGAGGCAGAATTATTCAACTCAAAATTAACAGGGGCGCCATATTGAACATTGGGATGGAAACGCGCACAACCAGGAAAAGGAGATCCACCGCGGGACGATATTTTGCTTTCAAACAGGACACGCAGGCTCTGCCGTCAGGCAAAGCCTCCCAAAAATATCTTTAACTCGTCATCATTCCTCTCCACGGAAGTCTTTAGTAAAAGGCGAAAGGCTTATTCGTGATGAAGAGAAACCAGAGTCTTTGATGCTCGCCCCGCTCCTCCCTCCAGCCCTTTGCCACCTCAGCAGCCGTAGCCACGGGTAGCCGGCCTCGAGGGCGTGGTTAGTACTTGGATAAGAGACTGCCTGGGAATACAATAATCGTCATCATCATTTAGATTTATATTACATAGTGCTTCAAGCTTTTTGTCCCTTGCCCCTCCGACAGAGGGCACTGTCTCCCCAGCCATAGGGAAGAGAGAGAAGAGATACATGCAGAGCCACATCATAATTCTCCCAACTGTAGTTGCGCTTTGTGGTTGCGAGCTGGTGTTTGCTCTTTCACTGCTGAAATAATTTGATACCCTTTCAATCACGAGAGAACCTGCTTTGACAATGTAAACATATGTTTCCCATGCTAGTGAAGCCCTTTCACTTGACAAAAAAGTAAGAAAGATAGAGAGAACGTTAGAAAGAAAGAAAGAAAGAAAGAAAAAGAAAGAAAGAAAGACAGAAAAAAAACACCAAGTCCAAAAGGGAGAGAGCAGAGCCAGGCAAAGTATAAGAGGCTTACCTCCGTCTTGCTCCTCCGCTTACGGCCATACCACCCTGAACACGCCCGATCTCGTCCGATCTCGGAAGCTAAGCAGGGTCGGGCCTGGTTAGTACTTGGATGGGAGACCGCCTGGGAATACCAGGTGCTGTAAGCTTTTTGGCCCTTGCCTCTGGAATAGGGGGCACTGTTTCCCCAACCAAGGCGCAGAGAGAGCTGAGATAGACACACAGCCGCATCCTCATTAAAAGCTGTCGTAGTTGCGCATCCTCATTAAAAGCTGCCGTAGTTGCGCTTGGGGCTCACGAGCTGTTGTTTACGAGGCGCCCACTTTGTCCTATTTTCAGCACTGAAATACCATTAGACAGTTTTAATCAGGGGAGAGCGCGGACGCAGTCCCCCACTACCAGAAATTATGCAGTCGAGATTCCCACATTTGGGGAATTCGCAAGGGTCAGCACAGCCGGAGTGCAATGGCTGAGCCTCGCCCTGGGTGAACCTCCTTCATGATCAAGGTATCTCCCCTGCCAGGTAAGTATGAGTTGGAAACCGCACAAGTCCTCTCACGCCATTGGGAATGGTGTTCCAAACTCTCACGGCGGCTGGGGGAGGGGACAGGATAATACGGCCTCTCCCTCCCCCCGCCCACCACACCACCCCACTTCACCAAACGCTGAGAAACCCAGAAGCCCTGGCTCAGACAAGAATAAGCAAAAGATTGGGGCTTAGAGATTGAACATTGGGTTATGATATTTATGTTTTAATATATGTTTTGCGTTTGTGTTTTATGCATCTCTGTATTTTGTAAATTCTGCACAATTCAATTAGTAAAAATTGTGAGGCAGAATTATTCAACTCAAAATTAACAGGGGCGCCATATTGAACATTGGGATGGAAACGCGCACAACCAGGAAAAGGAGATCCACCGCGGGACGATATTTTGCTTTCAAACAGGACACGCAGGCTCTGCCGTCAGGCAAAGCCTCCCAAAAATATCTTTAACTCGTCATCGTTCCTCTCCACGGAAGTCTTTAGTAAAAGGCGAAAGGCTTATTCGTGATGAAGAGAAACCAGAGTCTTTGATGCTCGCCCCGCTCCTCCCTCCAGCCCTTTGCCACCTCAGCAGCCGTAGCCACGGGTAGCCGGCCTCGAGGGCGTGGTTAGTACTTGGATAAGAGACTGCCTGGGAATACAATAATCGTCATCATCATTTAGATTTATATTACATAGTGCTTCAAGCTTTTTGTCCCTTGCCCCTCCGACAGAGGGCACTGTCTCCCCAGCCATAGGGAAGAGAGAGAAGAGATACATGCAGAGCCACATCATAATTCTCCCAACTGTAGTTGCGCTTTGTGGTTGCGAGCTGGTGTTTGCTCTTTCACTGCTGAAATAATTTGATACCCTTTCAATCACGAGAGAACCTGCTTTGACAATGTAAACATATGTTTCCCATGCTAGTGAAGCCCTTTCACTTGACAAAAAAGTAAGAAAGATAGAGAGAACGTTAGAAAGAAAGAAAGAAAGAAAGAAAAAGAAAGAAAGAAAGACAGAAAAAAAACACCAAGTCCAAAAGGGAGAGAGCAGAGCCAGGCAAAGTATAAGAGGCTTACCTCCGTCTTGCTCCTCCGCTTACGGCCATACCACCCTGAACACGCCCGATCTCGTCCGATCTCGGAAGCTAAGCAGGGTCGGGCCTGGTTAGTACTTGGATGGGAGACCGCCTGGGAATACCAGGTGCTGTAAGCTTTTTGGCCCTTGCCTCTGGAATAGGGGGCACTGTTTCCCCAACCAAGGCGCAGAGAGAGCTGAGATAGACACACAGCCGCATCCTCATTAAAAGCTGTCGTAGTTGCGCATCCTCATTAAAAGCTGCCGTAGTTGCGCTTGGGGCTCACGAGCTGTTGTTTACGAGGCGCCCACTTTGTCCTATTTTCAGCACTGAAATACCATTAGACAGTTTTAATCAGGGGAGAGCGCGGACGCAGTCCCCCACTACCAGAAATTATGCAGTCGAGATTCCCACATTTGGGGAATTCGCAAGGGTCAGCACAGCCGGAGTGCAATGGCTGAGCCTCGCCCTGGGTGAACCTCCTTCATGATCAAGGTATCTCCCCTGCCAGGTAAGTATGAGTTGGAAACCGCACAAGTCCTCTCACGCCATTGGGAATGGTGTTCCAAACTCTCACGGCGGCTGGGGGAGGGGACAGGATAATACGGCCTCTCCCTCCCCCCGCCCACCACACCACCCCACTTCACCAAACGCTGAGAAACCCAGAAGCCCTGGCTCAGACAAGAATAAGCAAAAGATTGGGGCTTAGAGATTGAACATTGGGTTATGATATTTATGTTTTAATATATGTTTTGCGTTTGTGTTTTATGCATCTCTGTATTTTGTAAATTCTGCACAATTCAATTAGTAAAAATTGTGAGGCAGAATTATTCAACTCAAAATTAACAGGGGCGCCATATTGAACATTGGGATGGAAACGCGCACAACCAGGAAAAGGAGATCCACCGCGGGACGATATTTTGCTTTCAAACAGGACACGCAGGCTCTGCCGTCAGGCAAAGCCTCCCAAAAATATCTTTAACTCGTCATCGTTCCTCTCCACGGAAGTCTTTAGTAAAAGGCGAAAGGCTTATTCGTGATGAAGAGAAACCAGAGTCTTTGACGCTCGCCCCGCTCCTCCCTCCAGCCCTTTGCCACCTCAGCAGCCGTAGCCACGGGTAGCCGGCCTCGAGGGCGTGGTTAGTACTTGGATAGGAGACTGCCTGGGAATACAATAATCGTCATCATCATTTAGATTTATATTACATAGTGCTTCAAGCTTTTTGTCCCTTGCCCCTCCGACAGAGGGCACTGTCTCCCCAGCCATAGGGAAGAGAGAGAAGAGATACATGCAGAGCCACATCATAATTCTCCCAACTGTAGTTGCGCTTTGTGGTTGCGAGCTGGTGTTTGCTCTTTCACTGCTGAAATAATTTGATACCCTTTCAATCACGAGAGAACCTGCTTTGACAATGTAAACATATGTTTCCCATGCTAGTGAAGCCCTTTCACTTGACAAAAAAGTAAGAAAGATAGAGAGAACGTTAGAAAGAAAGAAAGAAAGAGAGAAAGAAAAAGAAAGAAAGAAAGAAAGAAAGACAGAAAAAAAACACCAAGTCCAAAAGGGAGAGAGCAGAGCCAGGCAAAGTATAAGAGGCTTACCTCCATCTTGCTCCTCCACTTACGGCCATACCACCCTGAACACGCCCGATCTCGTCCGATCTCGGGTCGGGCCTGGTTAGTACTTGGATGGGAGACCGCCGGGGAATACCAGGTGCTGTAAGCTTTTTGGCCCTTGCCTCTGCAATAGGGGGCACTGTTTCCCCAACCAAGGCGCAGAGAGAGCTGAGATAGACACACAGCCGCATCCTCATTAAAAGCTGCCGTAGTTGCGCATCCTCATTAAAAGCTGCCGTAGTTGCGCTTGGGGCTCACGAGCTGTTGTTTACGAGGCGCCCACTTTGTCCTATTTTCAGCACTGAAATACCATTAGACAGTTTTAATCAGGGGAGAGCGCGGACGCAGTCCCCCACTACCAGAAATTATGCAGTCGAGATTCCCACATTTGGGGAATTCGCAAGGGTCAGCACAGCCGGAGTGCAATGGCTGAGCCTCGCCCTGGGTGAACCAATTTCAATTTTTCAATTTTTAGAAACTTTATTAATCATTTGCAAGTAAAACACAAAACATATTTCCATACCAGAATACATACAATAAATACATTACTCATACCCACACCAAAATTCTATTTCATTACAGTCTAGAAAAACTTAATTCCATTTGCCATTTCATCACATTTACACCCACATTGTTACTTTAAAATACATCAATTAGAGCATTTTGATCACCTATCTTCCACCTTTTTTTCAGTTCTGAGTCACTGTATTTCTTTTTCTCCCTTAGGACATAGTCTCTAACCATCGTGAGGCCTACCTTCACTACAGCCTCAGGCTCCAGGTAAAATGTTTTAAATACCACCATGTTTCTTCCCCTCCACAGCCCTTCCTTCATACAGTTAATCACTGCCCACCATCTTTCCCATTTTTTACCTTCCCCTTTCCCCAAATGACCAAACAAGATGTCACTTTCCCCAGGTTCTTTGTACAGCTCCCTTAGCCATGGCCTTAACAGTCCCCACACCCTTTGTGCATAGAAGCAAGACCAGAAAAGATGGCCCACACTTTCTTCCCCACTGCAATTGGGTCTGGGGCATTTTGCACTCCTTGAACAACGTCTCTTTTTCAAAAAGGTCTTTGTTGGCAGGCAACTGTGAACTATTTTCCAAGCTAAGTCCTTATTTAGATTGGACAGGAACGGGGAGTTGACATTTTTCCAAACTTGGATGCACATATTTTCTGTCATAGTCCCCACCGGTACCATTCTCTCAGACTGAGGGGACAGGCCTCTTTCCACCATACCCCTATTCACCTGCCCTAGCGGGGGTTCTCCTAGGCTTGTCGCCTCCAAAAGGGACAACGCCTTGTCGTACAGTTTTGGCCTTGTTTCGGCGTGGGGGGTGTCGAGCGGGGGCCTTTTCCCCATTCTGGTCAGGATCTTCCGGCCCACCCAGAACTTGGCAAAATTGTTCCATAGGCTATCATTACTGTCTTTTAAAACCGCATTTAAGATTGGCGTTAAAAACAAGGCATTAAGCTTGGCACTCAACTCTGGTACAGCCTTACCACCCTTCTCTAATGGCTTATACATTATTTCCCTCTTTACATTTTCCTGCTGGGACCCCCATATGAACTGGAAGATGGTTCTCCTCAGTGGTGTCAAAAAAGAGCTGGGGGCTGGCAGGGTGACCGCCAAGAATGTCATAGACGCCAGCACCTCCGCTTTTATAACTAACACCTTCCCTGTGATGGTGAGGTCTCTATCCTTCCACTGGAGTAGTTTCCCTTTAATCATTGGGAGCCTTTTCTCCCAGTTGACTTTCTCCATGTCCTTCCCTATCTCCACGCCTAGGATTCTCAGTCTGTCATTGTTCTCCTTCAGGCCCAGCTCCTGCTTTTGGCATCTCCAGTTGATGTACAGGATTTCGCTCTTTGACCTGTTGAGCTTGGCCCCCGATGCCCTGGAAAAACAGTCACTCCACCTGAGGGCCTTGACCGCTGAGCTGTTGTCGGTGCAAAGGATAGTCAGGTCATCCATGTACAGAGTCAGCTTTGCCTCCTTCCCACTGCTCCCTGGTACAAGGAGGCCTCGGATGGAGGAGTCCTGGCGTATCGCGCAGGCCAGTGGCTCCATTGCCAGGATAAACAGGACCACAGACAGAGGGCAACCTTGCCTGACCCCCGATTGCACCTTGAAGGTATCTGTGGTGTTTCCATTCACGACCACCCTACTCACACAGTCATTATAGAGCAGGTCTATCCAGGCTCTCATTTTAGGCCCAAAACCAAAACTCTCCATCACTTCTTTTAAATAAGTATGATTGATTCTGTCAAAGGCCTTTTCCAGGTCCAGGCCGGCTATGCAAAGGGGTACACCGCGGTCCACCGCATAGAGGTATGAGTCTCTCACCAGGGCGAGGCTGTCGCCCATGGACCGCCCCGGTACCACACAGGTCTGGTCCTCTCCCACCACCTTCCCAGCCACCCCCTGCAACCTGAAGAACAGGGCCTTTGCCAGGATTTTACGGTCCACCCCCAGCAGTGTAAGTGGCCTCCAGTTCTTAATGTCCTTTTTATCACCTTTTTTAAACAACAGAGAAATAGTGCCTTCTCTCAGGGATGATGGTAGTTTACCCTTGCAGAGACTCTCATTGAACATTTCCAAAAGGGGGCCCTTTAGTTCTGCCCAAAAGGTGATGTAAAATTCTTTAGGCAGACCATCAGCCCCAGGTGCCTTGTTATTCTGCATGCTGTCTACCGCTTTGGTCAGTTCATTCACAGACAGTTCACAGTCCAACATATCATTACAATCATTGACATTTTTGTTTACTTTTGACAGGAGGCTTTCTAAGGATGCTCTGTCCAGGTCTTCACACCTATAGAGGTCTGTATAGAAGGTATGTACACTGGTAAGTATGTCTTTTATTTCTGTCTGTTCATTACCTTGTTTGTCTTTAATTGCTTCCATGATGTTTCTAGGCCGGGCTAGCTTTCTAAAGAAGTACCTAGAACATTTCTCATGCTCCTCCATATGTTGGATTCTGCTGCGTGTTAGTAGTCCACGACTAGCCTCTGTAGACAGACGTAGCATGTCCCTCTTCAACCTTGCTATGTCCTCTGCTGTTTCAAACCCTGCATGAGCCATTGTATACAGACGTTGTAATTGTGCCTGATAGTTTTTACACTTAAAACGTTTGTTCTTGGCTGCTTTCTTCCCAACCTCTATGAAAAAGGTCTTAACTCTACCCTTCACATCCTCCCACCATTCTCCCACAGAGTCAAAGGCAAACTGAAGCGAGGACCACTGAAACAGTTTTTCTTTAAGTCTACTGACCACCTTTCCATCTTGAAGCAGGGAAATATTTAACTTCCATGACCCTTTACCCTTTTCTGTTTTATCTTTCAGAACCAGAGAGCAGTCAATCTTGGCATGGTCCGAAAAGAAAACCGGCGTCACTGAGGCATCGGCAACCTGCAATCCCCCTGAAGTAAGTACAAAGTCAATTCTGGAATGAGTTCTTCCATTTGTCCATGTGTACCCAGGCAGACTAGGGTTTATGGTACGGAATGTGTCTGTCAGTTTAAAGTCTTGTATGATGTTCTTTAATGTCTCAGAGCTGGAGTCCAGCCTCACTGTACTGGTCGTCAATCTGTCTTTTGTGTCTACCAGGCAGTTGAAATCGCCACCCAAGACCACCTCCCTGCCACACAACAACAGAGGCTGTATTGCTTTTAAGGTATCTTGGCGTTCTTGTAGTTCTGCTGGGCAGTAGACATTAATTAGTCTCAAGTTGACATTCTTCCATTCCCCATCAACAACTAGAATTCTCCCATCTATTATACGTTGTACCCTCTGAATATTGAATCCCCACCCTTTAAATAACACCGCCACCCCAGATGACCTGTTTTTATTGTCACCTGACCACACTGACTGTCCATGGCTCCATCTATCCTCATAAAGCTTGTAGTTTTCCCTGTAGGGTATGTTGCACTCCTGTAATAAGAAGATGTCACTGCCCTCTGAATTCAAAAATGTAAATGCTGATAAACACTTTACAGGGTCGTTCAGGCCTCTAGTGTTAAGTGATGCAATAGCTATAGGAGCCATAGGGTATACTTGGGGGGGGTCACAATCTATGGGGGGCAGGGGTCAGGGGTCCGGACTATCCTGTCCCCTCCTCCCATTCTTCTTTTTCTTCCTAGGTGGTTTCTGATGCCAAATGCCCTCCCCCTCCGCCTCCTTCATTTGAGTGGCGGAGGAGAAGGCAGTCAGACTCTCAGCATCCAGGAAGGACGCAGACATGGATGTTGGGGAGGGCCATACCTGGGGTCCCAGGAGGAGGGACTCTCCTGACGACTCCTGCTGCTGGCGCTTCTGTGATGAAGTCTGCTGTTCTGACGAGCTGTCCAGGAGCAAGGGCAGGGGCTGGGTTGGTCTCTCTGCCTCCTCCGGTCCGCCCCCCAAGACAGAGGTATCGGGGCGGTCTTCAGGGGTCGCTGGTAGGGCAGCCATCATGGTGTCCAGTAGGTCTCTGCAGTCCCTGGCAGAGATGGCGGTGGAGTTTGCTGGGGCCGGATGCTGCACCACTAGCAGGTCCACCTGGGTCTCCTGGCTGTCTACTGCCCATGCTGGACAGTTGGGGGACAGCCTGGAGTTGTCCTTGTCCCCTGAGATGTCTGCTGGGTCATCACTCCAGTCCAGCCGCCCACTCTCGATGTGATGCTCTCTCTCACTGGGCTGCCCGGGCGTCTGGTCCGCTGCTAGCTCAGCTTGCAGGTTTTGCTGGATGTTGGATGTTACACCTTCCTGCTGGGGAGGTTGTTCCTCCTGAGCCTCAGGCCTTGGCTGCACCTCCTCTGGGGCGGGTCGGTCTGCTGCTGCTGGTCCCTCTACCTGGAACGGGTCTGGCTGCCTTGTCCTGTTAGCTGTCCTGTTGGCGTAGGATTGAGGGCAACCTCGGAAGGAGTGGGTGTTATCTCCACAGAGGTTGCACCTCCTTGTCTGATCACAGTCCCTAGTGGCATGGCTGGAACTCTTACAATTCCTGCAGAATGTAATGTTACAGTCGGCAGCTAGGTGTCCCAATGAGCCACACCTCCTACACTCCTTGGGCTGGCCTTGATAGAACACATGGCCTCTCACTGCCCCCAGGTGGATTGTGGAGGGAAGATGACGAAGCTGCCCATTGTTCTCTTCCCGCCTCAGCTTGACATAGAAGCGCCGCGCCCCTGTCCGGATGCCATCTTGATCTCTGAGTTCAATGCCTCTCTGCACGGCACAGTAGTGTGAAATCCAGGTTTGTATATCCTCTGTTGTCACTTTTTCTGAATACATGATGACTGTGACTGTTCTAGCATCCCTTTCTGACAGTGGAGTGAATGTAATATTGTCCAGCCTGGGATTGTTCACTTTTTTCCTTCTGAATCTCTCCACACACTGCTCAAAGAAGTCAAACGTTGCAAAAATTACCTCAAATACTTTTCTTCCTGGAAGGGCAAAGATGTAATCAAGCTGGGCAGCTGCAAATCCCAATTCTGTTTGTAGAATCTTCCTTGAAAACTGCAGGCGGTCCATCTCCAGGTTGCCTTGTAATTCAAAACGGACAGCATTCCTCCTCGTCACTGGTGTAGCCATTTTGGATTTCACGTTATGTAGTCAAGATGTGGTCAAATGTTCAAGGTTCCCCCAGGAGGCGCCCTGGGTGAACCACTTCACTTTTCACTTTTTAGGTTTTTTATTGTTCAATTGCAGATAAAGATACGATTACAGGCAGACACACAACAATCTTAATTCTTTAGTCAAATCACAAATTAAGTAATTTAAAAACAGTTTACAGTCATCAGTATATTGGGGGGAACCTTCCACAAATCTAACTTCATTTTATCGTCTTTAACAGTTTTATCCTTAATAATATAATCTCTAAAAATGGACATCAAATTTTTCATCACATCAGACATTGGGACGCTATGTTTTTTATAGACCCATACATTCCTGGATCTCCAGAGACAGTCCTTTACACAATTTATTATAACCCACCACTTAATTACATTCTCTGGAGATTTACCAAGTAAAAAACCATATGCAATATCGTCAAAGGTTGAAGGGGCTCTATATAGGTTCTGCAACCAAGGGGCTACTAGTGCCCACACCCTCTTAGCATAGGGGCATGACCACAGTAAGTGGGCTACGGTCTCATCACTCCCACAAGTTGTTCTAGGACACATGGGGCTCCTGGTACAGCGTCTCCTCTTAAGGAAGGCTCTAGTGGGTAAACATTGGTGGGCGACCTGCCATGCTAGGTCTTTGTGTATATTGGTCAGGGTGTTGTTGTTTACGTTTGCCCAAACCAGTGTACACTTGTCCTCTGTCAGTGCGCCCACCGGAGCTAGTAATTGTAGCTGTGGGGACAACACTTTCTCTACCTGTACTCTTGCCATCCTCTGTGGTGAGATTACTGCAAGCCCCTGTGGTAACTTCTTCAATACCATGTTGTAGATTGGTGGGCAGCTCTCAGCATGAGGTATATTTAGGGCTGGTCTTTTCCCCCATGTAGTTAAAACATTGCGACCAACCCACAGTCTGGCAAAGTCGGTCCAGATTGGACCCTGTCCCTCACTAAGACAGGCTTTTAGGATTGGGGATACAAACATGGCCTTAAACTTTGTTTCAAATTCTGGAACTGCCCTTCCACCCTTTGCAATCGATTTGTGCATGATGTCTCTCCTCAACTTCTCCTGTTTGCACCCCCAGATGAAATGGAATATAACCTTTCTAAGAGACACCATGGCCTTCTGGGGGATTGGAAAGGTGGCTGCCAGATGTGATAGGGAGGCTAGGACTTCTGCCTTCACTACTAACACCTTCCCAGTAAGGGTGAGCTCCCTGTCCTGCCACTGGATCAGTTTGCTTCTTACTTTAGGTAATTTGGCAGCCCAGTTGCAGGATTCCATGTTTTTACCAATCTGGACGCCCAGCACTTTAATGGTATCTCGTCTTTCCAACAGGCCCAGGTGGTCAATAGGCTCCTGCCAGTTGAGGTGCAGTGTCTCACACTTGTTCTTATTTACTCTAGTGCCAGAGGCCAGTGTGAAGTTGTCACACACTGTTAGGGTCTCTCTGACAGATGCATTGTCCGCTAACAGAAGGGTGAGGTCATCCATGTAAATGGAGAGTTTGGCTTGTCTCCCGTTACTCCCTGGTACCGATATCCCATTGATGTTCCTATGGTTTCTAAGGGCGCATGCCAGGGGTTCAATGGCAAGGACAAAAAGGGCTGCGGAAAGCGGGCAGCCTTGCCGCACGCCTGCTTGTATGTCTACAGGGTCTGTGGTCCCCCCATTTACCATTACTACACTGGTACAATCTGTGTATAGTAACTCAACCCACCTCCTAAAGGTTGAACCAAATTTGAGGTGGGCGAGGACAACTTTTAGATAGTTATGACTAACACTGTCAAAGGCCTTCTCCAAATCTAGGCCCAAAATACATAAAGGGTGATTACGATCCTGACAGTAGAGGTACGTGTCTCTTACAAGTGCTAGACTATCACACATAGACCGTCCTGGGATGCTACAGGTTTGGTCTAAGTGGACAATGCTGCCAACTACTGGTTGGAGTCTGAAATACAGCGCTTTTGCAAGGATTTTAACATCTACTCCTAACAGTGTCAGGGGTCTCCAGTTCTTAAGGTCTTCTTTTGGGCCCTTCTTGTACAACAGGGATATTGAACCTTTTTTCAAAGATAAAGGTAATGTACCCCTGTCCAGACTCTCTTTAAAAACTTCTAAGTCTTTTGAAGAAGTAGCGGGTACATCTTTCATTCTCCTCCAGGTGTTGTATGCGACTTCTTGTGAGGAGGCCTTTACTCTTTTCATTTGTTAGTCTCATCATCTCTTTTTTTAAATTAGAGATGTCCTCTCTAACATCAAACCCTGAGAGGGCAAGGGAGTAACAGCGCTGAAGTCTACCTTGAAGTCTACCCTGGTAGGACCGTTTCATTGCCGCAAGTCTTCTGCCCTCCAGCATGAAGAATGCTTTAGTTCTCTGCTTTGTTTCTTCCCACCAGTCCCCTAACGAATCATACATGCACTGCAAGGTTTTCCACTGTTCCAATTTTCCTTTAAATTTTGATACAGTAGTGACATTTTCCAATAAACTTATGTTTAATTTCCAGGAACCTGGGCGTTGGCGTACTGTATCTTTAATCTCAAAGCAGCAGGTGAGTTTTGCATGATCCGAGTATGGGACTGGTGTTACAGAGCTGGCTACTGGGGTCACTCCTGCAGAGGTGAGGAGCAAATCGATACGGGAAAGGGTTCTACCATTTGACCATGTGAAGCCTGGGGTTTGAGGGTTTGTAAAAAGGAAGGTGTCAGTTAGCCTACAGTCGTCAATCAAGTTGACCAATGCATGAGAACTAGCATCTAATCTGACATCAGCAGTAGATATCGACCTTCTGTCCTTTTTTTCGCAAATACAGTTAAAGTCTCCACCTATGATCACCTCCCACCCACAGAAAACCAGCGGTTGAATAGACTGTATGGTTTCTAGCCGATCTTGGAGTTCAGAGGGACAATAGATATTTATTACTCTGAGTTTTTTACCATTAACCTCAAGGTCAACGCAGAGTAGGCGTCCATCAATAACTCTCTGGACTCTTTTGGTAACAAAGGACTGTCCTCTCAGGAGTACTGCAACTCCAGATGATCTGTTCCTGTTGTCTCCTGACCAGACTGATTCACCATGGGGCCATCTTTTCTGATAACAAGAATAATTGTCCATATATGGGATGTTGCATTCCTGTAATAAAATTATATCACCATTGTCCCCATACAAATCATCAACCACAGACTGACATTTGATGGGGTCATTGAGGCCTCTGGTGTTAATGGTGATAATAGAAAAGGGGGCCATAGAGGATTTTTAATGGGATCGCATTCTAAGGGGTTCAGGGGACTTGCCTCTTCTCTCTATCCTTATCTCTTTTCTTCTTCTTTGGCTCTTTCTGATGCCCGACTTCATCCCTCCTCCCCACCTTCATCTGGGTGGCAGTGGAGAAGACACTCAGGCTTTGAGCGTCCAGGAAGGAGCCGGACCTCGAGGTTAGAGCGGGCCATACCTGGGCGTCTTGTAAGAGTGACTCTTCAGATGAGTCCTGGAGCAGTCGCTTCTGCGATGGGGTTCGGCTCTCGGGGTCTTGGAGGAGTGGCCCTTCTGAAGAGTGGAAGAGGGGCTCTTCTGATGACAGGGACGAGAGCTGTGATGCTCCCTTTTCCACCTCGGAGATGGTAGCGTGGCCTCCAGGGGACGCTCCTAGCCCTGCCATCAGGTTATCCAGGAAGTCTCTGCAGTCCTGGGCTGAGATGGCAGTGGAGTTCACCGGGGCTGTGTCCTGCGCTGCTTGCAGGTCGGCCTGGGTCTCCTGGCTGATAGCTGCCCATTCTGGACGGTTGGGGGCCAGCCTGGAGTCGTCCTCATCCCCGGAGTACTCTGCACTCCAGTCCAGTCGGTCGCCTTCATCAGCGGGGTCCACAGCCTGTTCCTCTGTTGCCACCAGGGTTCCCTTTGCCCTCGCCTGCTCTGCCCTCTCCGCCGCCGGCGTTCCCTCTGCCGTGGCCGGGTTTCCGTCCGCCCTCGCCGCCGTCTGCTCCACTGTCGCCGGGGTTCCCTCTGCCCTCACCGCTGCCTGCTCCACTGCCGCCGGGTTTCCGTCTGCCCTCGCCGCCGCCTGCTCCACTGCCACTGGGGGTCCCTCTGCCCTCGCCGCATCTCCCCCTGCTCTCGCCGCCGGGGTTCCTTCTGCCGTCGATGCCATCTGCTCCCCCGCTGCTTTTGCTGGAGTTCCCTCTGCCATCACTGCCGGGGGACCGGTGCCGTCTGCCTGGGCGCTGGGTTGTCTGCCATCTGGGGCAGGGTGGTTCTCTGCTGCTGGTTGATCGGGTTGGGGGGGGACTTGCTGCCTTGTCCGGTTTGCGTATGACTGAGGGCAGTCTCTGAAGGAATGTGTATTTTCCCCACAGAGATTGCACCTCATCGGCTGGTTGCAGTCCCTGGTGGCGTGGCTGGAGTTCCTGCAGTTCCTGCAGAAGGTGACGATGCAGTCAGCGGCCAGATGTCCTTCGGCTCCACACTTTCTGCATTCCTTTGGTTGGCCTTGGTAGAATACCTGCCCCCTGACCTGCCCCAGCTGGATCGTTGAGGGCACATGGCTCAGCTGCTCTCTACCATCAAACGCTTGCCTCCGGAGCTTCACATAAAAGCGCCGTGCTCCTGTACGGATGCCATCCTGGTCCCTCATCTCCATTCCTCTGTTCACCATGCAGTATCTAGACAACCAGGTCTGAATGTCCTCAGTTGTGACTTTCTCAGAATACATGAGAACTGTGATATTTTTAGAGTCTCTTTCTGACAAGGGGGTCAGGACAATGTTTTCCAGTCTGAGATTACTAGCTTTCTTCTGTGTAAATCGTTCAAGACATTGCTCAAAGTAGTAAAATGTTGAGAAGATTACCTCAAACACTTTTTTCCCTGGCAGGGCAAAGATATAATCCAGCTGGGCAGGTGTAAACTCCAGTTCAGCTTGTAAAATCCTTCTTGAGAACTGCAGCCGGTCCATCTCCATGTTGCTCTGGAGCTCAAAACGGACAGCATTCCGCCTGTTGGTTTGGTTCGACGCTGAGGCCATGTTGCGTTAGCAGTCCGCAGGACTCTGTGGCTGTGCCCCATACACCGCACGACTCCAGCCTACAGAGGATACGTCCCTGGGTGAACCTCCTTCATGATCAAGGTCTCTCCCCTGCCAGGTAAGTATGAGTTGGAAACCGCACAAGTCCTCTCACGCCATTGGGAATGGTGTCCCAAACTCTCACGGCGGCTGGGGGAGGGGACAGGATAATACGGCCTCTCCCTCCCCCCGCCCACCACACCACCCCACTTCACCAAACGCTGAGAAACCCAGAAGCCCTGGCTCAGACAAGAATAAGCAAAAGATTGGGGCTTAGAGATTGAACATTGGGTTATGATATTTATGTTTTAATATATGTTTTGCGTTTGTGTTTTATGCATCTCTGTATTTTGTAAATTCTGCACAATTCAATTAGTAAAAATTGTGAGGCAGAATTATTCAACTCAAAATTAACAGGGGCGCCATATTGAACATTGGGATGGAAACGCGCACAACCAGGAAAAGGAGATCCACCGCGGGACGATATTTTGCTTTCAAACAGGACACGCAGGCTCTGCCGTCAGGCAAAGCCTCCCAAAAATATCTTTAACTCGTCATCGTTCCTCTCCACGGAAGTCTTTAGTAAAAGGCGAAAGGCTTATTCGTGATGAAGAGAAACCAGAGTCTTTGACGCTCGCCCCGCTCCTCCCTCCAGCCCTTTGCCACCTCAGCAGCCGTAGCCACGGGTAGCCGGCCTCGAGGGCGTGGTTAGTACTTGGATAAGAGACTGCCTGGGAATACAATAATCGTCATCATCATTTAGATTTATATTACATAGTGCTTCAAGCTTTTTGTCCCTTGCCCCTCCGACAGAGGGCACTGTCTCCCCAGCCATAGGGAAGAGAGAGAAGAGATACATGCAGAGCCACATCATAATTCTCCCAACTGTAGTTGCGAGCTGGTGTTTGCTCTTTCACTGCTGAAATAATTTGATACCCTTTCAATCACGAGAGAACCTGCTTTGACAATGTAAACATATGTTTCCCATGCTAGTGAAGCCCTTTCACTTGACAAAAAAGAAAGAAAGAGAGAAAGTTAGAACGAAAGAGAGAAAGAAAGAGAGAAAGAAAGAAAGAAAGAAAGAAAGAAAGAAAGAAAGAAAGAAAGAAAGAAAAAGAAAGAAAGAAAGAAAGAAAAAATACAAACACCAAAGTCCAAAAGGGAGAGCAGAGCCAGGCAAAGTATAAGAGGCTTACCTCTTTTCTGCTCCTCTGCTTACGGCCATACCACCCTGAACACGCCCGATCTCGGAAACTAAGCAGGGTCGGCCCTGGTTAGTACTTGGATGGGAGACCGCCTGGGAATACCAGGTGCTGTACGCTTTTTGGCCCTTGCCTCTGTAATAGGGGGCACTGTTTCCCCAACCAAGGCGCAGAGAGAGCTGAGATAGACACACAGCCGCATCCTCATTAACAGCTGCCGTAGTTGCGCTTGGGGCTCACGAGCTGCTGTTTACGAGGCGCCCACTTTGTCCTATTTTCAGCACTGAAATACCATTAGACAGTTTTAATCAGGGGAGAGCGCGGACGCAGTCCCCCACTACCAGAAATTATGCAGTCGAGATTCCCACATTTGGGGAATTCGCAAGGGTCAGCACAGCCGGAGTGCAATGGCTGAGCCTCGCCCTGGGTGAACCTCCTTCATGATCAAGGTGTCTCCCCTGCCAGGTAAGTATGACGTTTTTAAGAGCTTTATTGATAATTTTAGTACATTACAAAAAATACAATACTTGACAGTTTAACAACAATAATCAGATTAAAAATTCAAAGTGCCATTGTGCAATAGCCAGTTGAATAACAGGCCTACAATTCAATACAATATTACAAAACAATAAACAATTCAAGTCAGGTCAGATCAATTGTGGCCCAGTTAAGTCTCGGGTGTGTCCTGTTTAGATCAATGGTCCTTCTCCTTTTGAGTTCGGTTTTGATCTGTTTGAAAACCATACATGAGCCAATGAAGGTGCCATCAATAGACATTTTGCACCGGGTTTTCCATAGTTTAAAAACAGTGATACAGATACATATATAAAACAGTTTATGGTTGTCGGTGCTGTCAAAATTGGCATACACCATTTTCCATTCACAAGGCACTTTGACTACTATATCATACATTTTTTTTCCATACATATTTGGCTCTATCACATTCTATTATAAGGTGTTCTATTGTTTCTATTTCTTTACAGGTTGGCATTGGGCACTCCACTGTCCTGACTGAGGGGAGGTAGTTCAGCACCTCTCTGACGGGTAGTTTGCCGTTTACCGTCAGCCACATAGTGTCACGCATGACTCCAGATATATCATCACAGTTTAAATATTTGATTAATTGTTTACTTTGGTCTTCTGTTAAATCTTTATACAATACCATCCCCCCATAGAGGTGGTCACTTATCTGTTGATATATGCTTTTGCTAGTTTGAGAGCACCAATCAATATTTAGACCGGCGTACTTGTCTACGAAGACTGCATATGACACCTTGTGGCCAGGTACGGTTGGTCCACGTCTTGTTCGTTTCCACTGGTCTTTTTCCCCTATCCATGTTGCTTTATTTTGTATTCCTTTTGCTATGTTTTTACAATAAGCTATGTTCAGCTTCAGGCCAACATCTACAGCACCGAGACCACCATGTGCCGTGCTCTTATACATCAGGGCTCTCTTTGCCACTTCCCTGTTGCTTCCCCATATAAAACGAACACACATTTTATTAATCTTTTGCATTGTGGTTGCAGGTGGTGGGAGTATGTTGGCTAAAAAAAAGTAGTTTTGATATAATAAAGGTCTTTACAATCTGTATTTTTGAGTTGTATGTACTTGTCCTGAATCTCCACTTGTTAGTCTCTTCTTCTATTTCTTTTTATTTTCTCTGCCAATTTTTGTGTATGACATCCTTATTGCTGAATAAAATTCCTAATATTTTCATTTCTTCTTTTACATCTATGAGCAGGTTAGGTTTTTTCTTTTCCTCTCCTATCCAGATGCACTCAGTTTTGCTATCATTTAACTTGGCTCCTGAAGCCTGCTCATACTCATGAAAGTGTTCTCTCACTATGTCGAGTTCCTTCTGATTTTTTATAAAGACAGTCACGTCGTCGGCATAGGCAGCCACCCTCTCTCTTGTCCTATACGGTTTAACTCCTCTGATTCTTTTATCATTCTTTATTCTGTTGAGTAGTGGGCTGATGGCTATAACATAGAGCGCTGCGCTCAGAGGACACCCTTGTTTCAGTCCTTTCTTTAGCTCAATAAAATCAGTAAGACTCCCATTAACCTTGACGGCCACCTGCGACTTCGTATACAATAGTCTAATCATATCGATAAATACTTCGGGGAACCCATATTTTTTTAAGACACACCATACATACTCCCGGTTTATGAGGTCAAAAGCTCTCTTCTGATCAAACCCGACAATGAAGAAGCCCTGATCTGTAGGCCTGTCTGCCATTATCATTTCTCTGATTTTACTCAGGTTGTCCCACATGACGCGACCTTTTATTGCACATGTCTGTTCCTCCTCTATGATTCGTTCTAGGACACTACTTATTCTTAACATTATTATTTTAGCAAATATTTTATAATCTATGTTCGTTAAGGTTATCTGTCTCCAGTTATTAAAATCACTTTCATCACCCTTTTTAAAGATCAGAGAAATAATGCCCTGGTAAAAACTACTGTGCATGTGGTTTGTAGCAATACCTTCATTGAAGGTAAAAGCCAACATTTCTACGAGCTCCCCGGAGAAAGCCTGGTAGAACTCACTTGGGAGGCCGTCAGGACCTGGTGATTTACCTCTGCTCAGAAGTAAGATGGCAGACATGATCTCCTCTCTGGTTATGGGACCCAGCAGCCCTGCAGTTTCACAGACACCTGCCAGCGAAGCCTTCGATAGGAAGTACTCGTGACCCTGTGAGCTGTCATTAACATTCCCATACACTTCCTCGAGGTTGTCTATGATCACTTGAGTGATTTCTTTATCATCATGGACAATATTGCCATCTCTGTTTCTAAGTACTTTGATACATTTATGGTCTACTCTTTCCTTATATTTATGTATGATCGTATGAATGTTTGAAGGGTCATCTGCTTCTACTCCTGCATGCACTTTCACTGTACTTACATATTCATTATTAAAAACTGCAAGCTTTGTCTCAACATCTTCAAGCTTCTTTTCATCATGCTCGGTCAAAAGGCATTTCCTTATACATTTAATATCTATATATGTTTTCATTAAATCATTATACTCCTTATTTCGATTTCCATTTAAAAGTTTACATTAAAGAATAAGGTGCCTTTTAAGGCTTCTCTTCATCGCCTCCCATAGCTCTACAGCCGAGCCGGTGAGAACTCTTAATTCTTTCACTCTTCGAATTTCATTTCTCACACTTTGTAACACATCTGTGTTTTTCAGACAGTGCACATTTAATTTCCAGCTGTTCTGCCGGGGGCCTGCTCTTGGGAGGCTGACCGTGGTCCGTACAGCCAAATGGTCAGAGCTGACCCAGGCCTCTGTTCCATACGTTTGTACATTAAACTTGTCGGATACATAAACCCTGTCTATCCTCGTTTTGTACCTAGCTTCAAAACGAGTGAAACCGGTTGCATTTGGGTGGAGAACTCTAAAAACATCTTTCATTTTGAACATTTCACATGTGGTTTTAAGTGTTCTGCTAGCTCGGCTAGGCTTGAAAGGTCTCGCTGGGATACGGTCGTTGATTTCAGTAGTGGTATTGAAATCTCCTGCCAGAATTATATCATGTTGTCCGCACAAAACCTCTTTGACCCTATCAAATAGTTGTACTTTTTCCTTGTCCTTCTGACTTGTATAGACATTGATCAGCCTGAGTTTTTGCTTTTTCATGATACAATCCAAAACTAGCAGGCGACCAGGTATGAGCTCTCGTTTCTTTATTATCTCTACGTCTTTTGTGTTAAAGAAGATTCCTATACCATCTGTTCTATCAGTGCCGATGGTGAATTCAGAGTGTCCATTCAACCAACGTGCTTTTACATCTCTAACATCGTCTGTTGTTTTTAGCCATAGCTCCTGTGCAAAGATGACATCGGCTTTGATGTTTTGAAGGACCGCTAGCTTCTCTCTCCTCGGCTTTGCCGATAAAATACCTCTGAGATTGATGGTAGCAATGTTTAGGCTCATGAGGTATATAGTTGCAGCTAGATATAAGCCAAGTCTACACATCATTCATGATTTTTGTTCTTTTTCTTGTCTTTCTTATTTCTCGTTCTCTTTCTTTCCTGGGTTCTAGTGTCCTCAGGGGACAATCTCCCTCTCTTGCCCACTAGATTGGGGAAGTTTTCTGGTTTCACCTGTAGAGAGGCGCCTTCCTCGCCTTCCGTCCGCCCGCACAGCATGGCTAGGGCTTCGTCCAGATCGACGCGCAGGCTGGCTGAGTCAGGTACCACGCTTGCCACCTGGTAACTGGTCAAGCTGTTCTGGCTGATGTCCTGTGATGCCCACGTCCCGACGCCGCTGTTGTCTTCCGGGAGCTGGGTTGATGTGTCTGACTCAGAGTCAGAGTCAGCTGTTGGTGGTGTCGCTGGTGAGGTTGTCGTCACGTCTGTACCGCTCTCCGCCGCTGTTGACGCCGTCGACAGTGCCGCCTCCCTCGCCGATGCCGCCTCCGTCGCTGGTGCCACCTTCGTCGCCGTTGTCACCGCCGTCGCCGCCGCTTCGGTGGATGCTGCCGTCTCTGGAGCTGCTGCCGATGGTGTTGGTGCCGCAGCTGGATCCTCCGTCTCTGCCGGTGCTGCCGATGAAGTCACTGGGGGTAGGGGGTTCTGCGGTGCTGTTCTCTCTGCTGCCGGTGGTGCCTTGAGCTGCTGGCTCTGAGGATGCTGGTAGGTCTCTGGCTCTGCCGCTGTACTTGTCGTGGGTGCTGGTAATGAAACCTCCTGTGCAGATGTTGAGGTTAGTGGAGCTGGGCGCTGCCCACCTGTTGCTCTGGCCCGGTTACTATATGAGGATGGGCAGGTGAAATAGCTGTGGCCTTCACCTAGGCACAGGGTGCAGGTCTCGGTGTTGTCACACTGCTTCCCCTTGTGGCCGACTTGTCCACAGCGCCAGCACTTGACCACGTGACAATCTTTAGCTTGGTGGGAAATTGACTGACAGATGTAGCACCGCTGGGTCTGCACCGGGTGAGTGATCTTGCCATTGTATGGGCCGAGGGAGATGGAATTTGGCAGGGATGTGAGCCGCCCCTCGCCGTCACGGTTAAGCTTGACTCGGTAGCACCGCACCCCAAACCACAGCCCAAGGTTGTCCAAAAGTTTCTCCACCGGCCGCAGGATGGTACAGTACCGGCGGAGGTAGTGCTCCACGTCATGGTCAGCGACCCTCGCGGTCCAGAACTTGACAATAATGGACAGGGTGTCAGCTGGGACGGAGGAGTGTGCCTCAAAGTCTTTCCAATCACTGTCTGCTCTATCTGCAAACAAACCCAAGAATTTCCGCAGAGAGCGATCTGTGTGAAAGCTTAGCTCAAAGTCTTTTCTGGAGGGAAGCTCGATAAACGAGAAAACCTCGCTTACCTCAATCCAGGTCGTGCCAAACAAGCGGCGACCAACAGAGTCTCGGGTAGGTGGCTCACCCTGCCCAACAAAACGCAGCCTGACCCAGTGCCGGCCGGCCTGGTCGGCCATGGTTTTTGCAGGAGAGCAAATGTGTTTGTTTTAGAATGTGTTTGTTTTAATGTTCTTCAAACGCATTTGGTATGACTTTTTTTCACGTTCCTGACGCTCACAATAGGGAGACGTGTTTGTGTAATACGTCTGTCGCACTTCTCACGATGATGTCTCGTTGCTTCTCAGGAAAGTAAAAATTGTGAGGTAATTCAATTTTCAGAAACTTTATTAATCATTTGCAAGTAAAACACAAAACATATTTCCATACCAGAATACATACAATAAATACATTACTCATACCCACACGTAAATTCTATTTCATTACAGTCTAGAAAAACTTCATTCCATTTGCCATTTCATCACATTTACACCCACATTGTTACTTTAAAATACATCAATTAGAGCATTTTGATCACCTATCTTCCACCTTTTTTTCAGTTCTGAGTCACTGTATTTCTTTTTCTCTCTTAGGACATAGTCTCTGACCATCGTGAGGCCTACCTTCACTACAGCCTCAGGCTCCAGGTAAAATGTTTTAAATACCACCATGTTTCTTCCCCTCCACAGCCCTTCCTTCATACAGTTAATCACTGCCCACCATCTTTCCCATTTTTTACCTTCCCCTTTCCCCAAATTACCAAACAAGATGTCACTTTCCCCAGGTTCTTTGTACAGCTCCCTTAGCCATGGCCTTAACAGTCCCCACACCCTTTGTGCATAGAAGCAAGACCAGAAAAGATGGCCCACACTTTCTTCCCCACTGCAATTGGGTCTGGGGCATTTTGCACTCCTTGAACAACGTCTCTTTTTCAAAAAGGTCTTTGTTGGCAGGCAACTGTGAACTATTTTCCAAGCTAAGTCCTTATTTAGATTGGACAGGAACGGGGAGTTGACATTTTTCCAAACTTGGATGCACATATTTTCTGTCATGGTCCCCACCGGTACCATTCTCTCAGACTGAGGGGACAGGCCTCTTTCCACCATACCCCTATTCACCTGCCCTAGCGGGGGTTCTCCTAGGCTTGTCGCCTCCAAAAGGGACAACGCCTTGTCGTACAGTTTTGGCCTTGTTTCGGCGTGGGGGGTGTCGAGCGGGGGCCTTTTCCCCATTCTGGTCAGGATCTTCCGGCCCACCCAGAACTTGGCAAAATTGTTCCATAGGCTATCATTACTGTCTTTTAAACCCGCATTTAAGATTGGCGTTAAAAACAAGGCATTTAGCTTGGCACTCAACTCTGGTACAGCCTTACCACCCTTCTCTAATGGCTTATACATTATTTCCCTCTTTACATTTTCCTGCTGGGACCCCCATATGAACTGGAAGATGGTTCTCCTCAGTGGTGTCAAAAAAGAGCTGGGGGCTGGCAGGGTGACCGCCAAGAATGTCATAGACGCCAGCACCTCCGCTTTTATAACTAACACCTTCCCTGTGATGGTGAGGTCTCTATCCTTCCACTGGAGTAGTTTCCCTTCAATCATTGGGAGCCTTTTCTCCCAGTTGACTTTCTCCATGTCCTTCCCTATCTCCACGCCTAGGATTCTCAGTCTGTCATTGTATTCCTTCAGGCCCAGCTCCTGCTTTTGGCTCCTCCAGTTGATGTACAGGATTTCGCTCTTTGACCTGTTGAGCTTTGCCCCCGATGCCCTGGAAAAACAGTCACTCCACCTGAGGGCCTTGACCGCTGAGCTGTTGTCCGTGTAAAGGATAGTCAGGTCATCCATGTACAGAGTCAGCTTTGCCTCCTTCCCACTGCTCCCTGGTACAAGGAGGCCTCGGATGGAGGAGTCCTGGCATATCGCGCAGGCCAGTGGCTCCATTGCCAGGATAAACAGGACCACAGACAGAGGGCAACCTTGCCTGACCCCCGATTGCATCTTGAAGGTATCTGTGGTGTTTCCATTCACGACCACCCTACTCACACAGTCATTATAGAGCAGGTCTATCCAGGCTCTCATTTTAGGCCCAAAACCAAAACTCTCCATCACTTCTTTTAAATAAGTATGATTGATTCTGTCAAAGGCCTTTTCCAGGTCCAGGCCGGCTATGCAAAGGGGTACACCGCGGTCCACCGCATAGAGGTATGAGTCTCTCACCAGGGCGAGGCTGTCGCCCATGGACCGCCCCGGTACCACACAGGTCTGGTCCTCTCCCACCACCTTCCCAGCCACCCCCTGCAACCTAAAGAACAGGGCCTTTGCCAGGATTTTACGGTCCACCCCTAGCAGTGTAAGTGGCCTCCAGTTCTTAATGTCCTTTTTATCACCTTTTTTAAACAACAGAGAAATAGTGCCTTCTCTCAGGGATGATGGTAGTTTACCCTTGCAGAGACTCTCATTGAACATTTCCAAAAGGGGGCCCTTTAGTTCTGCCCAAAAGGTGATGTAAAATTCTTTAGGCAGACCATCAGCCCCAGGTGCCTTGTTATTCTGCATGCTGTCTACAGCTTTGGTCAGTTCATTCACAGACAGTTCACAGTCCAACATATCATTACAATCATTGACATTTTTGTTTACTTTTGACAGGAGGCTTTCTAAGGATGCTCTGTCCAGGTCTTCACACCTATAGAGGTCTGTATAGAAGGTATGTACACTGGTAAGTATGTCTTTTATTTCTGTCTGTTCATTACCTTGTTTGTCTTGAATTGCTTCCATGATGTTTCTAGGCCGGGCTAGCTTTCTAAAGAAGTACCTAGAACATTTCTCATGCTCCTCCATATGTTGGATTCTGCTGCGTGTTAGTAGTCCACGACTAGCCTCTGTAGACAGACGTAGCATGTCCCTCTTCAACCTTGCTATGTCCTCTGCTGTTTCAAACCCTGCATGAGCCATTGTATACAGACGTTGTAATTGTGCCTGATAGTTTTTACACTTAAAACGTTTGTTCTTGGCTGCTTTCTTCCCAACCTCTATGAAAAAGGTCTTAACGCTACCCTTCACATCCTCCCACCATTCTCCCACAGAGTCAAAGGCAAACTGAAGCGAGGACCACTGAAACAGTTTTTCTTTAAGTCTACTGACCACCTTTCCATCTTGAAGCAGGGAAATATTTAACTTCCATGACCCTTTACCCTTTTCTGTTTTATCTTTCAGAACCAGAGAGCAGTCAATCTTGGCATGGTCCGAAAAGAAAACCGGCGTCACTGAGGCATCGGCAACCTGCAATCCCCCTGAAGTAAGTATAAAGTCAATTCTGGAATGAGTTCTTCCATTTGTCCATGTGTACCCAGGCAGACTAGGGTTTATGGTACGGAATGTGTCTGTCAGTTTAAAGTCTTGTATGATGTTCTTTAATGTCTCAGAGCTGGAGTCCAGCCTCACTGTACTGGTAGTCAATCTGTCTTTTGTGTCTACCAGGCAGTTGAAATCGCCACCCAAGACCACCTCCCTGCCACACAACAACAGAGGCTGTATGGCTTTTAAGGTATCTTGGTGTTCTTGTAGTTCTGCTGGGCAGTAGACATTAATTAGTCTCAAGTTGACATTCTTCCATTCCCCATCAACAACTAGAATTCTCCCATCTATTATACGTTGTACCCTCTGAATATTGAATCCCCACCCTTTAAATAACACCGCCACCCCAGATGACCTGTTTTTATTGTCACCTGACCACACTGACTGTCCATGGCTCCATCTATCCTCATAAACCTTGTAGTTTTCCCTGTAGGGTATGTTGCACTCCTGTAATAGGAAGATGTCACTGCCCTCTGAATTCAAAAATGTAAATGCTGATAAACATTTTACAGGGTCGTTCAGGCCTCTAGTGTTAAGTGATGCAATAGCTATAGGAGCCATAGGGTATACTTGGGGGGGGGGGGTCACAATCTATGGGGGGCAGGGGTCAGGGGTCCGGACTATCCTGTCCCCTCCTCCCATTCTTCTTTTTCTTCCTAGGTGGTTTCTGATGCCAAATGCCCTCCCCCTCCCTGGGTGAACCTCCTTCATGATTCTCTGGGAATTGAGACGAGCAAGTCATATGTTTGGTCAAGATGAAAGAAGTGAGAGGCAATGGGGAATTGTGACGGTGAAGCAGGTCTGGCTGGCGGGCTGAAATTTTTAGCTCAAAGACAAACCCTACGCGGCGGAGCACAGTCTAAGGGAACTTTGGTTTTGGACCTAAATTGGTTGATTCCATTGCTTGCTTGATTGAAATTGATCGGACGAATTTCATCTTAAAAACAAGAGAGCTCTGTTTCATCCAAAGATCACCATGCATCAAAACAAAACAGGTTAGGATGACACTCACACACAAAGAAAAAAGCCCTCAGGCCCATTGCCATTGCAGGTGAAGAAGACCGGGTCCATCATTTGGAATTGAGTAGCGTTTGTACCAAGCATAGCGTTTGTACCAAGCATAATCCTGGAGCTGACAACACCATTTCAAGCAGGGCTGGACCCTCCAGGGACGTCTAGAAGAGCGCAGAGAGGTGAGGGCGGTGTCGTCGCGTGTTTCGAATCTGGAAGCTGCTAAGATGGGGGAAAGCACGACAGTACCACGGGACCACCAGGCGGGGGAGGGAGGAGGCTGTACGCTCCCGTCCCCTCCCCCATCCGCTGATGATTCCCTAGCCCCTCGCAAGACATGAAAGAATTGGAACCAATGCAAGAATTGGAACATGCCAAGGATCCTCTGCAATCTTCTCTGTGGGGGATGGGAGGACACCCACACCGTCCCCAAGGGACTTTGTCGAGGACGGGCATTATAAAGCCCTACGCGGCGGAGCACAGTCTAAGGGAACTTTGGTTTTGGACCTAAATTGGTTGATTCCATTGCTTGCTTGATTGAAATTGATCGGACGAATTTCATCTTAAAAACAAGAGAGCTCTGTTTCATCCGAAGATCACCATGCATCAAAACAGGTTAGGATGACACTCACACACAAAGAAAAAAGCCCTCAGGCCCATTGCCATTGCAGGTGAAGAAGACCGGGTCCATCATTTGGAATTGAGTAGCGTTTGTACCAAGCATAGCGTTTGTACCAAGCATAATCCTGGAGCTGACAACACCATTTCAAGCAGGGCTGGACCCTCCAGGGACATCTAGAAGAGCGCAGAGAGGTGAGGGCGGTGTCGTCGCGTGTTTCGAATCTGGAAGCTGCTAAGATGGGGGAAAGCACGACAGTACCACGGGACCACCAGGCGGGGGAGGGAGGAGGCTGTACGCTCCCGTCCCCTCCCCCATCCGCTGATGATTCCCTAGCCCCTCCCAAGACATGAAAGAATTGGAACCAATGCGGGAATTGGAACATGCCAAGGATCCTCTGCAATCTTCTCTGTGGGGGATGGGAGGACACCCACACCGTCCCCTGGGGACTTTGTCGAGGACGGGCATTATAAAGCCCTACGCGGCGGAGCACAGTCTAAGGGAACTTTGGTTTTGGACCTAAATTGGTTGATTCCATTGCTTGCTTGATTGAAATTGATCGGACGAATTTCATCTTAAAAACAAGAGAGCTCTGTTTCATCCAAAGATCACCATGCATCAAAACAGGTTAGGATGACACTCACACACAAAGAAAAAAGCCCTCAGGCCCATTGCCATTGCAGGTGAAGAAGACCGGGTCCATCATTTGGAATTGAGTAGCGTTTGTACCAAGCATAGCGTTTGTACCAAGCATAATCCTGGAGCTGACAACACCATTTCAAGCAGGGCTGGACCCTCCAGGGACATCTAGAAGAGCGCAGAGAGGTGAGGGCGGTGTCGTCGCGTGTTTCGAATCTGGAAGCTGCTAAGATGGGGGAAAGCACGACAGTACCACGGGACCACCAGGCAGGGGAGGGAGGAGGCTGTACGCTCCCGTCCCCTCCCCCATCCGCTGATGATTCCCTAGCCCCTCCCAAGACATGAAAGAATTGGAACCAATGCGGGAATTGGAACATGCCAAGGATCCTCTGCAATCTTCTCTGTGGGGGATGGGAGGACACCCACACCGTCCCCTGGGGACTTTGTCGAGGACGGGCATTATAAAGCCCTACGCGGCGGAGCACAGTCTAAGGGAACTTTGGTTTTGGACCTAAATTGGTTGATTCCATTGCTTGCTTGATTTAAATTGATCGGACGAATTTCATCTTAAAAACAAGAGAGCTCTGTTTCATCCAAAGATCACCATGCATCAAAACAAAACAGGTTAGGATGACACTCATACACAAAGAAAAAAGCCCTCAGGCCCATTGCCATTGCAGGTGAAGAAGACCGGGTCCATCATCTGGAATTGAGTAGCGTTTGTACCAAGCATAGCGTTAGTACCAAGCATAATCCTGGAGCTGACAACACCATTTCAAGCAGGGCTGGACCCTCCAGGGACGTCTAGAAGAGCGCAGAGAGGTGAGGGCGTTGTCGTCGCGTGTTTCGAATCTGGAAGCTGCTAAGATGGGGGAAAGCACGACAGTACCACGGGACCACCAGGCGGGGGAGGGAGGAGGCTGTACGCTCCCGTCCCCTCCCCCATCCGCTGATGATTCCCTAGCCCCTCCCAAGACATGAAAGAATTGGAACCCCTCTGCAATCTTCTCTGTGGGGGATGGGAGGACACCCACACCGTCCCCTGGGGACTTTGACGAGGACGGGCGTTATAAAGGGGCGAGCGCCCGGTGGGGCTCTTGTGCTTGCCACGGCAGCACATATACTAAAATTGGATCGATACAGAGAAGATTAGCATGGCCCCTGCGAAAGGATGACACGCAAATCCGTGAAGCGCTCCGCTTTTTTGGGGAGTTCCAAAGTCAGTGGGGAATTGGAACGCTGAGACCCAGAAGATTGAGCAGGTCTGGCTCGTCAGGATCCTCTGCAATCTTCTCTGTGGGGGATGGGAGGACACCCACACCGTCCCCTGGGGACTTTGTCGAGGACGGGCATTATAAAGCCCTACGCGGCGGAGCACAGTCTAAGGGAACTTTGGTTTTGGACCTAAATTGGTTGATTCCATTGCTTGCTTGATTGAAATTGATCGGACGAATTTCATCTTAAAAACAAGAGAGCTCTGTTTCATCCAAAGATCACCATGCATCAAAACAGGTTAGGATGACACTCACACACAAAGAAAAAAGCCCTCAGGCCCATTGCCATTGCAGGTGAAGAAGACCGGGTCCATCATTTGGAATTGAGTAGCGTTTGTACCAAGCATAATCCTGGAGCTGACAACACCATTTCAAGCAGGGCTGGACCCTCCAGGGACATCTAGAAGAGCGCAGAGAGGTGAGGGCGGTGTCGTCGCGTGTTTCGAATCTGGAAGCTGCTAAGATGGGGGAAAGCACGACAGTACCACGGGACCACCAGGCGGGGGAGGGAGGAGGCTGTACGCTCCCGTCCCCTCCCCCATCCGCTGATGATTCCCTAGCCCCTCCCAAGACATGAAAGAATTGGAACCAATGCGGGAATTGGAACATGCCAAGGATCCTCTGCAATCTTCTCTGTGGGGGATGGGAGGACACCCACACCGTCCCCTGGGGACTTTGTCGAGGACGGGCATTATAAAGCCCTACGCGGCGGAGCACAGTCTAAGGGAACTTTGGTTTTGGACCTAAATTGGTTGATTCCATTGCTTGCTTGATTTAAATTGATCGGACGAATTTCATCTTAAAAACAAGAGAGCTCTGTTTCATCCAAAGATCACCATGCATCAAAACAAAACAGGTTAGGATAACACTCACACACAAAGAAAAAAGCCCTCAGGCCCATTGCCATTGCAGGTGAAGAAGACCGGGTACATCATTTGGAATTGAGTAGCGTTTGTACCAAGCATAGCGTTTGTACCAAGCATAATCCTGGAGCTGACAACACCATTTCAAGCAGGGCTGGACCCTCCAGGGACGTCTAGAAGAGCGCAGAGAGGTGAGGGCGGTGTCGTCGCGTGTTTCGAATCTGGAAGCTGCTAAGATGGGGGAAAGCACGACAGTACCACGGGACCACCAGGCGGGGGAGGGAGGAGGCTGTACGCTCCCGTCCCCTCCCCCATCCGCTGATGATTCCCTAGCCCCTCCCAAGACATGAAAGAATTGGAACCCCTCTGCAATCTTCTCTGTGGGGGATGGGAGGACACCCACACCGTCCCCTGGGGACTTTGACGAGGACGGGCGTTATAAAGGGGCGAGCGCCCGGTGGGGCTCTTGTGCTTGCCACGGCAGCACATATACTAAAATTGGATCGATACAGAGAAGATTAGCATGGCCCCTGCGAAAGGATGACACGCAAATCCGTGAAGCGCTCCGCTTTTTTGGGGAGTTCCAAAGTCAGTGGGGAATTGGAACGCTGAGACCCAGAAGATTGAGCAGGTCTGGCTCGTCAGGATCCTCTGCAATCTTCTCTGTGGGGGATGGGAGGACACCCACACCGTCCCCTGGGGACTTTGTCGAGGACGGGCATTATAAAGCCCTACGCGGCGGAGCACAGTCTAAGGGAACTTTGGTTTTGGACCTAAATTGGTTGATTCCATTGCTTGCTTGATTGAAATTGATCGGACGAATTTCATCTTAAAAACAAGAGAGCTCTGTTTCATCCAAAGATCACCATGCATCAAAACAGGTTAGGATGACACACACACAAAGAAAAAAGCCCTCAGGCCCATTGCCATTGCAGGTGAAGAAGACCGGGTCCATCATTTGGAATTGAGTAGCGTTTGTACCAAGCATAATCCTGGAGCTGACAACACCATTTCAAGCAGGGCTGGACCCTCCAGGGACATCTAGAAGAGCGCAGAGAGGTGAGGGCGGTGTCGTCGCGTGTTTCGAATCTGGAAGCTGCTAAGATGGGGGAAAGCACGACAGTACCACGGGACCACCAGGCGGGGGAGGGAGGAGGCTGTACGCTCCCGTCCCCTCCCCCATCCGCTGATGATTCCCTAGCCCCTCCCAAGACATGAAAGAATTGGAACCAATGCGGGAATTGGAACATGCCAAGGATCCTCTGCAATCTTCTCTGTGGGGGATGGGAGGACACCCACACCGTCCCCTGGGGACTTTGTCGAGGACGGGCATTATAAAGCCCTACGCGGCGGAGCACAGTCTAAGGGAACTTTGGTTTTGGACCTAAATTGGTTGATTCCATTGCTTGCTTGATTTAAATTGATCGGACGAATTTCATCTTAAAAACAAGAGAGCTCTGTTTCATCCAAAGATCACCATGCATCAAAACAAAACAGGTTAGGATAACACTCACACACAAAGAAAAAAGCCCTCAGGCCCATTGCCATTGCAGGTGAAGAAGACCGGGTACATCATTTGGAATTGAGTAGCGTTTGTACCAAGCATAGCGTTTGTACCAAGCATAATCCTGGAGCTGACAACACCATTTCAAGCAGGGCTGGACCCTCCAGGGACGTCTAGAAGAGCGCAGAGAGGTGAGGGCGGTGTTGTCGCGTGTTTCGAATCTGGAAGCTGCTAAGATGGGGGAAAGCACGACAGTACCACGGGACCACCAGGCGGGGGAGGGAGGAGGCTGTACGCTCCCGTCCCCTCCCCCATCCGCTGATGATTCCCTAGCCCCTCCCAAGACATGAAAGAATTGGAACCCCTCTGCAATCTTCTCTGTGGGGGATGGGAGGACACCCACACCGTCCCCTGGGGACTTTGACGAGGACGGGCGTTATAAAGGGGCGAGCGCCCGGTGGGGCTCTTGTGCTTGCCACGGCAGCACATATACTAAAATTGGATCGATACAGAGAAGATTAGCATGGCCCCTGCGAAAGGATGACACGCAAATCCGTGAAGCGCTCCGCTTTTTTGGGGAGTTCCAAAGTCAGTGGGGAATTGGAACGCTGAGACCCAGAAGATTGAGCAGGTCTGGCTCGTCAGGATCCTCTGCAATCTTCTCTGTGGGGGATGGGAGGACACCCACACCGTCCCCTGGGGACTTTGTCGAGGACGGGCATTATAAAGCCCTACGCGGCGGAGCACAGTCTAAGGGAACTTTGGTTTTGGACCTAAATTGGTTGATTCCATTGCTTGCTTGATTGAAATTGATCGGACGAATTTCATCTTAAAAACAAGAGAGCTCTGTTTCATCCAAAGATCACCATGCATCAAAACAGGTTAGGATGACACTCACACACAAAGAAAAAAGCCCTCAGGCCCATTGCCATTGCAGGTGAAGAAGACCGGGTCCATCATTTGGAATTGAGTAGCGTTTGTACCAAGCATAATCCTGGAGCTGACAACACCATTTCAAGCAGGGCTGGACCCTCCAGGGACATCTAGAAGAGCGCAGAGAGGTGAGGGCGGTGTCGTCGCGTGTTTCGAATCTGGAAGCTGCTAAGATGGGGGAAAGCACGACAGTACCACGGGACCACCAGGCGGGGGAGGGAGGAGGCTGTACGCTCCCGTCCCCTCCCCCATCCGCTGATGATTCCCTAGCCCCTCCCAAGACATGAAAGAATTGGAACCAATGCGGGAATTGGAACATGCCAAGGATCCTCTGCAATCTTCTCTGTGGGGGATGGGAGGACACCCACACCGTCCCCTGGGGACTTTGTCGAGGACGGGCATTATAAAGCCCTACGCGGCGGAGCACAGTCTAAGGGAACTTTGGTTTTGGACCTAAATTGGTTGATTCCATTGCTTGCTTGATTTAAATTGATCGGACGAATTTCATCTTAAAAACAAGAGAGCTCTGTTTCATCCAAAGATCACCATGCATCAAAACAAAACAGGTTAGGATAACACTCACACACAAAGAAAAAAGCCCTCAGGCCCATTGCCATTGCAGGTGAAGAAGACCGGGTACATCATTTGGAATTGAGTAGCGTTTGTACCAAGCATAGCGTTTGTACCAAGCATAATCCTGGAGCTGACAACACCATTTCAAGCAGGGCTGGACCCTCCAGGGACGTCTAGAAGAGCGCAGAGAGGTGAGGCAGTGTCGTCGCGTGTTTCGAATCTGGAAGCTGCTAAGATGGGGGAAAGCACGACAGTACCACGGGACCACCAGGCGGGGGAGGGAGGAGGCTGTACGCTCCCGTCCCCTCCCCCATCCGCTGATGATTTCCTAGCCCCTCCCAAGACATGAAAGAATTGGAACCCCTCTGCAATCTTCTCTGTGGGGGATGGGAGGACACCCACACCGTCCCCTGGGGACTTTGACGAGGACGGGCGTTATAAAGGGGCGAGCGCCCGGTGGGGCTCTTGTGCTTGCCACGGCAGCACATATACTAAAATTGGATCGATACAGAGAAGATTAGCATGGCCCCTGCGAAAGGATGACACGCAAATCCGTGAAGCGCTCCACTTTTTTGGGGAGTTCCAAAGTCAGTGGGGAATTGGAACGCTGAGACCCAGAAGATTGAGCAGGTCTGGCTCGTCAGGATCCTCTGCAATCTTCTCTGTGGGGGATGGGAGGACACCCACACCGTCCCCTGGGGACTTTGTCGAGGACGGGCATTATAAAGCCCTACGCGGCGGAGCACAGTCTAAGGGAACTTTGGTTTTGGACCTAAATTGGTTGATTCCATTGCTTGCTTGATTTAAATTGATCTGACGAATTTCATCTTAAAAACAAGAGAGCTCTGTTTCATCCAAAGATCACCATGCATCAAAACAAAACAGGTTAGGATAACACTCACACACAAAGAAAAAAGCCCTCAGGCCCATTGCCATTGCAGGTGAAGAAGACCGGGTACATCATTTGGAATTGAGTAGCGTTTGTACCAAGCATAGCGTTTGTACCAAGCATAATCCTGGAGCTGACAACACCATTTCAAGCAGGGCTGGACCCTCCAGGGACGTCTAGAAGAGCGCAGAGAGGTGAGGGCGGTGTTATCGCGTGTTTCGAATCTGGAAGCTGCTAAGATGGGGGAAAGCACGACAGTACCACGGGACCACCAGGCGGGGGAGGGAGGAGGCTGTACGCTCCCGTCCCCTCCCCCATCCGCTGATGATTCCCTAGCCCCTCCCAAGACATGAAAGAATTGGAACCCCTCTGCAATCTTCTCTGTGGGGGATGGGAGGACACCCACACCGTCCCCTGGGGACTTTGACGAGGACGGGCGTTATAAAGGGGCGAGCGCCCGGTGGGGCTCTTGTGCTTGCCACGGCAGCACATATACTAAAATTGGATCGATACAGAGAAGATTAGCATGGCCCCTGCGAAAGGATGACACGCAAATCCGTGAAGCGCTCCGCTTTTTTGGGGAGTTCCAAAGTCAGTGGGGAATTGGAACGCTGAGACCCAGAAGATTGAGCAGGTCTGGCTCGTCAGGATCCTCTGCAATCTTCTCTGTGGGGGATGGGAGGACACCCACACCGTCCCCTGGGGACTTTGTCGAGGACGGGCATTATAAAGCCCTACGCGGCGGAGCACAGTCTAAGGGAACTTTGGTTTTGGACCTAAATTGGTTGATTCCATTGCTTGCTTGATTTAAATTGATCGGACGAATTTCATCTTAAAAACAAGAGAGCTCTGTTTCATCCAAAGATCACCATGCATCAAAACAGGTTAGGATGACACTCACACACAAAGAAAAAAGCCCTCAGGCCCATTGCCATTGCAGGTGAAGAAGACCGGGTCCATCATTTGGAATTGAGTAGCGTTTGTACCAAGCATAATCCTGGAGCTGACAACACCATTTCAAGCAGGGCTGGACCCTCCAGGGACATCTAGAAGAGCGCAGAGAGGTGAGGGCGGTGTCGTCGCGTGTTTCGAATCTGGAAGCTGCTAAGATGGGGGAAAGCACGACAGTACCACGGGACCACCAGGCGGGGGAGGGAGGAGGCTGTACGCTCCCGTCCCCTCCCCCATCCGCTGATGATTCCCTAGCCCCTCCCAAGACATGAAAGAATTGGAACCAATGCGGGAATTGGAACATGCCAAGGATCCTCTGCAATCTTCTCTGTGGGGGATGGGAGGACACCCACACCGTCCCCTGGGGACTTTGTCGAGGACGGGCATTATAAAGCCCTACGCGGCGGAGCACAGTCTAAGGGAACTTTGGTTTTGGACCTAAATTGGTTGATTCCATTGCTTGCTTGATTTAAATTGATCGGACGAATTTCATCTTAAAAACAAGAGAGCTCTGTTTCATCCAAAGATCACCATGCATCAAAACAAAACAGGTTAGGATAACACTCACACACAAAGAAAAAAGCCCTCAGGCCCATTGCCATTGCAGGTGAAGAAGACCGGGTACATCATTTGGAATTGAGTAGCGTTTGTACCAAGCATAGCGTTTGTACCAAGCATAATCCTGGAGCTGACAACACCATTTCAAGCAGGGCTGGACCCTCCAGGGACGTCTAGAAGAGCGCAGAGAGGTGAGGGCGGTGTTGTCGCGTGTTTCGAATCTGGAAGCTGCTAAGATGGGGGAAAGCACGACAGTACCACGGGACCACCAGGCGGGGGAGGGAGGAGGCTGTACGCTCCCGTCCCCTCCCCCATCCGCTGATGATTCCCTAGCCCCTCCCAAGACATGAAAGAATTGGAACCCCTCTGCAATCTTCTCTGTGGGGGATGGGAGGACACCCACACCGTCCCCTGGGGACTTTGACGAGGACGGGCGTTATAAAGGGGCGAGCGCCCGGTGGGGCTCTTGTGCTTGCCACGGCAGCACATATACTAAAATTGGATCGATACAGAGAAGATTAGCATGGCCCCTGCGAAAGGATGACACGCAAATCCGTGAAGCGCTCCGCTTTTTTGGGGAGTTCCAAAGTCAGTGGGGAATTGGAACGCTGAGACCCAGAAGATTGAGCAGGTCTGGCTCGTCAGGATCCTCTGCAATCTTCTCTGTGGGGGATGGGAGGACACCCACACCGTCCCCTGGGGACTTTGTCGAGGACGGGCATTATAAAGCCCTACGCGGCGGAGCACAGTCTAAGGGAACTTTGGTTTTGGACCTAAATTGGTTGATTCCATTGCTTGCTTGATTGAAATTGATCGGACGAATTTCATCTTAAAAACAAGAGAGCTCTGTTTCATCCAAAGATCACCATGCATCAAAACAAAACAGGTTAGGATAACACTCACACACAAAGAAAAAAGCCCTCAGGCCCATTGCCATTGCAGGTGAAGAAGACCGGGTCCATCATTTGGAATTGAGTAGCGTTTGTACCAAGCATAGCGTTTGTACCAAGCATAATCCTGGAGCTGACAACACCATTTCAAGCAGGGCTGGACCCTCCAGGGACATCTAGAAGAGCGCAGAGAGGTGAGGGCGGTGTCGTCGCGTGTTTCGAATCTGGAAGCTGCTAAGATGGGGGAAAGCACGACAGTACCACGGGACCACCAGGCGGGGGAGGGAGGAGGCTGTACGCTCCCGTCCCCTCCCCCATCCGCTGATGATTCCCTAGCCCCTCCCAAGACATGAAAGAATTGGAACCAATGCGGGAATTGGAACATGCCAAGGATCCTCTGCAATCTTCTCTGTGGGGGATGGGAGGACACCCACACCGTCCCCTGGGGACTTTGTCGAGGACGGGCATTATAAAGCCCTACGCGGCGGAGCACAGTCTAAGGGAACTTTGGTTTTGGACCTAAATTGGTTGATTCCATTGCTTGCTTGATTTAAATTGATCGGACGAATTTCATCTTAAAAACAAGAGAGCTCTGTTTCATCCAAAGATCACCATGCATCAAAACAGGTTAGGATGACACTCACACACAAAGAAAAAAGCCCTCAGGCCCATTGCCATTGCAGGTGAAGAAGACCGGGTCCATCATTTGGAATTGAGTAGCGTTTGTACCAAGCATAGCGTTTGTACCAAGCATAATCCTGGAGCTGACAACACCATTTCAAGCAGGGCTGGACCCTCCAGGGACATCTAGAAGAGCGCAGAGAGGTGAGGGCGGTGTCGTCGCGTGTTTCGAATCTGGAAGCTGCTAAGATGGGGGAAAGCACGACAGTACCACGGGACCACCAGGCGGGGGAGGGAGGAGGCTGTACGCTCCCGTCCCCTCCCCCATCCGCTGATGATTCCCTAGCCCCTCCCAAGACATGAAAGAATTGGAACCAATGCGGGAATTGGAACATGCCAAGGATCCTCTGCAATCTTCTCTGTGGGGGATGGGAGGACACCCACACCGTCCCCTGGGGACTTTGTCGAGGACGGGCATTATAAAGCCCTACGCGGCGGAGCACAGTCTAAGGGAACTTTGGTTTTGGACCTAAATTGGTTGATTCCATTGCTTGCTTGATTTAAATTGATCGGACGAATTTCATCTTAAAAACAAGAGAGCTCTGTTTCATCCAAAGATCACCATGCATCAAA
This sequence comes from Borostomias antarcticus, assembly GCF_949987555.1. Lineage (NCBI taxonomy): Eukaryota > Metazoa > Chordata > Actinopteri > Stomiiformes > Stomiidae > Borostomias > Borostomias antarcticus. Next base: position 1,258,103 of record NW_028176396.1, read on the forward strand.
ACAAAACAGGTTAGGATAACACTCACACACAAAGAAAAAAGCCCTCAGGCCCATTGCCATTGCAGGTGAAGAAGACCGGGTACATCATTTGGAATTGAGTAGCGTTTGTACCAAGCATAGCGTTTGTACCAAGCATAATCCTGGAGCTGACAACACCATTTCAAGCAGGGCTGGACCCTCCAGGGACGTCTAGAAGAGCGCAGAGAGGTGAGGGCGGTGTCGTCGCATGTTTCGAATCTGGAAGCTGCTAAGATGGGGGAAAGCACGACAGTACCACGGGACCACCAGGCGGGGGAGGGAGGAGGCTGTACGCTCCCGTCCCCTCCCCCATCCGCTGATGATTCCCTAGCCCCTCCCAAGACATGAAAGAATTGGAACCCCTCTGCAATCTTCTCTGTGGGGGATGGGAGGACACCCACACCGTCCCCTGGGGACTTTGACGAGGACGGGCGTTATAAAGGGGCGAGCGCCCGGTGGGGCTCTTGTGCTTGCCACGGCAGCACATATACTAAAATTGGATCGATACAGAGAAGATTAGCATGGCCCCTGCGAAAGGATGACACGCAAATCCGTGAAGCGCTCCGCTTTTTTGGGGAGTTCCAAAGTCAGTGGGGAATTGGAACGCTGAGACCCAGAAGATTGAGCAGGTCTGGCTCGTCAGGATCCTCTGCAATCTTCTCTGTGGGGGATGGGAGGACACCCACACCGTCCCCTGGGGACTTTGTCGAGGACGGGCATTATAAAGCCCTACGCGGCGGAGCACAGTCTAAGGGAACTTTGGTTTTGGACCTAAATTGGTTGATTCCATTGCTTGCTTGATTGAAATTGATCGGACGAATTTCATCTTAAAAACAAGAGAGCTCTGTTTCATCCAAAGATCACCATGCATCAAAACAGGTTAGGATGACACACACACAAAGAAAAAAGCCCTCAGGCCCATTGCCATTGCAGGTGAAGAAGACCGGGTCCATCATTTGGAATTGAGTAGCGTTTGTACCAAGCATAATCCTGGAGCTGACAACACCATTTCAAGCAGGGCTGGACCCTCCAGGGACATCTAGAAGAGCGCAGAGAGGTGAGGGCGGTGTCGTCGCGTGTTTCGAATCTGGAAGCTGCTAAGATGGGGGAAAGCACGACAGTACCACGGGACCACCAGGCGGGGGAGGGAGGAGGCTGTACGCTCCCGTCCCCTCCCCCATCCGCTGATGATTCCCTAGCCCCTCCCAAGACATGAAAGAATTGGAACCAATGCGGGAATTGGAACATGCCAAGGATCCTCTGCAATCTTCTCTGTGGGGGATGGGAGGACACCCACACCGTCCCCTGGGGACTTTGTCGAGGACGGGCATTATAAAGCCCTACGCGGCGGAGCACAGTCTAAGGGAACTTTGGTTTTGGACCTAAATTGGTTGATTCCATTGCTTGCTTGATTTAAATTGATCGGACGAATTTCATCTTAAAAACAAGAGAGCTCTGTTTCATCCAAAGATCACCATGCATCAAAACAAAACAGGTTAGGATAACACTCACACACAAAGAAAAAAGCCCTCAGGCCCATTGCCATTGCAGGTGAAGAAGACCGGGTACATCATTTGGAATTGAGTAGCGTTTGTACCAAGCATAGCGTTTGTACCAAGCATAATCCTGGAGCTGACAACACCATTTCAAGCAGGGCTGGACCCTCCAGGGACGTCTAGAAGAGCGCAGAGAGGTGAGGGCGGTGTCGTCGCATGTTTCGAATCTGGAAGCTGCTAAGATGGGGGAAAGCACGACAGTACCACGGGACCACCAGGCGGGGGAGGGAGGAGGCTGTACGCTCCCGTCCCCTCCCCCATCCGCTGATGATTCCCTAGCCCCTCCCAAGACATGAAAGAATTGGAACCAATGCGGGAATTGGAACATGCCAAGGATCCTCTGCAATCTTCTCTGTGGGGGATGGGAGGACACCCACACCGTCCCCTGGGGACTTTGTCGAGGACGGGCATTATAAAGCCCTACGCGGCGGAGCACAGTCTAAGGGAACTTTGGTTTTGGACCTAAATTGGTTGATTCCATTGCTTGCTTGATTTAAATTGATCGGACGAATTTCATCTTAAAAACAAGAGAGCTCTGTTTCATCCAAAGATCACCATGCATCAAAACAAAACAGGTTAGGATAACACTCACACACAAAGAAAAAAGCCCTCAGGCCCATTGCCATTGCAGGTGAAGAAGACCGGGTACATCATTTGGAATTGAGTAGCGTTTGTACCAAGCATAGCGTTTGTACCAAGCATAATCCTGGAGCTGACAACACCATTTCAAGCAGGGCTGGACCCTCCAGGGACGTCTAGAAGAGCGCAGAGAGGTGAGGGCGGTGTCGTCGCATGTTTCGAATCTGGAAGCTGCTAAGATGGGGGAAAGCACGACAGTACCACGGGACCACCAGGCGGGGGAGGGAGGAGGCTGTACGCTCCCGTCCCCTCCCCCATCCGCTGATGATTCCCTAGCCCCTCCCAAGACATGAAAGAATTGGAACCCCTCTGCAATCTTCTCTGTGGGGGATGGGAGGACACCCACACCGTCCCCTGGGGACTTTGACGAGGACGGGCGTTATAAAGGGGCGAGCGCCCGGTGGGGCTCTTGTGCTTGCCACGGCAGCACATATACTAAAATTGGATCGATACAGAGAAGATTAGCATGGCCCCTGCGAAAGGATGACACGCAAATCCGTGAAGCGCTCCGCTTTTTTGGGGAGTTCCAAAGTCAGTGGGGAATTGGAACGCTGAGACCCAGAAGATTGAGCAGGTCTGGCTCGTCAGGATCCTCTGCAATCTTCTCTGTGGGGGATGGGAGGACACCCACACCGTCCCCTGGGGACTTTGTTGAGGACGGGCATTATAAAGCCCTACGCGGCGGAGCACAGTCTAAGGGAACTTTGGTTTTGGACCTAAATTGGTTGATTCCATTGCTTGCTTGATTGAAATTGATCGGACGAATTTCATCTTAAAAACAAGAGAGCTCTGTTTCATCCAAAGATCACCATGCATCAAAACAGGTTAGGATGACACACACACAAAGAAAAAAGCCCTCAGGCCCATTGCCATTGCAGGTGAAGAAGACCGGGTCCATCATTTGGAATTGAGTAGCGTTTGTACCAAGCATAATCCTGGAGCTGACAACACCATTTCAAGCAGGGCTGGACCCTCCAGGGACATCTAGAAGAGCGCAGAGAGGTGAGGGCGGTGTCGTCGCGTGTTTCGAATCTGGAAGCTGCTAAGATGGGGGAAAGCACGACAGTACCACGGGACCACCAGGCGGGGGAGGGAGGAGGCTGTACGCTCCCGTCCCCTCCCCCATCCGCTGATGATTCCCTAGCCCCTCCCAAGACATGAAAGAATTGGAACCAATGCGGGAATTGGAACATGCCAAGGATCCTCTGCAATCTTCTCTGTGGGGGATGGGAGGACACCCACACCGTCCCCTGGGGACTTTGACGAGGACGGGCGTTATAAAGGGGCGAGCGCCCGGTGGGGCTCTTGTGCTTGCCACGGCAGCACATATACTAAAATTGGATCGATACAGAGAAGATTAGCATGGCCCCTGCGAAAGGATGACACGCAAATCCGTGAAGCGCTCCGCTTTTTTGGGGAGTTCCAAAGTCAGTGGGGAATTGGAACGCTGAGACCCAGAAGATTGAGCAGGTCTGGCTCGTCAGGATCCTCTGCAATCTTCTCTGTGGGGGATGGGAGGACACCCACACCGTCCCCTGGGGACTTTGTCGAGGACGGGCATTATAAAGCCCTACGCGGCGGAGCACAGTCTAAGGGAACTTTGGTTTTGGACCTAAATTGGTTGATTCCATTGCTTGCTTGATTGAAATTGATCGGACGAATTTCATCTTAAAAACAAGAGAGCTCTGTTTCATCCAAAGATCACCATGCATCAAAACAGGTTAGGATGACACTCACACACAAAGAAAAAAGCCCTCAGGCCCATTGCCATTGCAGGTGAAGAAGACCGGGTCCATCATTTGGAATTGAGTAGCGTTTGTACCAAGCATAGCGTTTGTACCAAGCATAATCCTGGAGCTGACAACACCATTTCAAGCAGGGCTGGACCCTCCAGGGACATCTAGAAGAGCGCAGAGAGGTGAGGGCGGTGTCGTCGCGTGTTTCGAATCTGGAAGCTGCTAAGATGGGGGAAAGCACGACAGTACCACGGGACCACCAGGCGGGGGAGGGAGGAGGCTGTACGCTCCCGTCCCCTCCCCCATCCGCTGATGATTCCCTAGCCCCTCCCAAGACATGAAAGAATTGGAACCAATGCGGGAATTGGAACATGCCAAGGATCCTCTGCAATCTTCTCTGTGGGGGATGGGAGGACACCCACACCGTCCCCTGGGGACTTTGTCGAGGACGGGCATTATAAAGCCCTACGCGGCGGAGCACAGTCTAAGGGAACTTTGGTTTTGGACCTAAATTGGTTGATTCCATTGCTTGCTTGATTTAAATTGATCGGACGAATTTCATCTTAAAAACAAGAGAGCTCTGTTTCATCCAAAGATCACCATGCATCAAAACAAAACAGGTTAGGATAACACTCACACACAAAGAAAAAAGCCCTCAGGCCCATTGCCATTGCAGGTGAAGAAGACCGGGTACATCATTTGGAATTGAGTAGCGTTTGTACCAAGCATAGCGTTTGTACCAAGCATAATCCTGGAGCTGACAACACCATTTCAAGCAGGGCTGGACCCTCCAGGGACGTCTAGAAGAGCGCAGAGAGGTGAGGGCGGTGTCGTCGCATGTTTCGAATCTGGAAGCTGCTAAGATGGGGGAAAGCACGACAGTACCACGGGACCACCAGGCGGGGGAGGGAGGAGGCTGTACGCTCCCGTCCCCTCCCCCATCCGCTGATGATTCCCTAGCCCCTCCCAAGACATGAAAGAATTGGAACCCCTCTGCAATCTTCTCTGTGGGGGATGGGAGGACACCCACACCGTCCCCTGGGGACTTTGACGAGGACGGGCGTTATAAAGGGGCGAGCGCCCGGTGGGGCTCTTGTGCTTGCCATGGCAGCACATATACTAAAATTGGATCGATACAGAAAAGATTAGCATGGCCCCTCTCGTCAGGATCCTCTGCAATCTTCTCTGTGGGGGATGGGAGGACACCCACACCGTCCCCTGGGGACTTTGTCGAGGACGGGCATTATAAAGCCCTACGCGGCGGAGCACAGTCTAAGGGAACTTTGGTTTTGGACCTAAATTGGTTGATTCCATTGCTTGCTTGATTGAAATTGATCGGACGAATTTCATCTTAAAAACAAGAGAGCTCTGTTTCATCCAAAGATCACCATGCATCAAAACAGGTTAGGATGACACTCACACACAAAGAAAAAAGCCCTCAGGCCCATTGCCATTGCAGGTGAAGAAGACCGGGTCCATCATTTGGAATTGAGTAGCGTTTGTACCAAGCATAGCGTTTGTACCAAGCATAATCCTGGAGCTGACAACACCATTTCAAGCAGGGCTGGACCCTCCAGGGACATCTAGAAGAGCGCAGAGAGGTGAGGGCGGTGTCGTCGCGTGTTTCGAATCTGGAAGCTGCTAAGATGGGGGAAAGCACGACAGTACCACGGGACCACCAGGCGGGGGAGGGAGGAGGCTGTACGCTCCCGTCCCCTCCCCCATCCGCTGATGATTCCCTAGCCCCTCCCAAGACATGAAAGAATTGGAACCAATGCGGGAATTGGAACATGCCAAGGATCCTCTGCAATCTTCTCTGTGGGGGATGGGAGGACACCCACACCGTCCCCTGGGGACTTTGTCGAGGACGGGCATTATAAAGCCCTACGCGGCGGAGCACAGTCTAAGGGAACTTTGGTTTTGGACCTAAATTGGTTGATTCCATTGCTTGCTTGATTTAAATTGATCGGACGAATTTCATCTTAAAAACAAGAGAGCTCTGTTTCATCCAAAGATCACCATGCATCAAAACAGGTTAGGATGACACTCACACACAAAGAAAAAAGCCCTCAGGCCCATTGCCATTGCAGGTGAAGAAGACCGGGTCCATCATTTGGAATTGAGTAGCGTTTGTACCAAGCATAGCGTTTGTACCAAGCATAATCCTGGAGCTGACAACACCATTTCAAGCAGGGCTGGACCCTCCAGGGACATCTAGAAGAGCGCAGAGAGGTGAGGGCGGTGTCGTCGCGTGTTTCGAATCTGGAAGCTGCTAAGATGGGGGAAAGCACGACAGTACCACGGGACCACCAGGCGGGGGAGGGAGGAGGCTGTACGCTCCCGTCCCCTCCCCCATCCGCTGATGATTCCCTAGCCCCTCCCAAGACATGAAAGAATTGGAACCAATGCGGGAATTGGAACATGCCAAGGATCCTCTGCAATCTTCTCTGTGGGGGATGGGAGGACACCCACACCGTCCCCTGGGGACTTTGTCGAGGACGGGCATTATAAAGCCCTACGCGGCGGAGCACAGTCTAAGGGAACTTTGGTTTTGGACCTAAATTGGTTGATTCCATTGCTTGCTTGATTTAAATTGATCGGACGAATTTCATCTTAAAAACAAGAGAGCTCTGTTTCATCCAAAGATCACCATGCATCAAAACAAAACAGGTTAGGATAACACTCACACACAAAGAAAAAAGCCCTCAGGCCCATTGCCATTGCAGGTGAAGAAGACCGGGTACATCATTTGGAATTGAGTAGCGTTTGTACCAAGCATAGCGTTTGTACCAAGCATAATCCTGGAGCTGACAACACCATTTCAAGCAGGGCTGGACCCTCCAGGGACGTCTAGAAGAGCGCAGAGAGGTGAGGGCGGTGTCGTCGCATGTTTCGAATCTGGAAGCTGCTAAGATGGGGGAAAGCACGACAGTACCACGGGACCACCAGGCGGGGGAGGGAGGAGGCTGTACGCTCCCGTCCCCTCCCCCATCCGCTGATGATTCCCTAGCCCCTCCCAAGACATGAAAGAATTGGAACCCCTCTGCAATCTTCTCTGTGGGGGATGGGAGGACACCCACACCGTCCCCTGGGGACTTTGACGAGGACGGGCGTTATAAAGGGGCGAGCGCCCGGTGGGGCTCTTGTGCTTGCCACGGCAGCACATATACTAAAATTGGATCGATACAGAGAAGATTAGCATGGCCCCTGCGAAAGGATGACACGCAAATCCGTGAAGCGCTCCGCTTTTTTGGGGAGTTCCAAAGTCAGTGGGGAATTGGAACGCTGAGACCCAGAAGATTGAGCAGGTCTGGCTCGTCAGGATCCTCTGCAATCTTCTCTGTGGGGGATGGGAGGACACCCACACCGTCCCCTGGGGACTTTGTCGAGGACGGGCATTATAAAGCCCTACGCGGCGGAGCACAGTCTAAGGGAACTTTGGTTTTGGACCTAAATTGGTTGATTCCATTGCTTGCTTGATTGAAATTGATCGGACGAATTTCATCTTAAAAACAAGAGAGCTCTGTTTCATCCAAAGATCACCATGCATCAAAACAGGTTAGGATGACACACACACAAAGAAAAAAGCCCTCAGGCCCATTGCCATTGCAGGTGAAGAAGACCGGGTCCATCATTTGGAATTGAGTAGCGTTTGTACCAAGCATAATCCTGGAGCTGACAACACCATTTCAAGCAGGGCTGGACCCTCCAGGGACATCTAGAAGAGCGCAGAGAGGTGAGGGCGGTGTCGTCGCGTGTTTCGAATCTGGAAGCTGCTAAGATGGGGGAAAGCACGACAGTACCACGGGACCACCAGGCGGGGGAGGGAGGAGGCTGTACGCTCCCGTCCCCTCCCCCATCCGCTGATGATTCCCTAGCCCCTCCCAAGACATGAAAGAATTGGAACCAATGCGGGAATTGGAACATGCCAAGGATCCTCTGCAATCTTCTCTGTGGGGGATGGGAGGACACCCACACCGTCCCCTGGGGACTTTGACGAGGACGGGCGTTATAAAGGGGCGAGCGCCCGGTGGGGCTCTTGTGCTTGCCACGGCAGCACATATACTAAAATTGGATCGATACAGAGAAGATTAGCATGGCCCCTGCGAAAGGATGACACGCAAATCCGTGAAGCGCTCCGCTTTTTTGGGGAGTTCCAAAGTCAGTGGGGAATTGGAACGCTGAGACCCAGAAGATTGAGCAGGTCTGGCTCGTCAGGATCCTCTGCAATCTTCTCTGTGGGGGATGGGAGGACACCCACACCGTCCCCTGGGGACTTTGTCGAGGACGGGCATTATAAAGCCCTACGCGGCGGAGCACAGTCTAAGGGAACTTTGGTTTTGGACCTAAATTGGTTGATTCCATTGCTTGCTTGATTGAAATTGATCGGACGAATTTCATCTTAAAAACAAGAGAGCTCTGTTTCATCCAAAGATCACCATGCATCAAAACAGGTTAGGATGACACTCACACACAAAGAAAAAAGCCCTCAGGCCCATTGCCATTGCAGGTGAAGAAGACCGGGTCCATCATTTGGAATTGAGTAGCGTTTGTACCAAGCATAGCGTTTGTACCAAGCATAATCCTGGAGCTGACAACACCATTTCAAGCAGGGCTGGACCCTCCAGGGACATCTAGAAGAGCGCAGAGAGGTGAGGGCGGTGTCGTCGCGTGTTTCGAATCTGGAAGCTGCTAAGATGGGGGAAAGCACGACAGTACCACGGGACCACCAGGCGGGGGAGGGAGGAGGCTGTACGCTCCCGTCCCCTCCCCCATCCGCTGATGATTCCCTAGCCCCTCCCAAGACATGAAAGAATTGGAACCAATGCGGGAATTGGAACATGCCAAGGATCCTCTGCAATCTTCTCTGTGGGGGATGGGAGGACACCCACACCGTCCCCTGGGGACTTTGTCGAGGACGGGCATTATAAAGCCCTACGCGGCGGAGCACAGTCTAAGGGAACTTTGGTTTTGGACCTAAATTGGTTGATTCCATTGCTTGCTTGATTTAAATTGATCGGACGAATTTCATCTTAAAAACAAGAGAGCTCTGTTTCATCCAAAGATCACCATGCATCAAAACAAAACAGGTTAGGATAACACTCACACACAAAGAAAAAAGCCCTCAGGCCCATTGCCATTGCAGGTGAAGAAGACCGGGTACATCATTTGGAATTGAGTAGCGTTTGTACCAAGCATAGCGTTTGTACCAAGCATAATCCTGGAGCTGACAACACCATTTCAAGCAGGGCTGGACCCTCCAGGGACGTCTAGAAGAGCGCAGAGAGGTGAGGGCGGTGTCGTCGCATGTTTCGAATCTGGAAGCTGCTAAGATGGGGGAAAGCACGACAGTACCACGGGACCACCAGGCGGGGGAGGGAGGAGGCTGTACGCTCCCGTCCCCTCCCCCATCCGCTGATGATTCCCTAGCCCCTCCCAAGACATGAAAGAATTGGAACCCCTCTGCAATCTTCTCTGTGGGGGATGGGAGGACACCCACACCGTCCCCTGGGGACTTTGACGAGGACGGGCGTTATAAAGGGGCGAGCGCCCGGTGGGGCTCTTGTGCTTGCCATGGCAGCACATATACTAAAATTGGATCGATACAGAAAAGATTAGCATGGCCCCTCTCGTCAGGATCCTCTGCAATCTTCTCTGTGGGGGATGGGAGGACACCCACACCGTCCCCTGGGGACTTTGTCGAGGACGGGCATTATAAAGCCCTACGCGGCGGAGCACAGTCTAAGGGAACTTTGGTTTTGGACCTAAATTGGTTGATTCCATTGCTTGCTTGATTGAAATTGATCGGACGAATTTCATCTTAAAAACAAGAGAGCTCTGTTTCATCCAAAGATCACCATGCATCAAAACAGGTTAGGATGACACTCACACACAAAGAAAAAAGCCCTCAGGCCCATTGCCATTGCAGGTGAAGAAGACCGGGTCCATCATTTGGAATTGAGTAGCGTTTGTACCAAGCATAGCGTTTGTACCAAGCATAATCCTGGAGCTGACAACACCATTTCAAGCAGGGCTGGACCCTCCAGGGACATCTAGAAGAGCGCAGAGAGGTGAGGGCGGTGTCGTCGCGTGTTTCGAATCTGGAAGCTGCTAAGATGGGGGAAAGCACGACAGTACCACGGGACCACCAGGCGGGGGAGGGAGGAGGCTGTACGCTCCCGTCCCCTCCCCCATCCGCTGATGATTCCCTAGCCCCTCCCAAGACATGAAAGAATTGGAACCAATGCGGGAATTGGAACATGCCAAGGATCCTCTGCAATCTTCTCTGTGGGGGATGGGAGGACACCCACACCGTCCCCTGGGGACTTTGTCGAGGACGGGCATTATAAAGCCCTACGCGGCGGAGCACAGTCTAAGGGAACTTTGGTTTTGGACCTAAATTGGTTGATTCCATTGCTTGCTTGATTTAAATTGATCGGACGAATTTCATCTTAAAAACAAGAGAGCTCTGTTTCATCCAAAGATCACCATGCATCAAAACAGGTTAGGATGACACTCACACACAAAGAAAAAAGCCCTCAGGCCCATTGCCATTGCAGGTGAAGAAGACCGGGTCCATCATTTGGAATTGAGTAGCGTTTGTACCAAGCATAGCGTTTGTACCAAGCATAATCCTGGAGCTGACAACACCATTTCAAGCAGGGCTGGACCCTCCAGGGACATCTAGAAGAGCGCAGAGAGGTGAGGGCGGTGTCGTCGCGTGTTTCGAATCTGGAAGCTGCTAAGATGGGGGAAAGCACGACAGTACCACGGGACCACCAGGCGGGGGAGGGAGGAGGCTGTACGCTCCCGTCCCCTCCCCCATCCGCTGATGATTCCCTAGCCCCTCCCAAGACATGAAAGAATTGGAACCAATGCGGGAATTGGAACATGCCAAGGATCCTCTGCAATCTTCTCTGTGGGGGATGGGAGGACACCCACACCGTCCCCTGGGGACTTTGTCGAGGACGGGCATTATAAAGCCCTACGCGGCGGAGCACAGTCTAAGGGAACTTTGGTTTTGGACCTAAATTGGTTGATTCCATTGCTTGCTTGATTTAAATTGATCGGACGAATTTCATCTTAAAAACAAGAGAGCTCTGTTTCATCCAAAGATCACCATGCATCAAAACAAAACAGGTTAGGATAACACTCACACACAAAGAAAAAAGCCCTCAGGCCCATTGCCATTGCAGGTGAAGAAGACCGGGTACATCATTTGGAATTGAGTAGCGTTTGTACCAAGCATAGCGTTTGTACCAAGCATAATCCTGGAGCTGACAACACCATTTCAAGCAGGGCTGGACCCTCCAGGGACGTCTAGAAGAGCGCAGAGAGGTGAGGGCGGTGTCGTCGCATGTTTCGAATCTGGAAGCTGCTAAGATGGGGGAAAGCACGACAGTACCACGGGACCACCAGGCGGGGGAGGGAGGAGGCTGTACGCTCCCGTCCCCTCCCCCATCCGCTGATGATTCCCTAGCCCCTCCCAAGACATGAAAGAATTGGAACCCCTCTGCAATCTTCTCTGTGGGGGATGGGAGGACACCCACACCGTCCCCTGGGGACTTTGACGAGGACGGGCGTTATAAAGGGGCGAGCGCCCGGTGGGGCTCTTGTGCTTGCCACGGCAGCACATATACTAAAATTGGATCGATACAGAGAAGATTAGCATGGCCCCTGCGAAAGGATGACACGCAAATCCGTGAAGCGCTCCGCTTTTTTGGGGAGTTCCAAAGTCAGTGGGGAATTGGAACGCTGAGACCCAGAAGATTGAGCAGGTCTGGCTCGTCAGGATCCTCTGCAATCTTCTCTGTGGGGGATGGGAGGACACCCACACCGTCCCCTGGGGACTTTGTCGAGGACGGGCATTATAAAGCCCTACGCGGCGGAGCACAGTCTAAGGGAACTTTGGTTTTGGACCTAAATTGGTTGATTCCATTGCTTGCTTGATTGAAATTGATCGGACGAATTTCATCTTAAAAACAAGAGAGCTCTGTTTCATCCAAAGATCACCATGCATCAAAACAGGTTAGGATGACACACACACAAAGAAAAAAGCCCTCAGGCCCATTGCCATTGCAGGTGAAGAAGACCGGGTCCATCATTTGGAATTGAGTAGCGTTTGTACCAAGCATAATCCTGGAGCTGACAACACCATTTCAAGCAGGGCTGGACCCTCCAGGGACATCTAGAAGAGCGCAGAGAGGTGAGGGCGGTGTCGTCGCGTGTTTCGAATCTGGAAGCTGCTAAGATGGGGGAAAGCACGACAGTACCACGGGACCACCAGGCGGGGGAGGGAGGAGGCTGTACGCTCCCGTCCCCTCCCCCATCCGCTGATGATTCCCTAGCCCCTCCCAAGACATGAAAGAATTGGAACCAATGCGGGAATTGGAACATGCCAAGGATCCTCTGCAATCTTCTCTGTGGGGGATGGGAGGACACCCACACCGTCCCCTGGGGACTTTGTCGAGGACGGGCATTATAAAGCCCTACGCGGCGGAGCACAGTCTAAGGGAACTTTGGTTTTGGACCTAAATTGGTTGATTCCATTGCTTGCTTGATTTAAATTGATCGGACGAATTTCATCTTAAAAACAAGAGAGCTCTGTTTCATCCAAAGATCACCATGCATCAAAACAAAACAGGTTAGGATAACACTCACACACAAAGAAAAAAGCCCTCAGGCCCATTGCCATTGCAGGTGAAGAAGACCGGGTACATCATTTGGAATTGAGTAGCGTTTGTACCAAGCATAGCGTTTGTACCAAGCATAATCCTGGAGCTGACAACACCATTTCAAGCAGGGCTGGACCCTCCAGGGACGTCTAGAAGAGCGCAGAGAGGTGAGGGCGGTGTCGTCGCATGTTTCGAATCTGGAAGCTGCTAAGATGGGGGAAAGCACGACAGTACCACGGGACCACCAGGCGGGGGAGGGAGGAGGCTGTACGCTCCCGTCCCCTCCCCCATCCGCTGATGATTCCCTAGCCCCTCCCAAGACATGAAAGAATTGGAACCCCTCTGCAATCTTCTCTGTGGGGGATGGGAGGACACCCACACCGTCCCCTGGGGACTTTGACGAGGACGGGCGTTATAAAGGGGCGAGCGCCCGGTGGGGCTCTTGTGCTTGCCACGGCAGCACATATACTAAAATTGGATCGATACAGAGAAGATTAGCATGGCCCCTGCGAAAGGATGACACGCAAATCCGTGAAGCGCTCCGCTTTTTTGGGGAGTTCCAAAGTCAGTGGGGAATTGGAACGCTGAGACCCAGAAGATTGAGCAGGTCTGGCTCGTCAGGATCCTCTGCAATCTTCTCTGTGGGGGATGGGAGGACACCCACACCGTCCCCTGGGGACTTTGTCGAGGACGGGCATTATAAAGCCCTACGCGGCGGAGCACAGTCTAAGGGAACTTTGGTTTTGGACCTAAATTGGTTGATTCCATTGCTTGCTTGATTGAAATTGATCGGACGAATTTCATCTTAAAAACAAGAGAGCTCTGTTTCATCCAAAGATCACCATGCATCAAAACAGGTTAGGATGACACACACACAAAGAAAAAAGCCCTCAGGCCCATTGCCATTGCAGGTGAAGAAGACCGGGTCCATCATTTGGAATTGAGTAGCGTTTGTACCAAGCATAATCCTGGAGCTGACAACACCATTTCAAGCAGGGCTGGACCCTCCAGGGACATCTAGAAGAGCGCAGAGAGGTGAGGGCGGTGTCGTCGCGTGTTTCGAATCTGGAAGCTGCTAAGATGGGGGAAAGCACGACAGTACCACGGGACCACCAGGCGGGGGAGGGAGGAGGCTGTACGCTCCCGTCCCCTCCCCCATCCGCTGATGATTCCCTAGCCCCTCCCAAGACATGAAAGAATTGGAACCAATGCGGGAATTGGAACATGCCAAGGATCCTCTGCAATCTTCTCTGTGGGGGATGGGAGGACACCCACACCGTCCCCTGGGGACTTTGTCGAGGACGGGCATTATAAAGCCCTACGCGGCGGAGCACAGTCTAAGGGAACTTTGGTTTTGGACCTAAATTGGTTGATTCCATTGCTTGCTTGATTTAAATTGATCGGACGAATTTCATCTTAAAAACAAGAGAGCTCTGTTTCATCCAAAGATCACCATGCATCAAAACAAAACAGGTTAGGATAACACTCACACACAAAGAAAAAAGCCCTCAGGCCCATTGCCATTGCAGGTGAAGAAGACCGGGTACATCATTTGGAATTGAGTAGCGTTTGTACCAAGCATAGCGTTTGTACCAAGCATAATCCTGGAGCTGACAACACCATTTCAAGCAGGGCTGGACCCTCCAGGGACGTCTAGAAGAGCGCAGAGAGGTGAGGGCGGTGTCGTCGCATGTTTCGAATCTGGAAGCTGCTAAGATGGGGGAAAGCACGACAGTACCACGGGACCACCAGGCGGGGGAGGGAGGAGGCTGTACGCTCCCGTCCCCTCCCCCATCCGCTGATGATTCCCTAGCCCCTCCCAAGACATGAAAGAATTGGAACCAATGCGGGAATTGGAACATGCCAAGGATCCTCTGCAATCTTCTCTGTGGGGGATGGGAGGACACCCACACCGTCCCCTGGGGACTTTGTCGAGGACGGGCATTATAAAGCCCTACGCGGCGGAGCACAGTCTAAGGGAACTTTGGTTTTGGACCTAAATTGGTTGATTCCATTGCTTGCTTGATTTAAATTGATCGGACGAATTTCATCTTAAAAACAAGAGAGCTCTGTTTCATCCAAAGATCACCATGCATCAAAACAAAACAGGTTAGGATAACACTCACACACAAAGAAAAAAGCCCTCAGGCCCATTGCCATTGCAGGTGAAGAAGACCGGGTACATCATTTGGAATTGAGTAGCGTTTGTACCAAGCATAGCGTTTGTACCAAGCATAATCCTGGAGCTGACAACACCATTTCAAGCAGGGCTGGACCCTCCAGGGACGTCTAGAAGAGCGCAGAGAGGTGAGGGCGGTGTCGTCGCATGTTTCGAATCTGGAAGCTGCTAAGATGGGGGAAAGCACGACAGTACCACGGGACCACCAGGCGGGGGAGGGAGGAGGCTGTACGCTCCCGTCCCCTCCCCCATCCGCTGATGATTCCCTAGCCCCTCCCAAGACATGAAAGAATTGGAACCCCTCTGCAATCTTCTCTGTGGGGGATGGGAGGACACCCACACCGTCCCCTGGGGACTTTGACGAGGACGGGCGTTATAAAGGGGCGAGCGCCCGGTGGGGCTCTTGTGCTTGCCACGGCAGCACATATACTAAAATTGGATCGATACAGAGAAGATTAGCATGGCCCCTGCGAAAGGATGACACGCAAATCCGTGAAGCGCTCCGCTTTTTTGGGGAGTTCCAAAGTCAGTGGGGAATTGGAACGCTGAGACCCAGAAGATTGAGCAGGTCTGGCTCGTCAGGATCCTCTGCAATCTTCTCTGTGGGGGATGGGAGGACACCCACACCGTCCCCTGGGGACTTTGTTGAGGACGGGCATTATAAAGCCCTACGCGGCGGAGCACAGTCTAAGGGAACTTTGGTTTTGGACCTAAATTGGTTGATTCCATTGCTTGCTTGATTGAAATTGATCGGACGAATTTCATCTTAAAAACAAGAGAGCTCTGTTTCATCCAAAGATCACCATGCATCAAAACAGGTTAGGATGACACACACACAAAGAAAAAAGCCCTCAGGCCCATTGCCATTGCAGGTGAAGAAGACCGGGTCCATCATTTGGAATTGAGTAGCGTTTGTACCAAGCATAATCCTGGAGCTGACAACACCATTTCAAGCAGGGCTGGACCCTCCAGGGACATCTAGAAGAGCGCAGAGAGGTGAGGGCGGTGTCGTCGCGTGTTTCGAATCTGGAAGCTGCTAAGATGGGGGAAAGCACGACAGTACCACGGGACCACCAGGCGGGGGAGGGAGGAGGCTGTACGCTCCCGTCCCCTCCCCCATCCGCTGATGATTCCCTAGCCCCTCCCAAGACATGAAAGAATTGGAACCAATGCGGGAATTGGAACATGCCAAGGATCCTCTGCAATCTTCTCTGTGGGGGATGGGAGGACACCCACACCGTCCCCTGGGGACTTTGTCGAGGACGGGCATTATAAAGCCCTACGCGGCGGAGCACAGTCTAAGGGAACTTTGGTTTTGGACCTAAATTGGTTGATTCCATTGCTTGCTTGATTTAAATTGATCGGACGAATTTCATCTTAAAAACAAGAGAGCTCTGTTTCATCCAAAGATCACCATGCATCAAAACAAAACAGGTTAGGATAACACTCACACACAAAGAAAAAAGCCCTCAGGCCCATTGCCATTGCAGGTGAAGAAGACCGGGTACATCATTTGGAATTGAGTAGCGTTTGTACCAAGCATAGCGTTTGTACCAAGCATAATCCTGGAGCTGACAACACCATTTCAAGCAGGGCTGGACCCTCCAGGGACGTCTAGAAGAGCGCAGAGAGGTGAGGGCGGTGTCGTCGCATGTTTCGAATCTGGAAGCTGCTAAGATGGGGGAAAGCACGACAGTACCACGGGACCACCAGGCGGGGGAGGGAGGAGGCTGTACGCTCCCGTCCCCTCCCCCATCCGCTGATGATTCCCTAGCCCCTCCCAAGACATGAAAGAATTGGAACCAATGCGGGAATTGGAACATGCCAAGGATCCTCTGCAATCTTCTCTGTGGGGGATGGGAGGACACCCACACCGTCCCCTGGGGACTTTGTCGAGGACGGGCATTATAAAGCCCTACGCGGCGGAGCACAGTCTAAGGGAACTTTGGTTTTGGACCTAAATTGGTTGATTCCATTGCTTGCTTGATTTAAATTGATCGGACGAATTTCATCTTAAAAACAAGAGAGCTCTGTTTCATCCAAAGATCACCATGCATCAAAACAAAACAGGTTAGGATAACACTCACACACAAAGAAAAAAGCCCTCAGGCCCATTGCCATTGCAGGTGAAGAAGACCGGGTACATCATTTGGAATTGAGTAGCGTTTGTACCAAGCATAGCGTTTGTACCAAGCATAATCCTGGAGCTGACAACACCATTTCAAGCAGGGCTGGACCCTCCAGGGACGTCTAGAAGAGCGCAGAGAGGTGAGGGCGGTGTCGTCGCATGTTTCGAATCTGGAAGCTGCTAAGATGGGGGAAAGCACGACAGTACCACGGGACCACCAGGCGGGGGAGGGAGGAGGCTGTACGCTCCCGTCCCCTCCCCCATCCGCTGATGATTCCCTAGCCCCTCCCAAGACATGAAAGAATTGGAACCCCTCTGCAATCTTCTCTGTGGGGGATGGGAGGACACCCACACCGTCCCCTGGGGACTTTGACGAGGACGGGCGTTATAAAGGGGCGAGCGCCCGGTGGGGCTCTTGTGCTTGCCACGGCAGCACATATACTAAAATTGGATCGATACAGAGAAGATTAGCATGGCCCCTGCGAAAGGATGACACGCAAATCCGTGAAGCGCTCCGCTTTTTTGGGGAGTTCCAAAGTCAGTGGGGAATTGGAACGCTGAGACCCAGAAGATTGAGCAGGTCTGGCTCGTCAGGATCCTCTGCAATCTTCTCTGTGGGGGATGGGAGGACACCCACACCGTCCCCTGGGGACTTTGTTGAGGACGGGCATTATAAAGCCCTACGCGGCGGAGCACAGTCTAAGGGAACTTTGGTTTTGGACCTAAATTGGTTGATTCCATTGCTTGCTTGATTGAAATTGATCGGACGAATTTCATCTTAAAAACAAGAGAGCTCTGTTTCATCCAAAGATCACCATGCATCAAAACAGGTTAGGATGACACACACACAAAGAAAAAAGCCCTCAGGCCCATTGCCATTGCAGGTGAAGAAGACCGGGTCCATCATTTGGAATTGAGTAGCGTTTGTACCAAGCATAATCCTGGAGCTGACAACACCATTTCAAGCAGGGCTGGACCCTCCAGGGACATCTAGAAGAGCGCAGAGAGGTGAGGGCGGTGTCGTCGCGTGTTTCGAATCTGGAAGCTGCTAAGATGGGGGAAAGCACGACAGTACCACGGGACCACCAGGCGGGGGAGGGAGGAGGCTGTACGCTCCCGTCCCCTCCCCCATCCGCTGATGATTCCCTAGCCCCTCCCAAGACATGAAAGAATTGGAACCAATGCGGGAATTGGAACATGCCAAGGATCCTCTGCAATCTTCTCTGTGGGGGATGGGAGGACACCCACACCGTCCCCTGGGGACTTTGTCGAGGACGGGCATTATAAAGCCCTACGCGGCGGAGCACAGTCTAAGGGAACTTTGGTTTTGGACCTAAATTGGTTGATTCCATTGCTTGCTTGATTTAAATTGATCGGACGAATTTCATCTTAAAAACAAGAGAGCTCTGTTTCATCCAAAGATCACCATGCATCAAAACAAAACAGGTTAGGATAACACTCACACACAAAGAAAAAAGCCCTCAGGCCCATTGCCATTGCAGGTGAAGAAGACCGGGTACATCATTTGGAATTGAGTAGCGTTTGTACCAAGCATAGCGTTTGTACCAAGCATAATCCTGGAGCTGACAACACCATTTCAAGCAGGGCTGGACCCTCCAGGGACGTCTAGAAGAGCGCAGAGAGGTGAGGGCGGTGTCGTCGCATGTTTCGAATCTGGAAGCTGCTAAGATGGGGGAAAGCACGACAGTACCACGGGACCACCAGGCGGGGGAGGGAGGAGGCTGTACGCTCCCGTCCCCTCCCCCATCCGCTGATGATTCCCTAGCCCCTCCCAAGACATGAAAGAATTGGAACCCCTCTGCAATCTTCTCTGTGGGGGATGGGAGGACACCCACACCGTCCCCTGGGGACTTTGACGAGGACGGGCGTTATAAAGGGGCGAGCGCCCGGTGGGGCTCTTGTGCTTGCCACGGCAGCACATATACTAAAATTGGATCGATACAGAGAAGATTAGCATGGCCCCTGCGAAAGGATGACACGCAAATCCGTGAAGCGCTCCGCTTTTTTGGGGAGTTCCAAAGTCAGTGGGGAATTGGAACGCTGAGACCCAGAAGATTGAGCAGGTCTGGCTCGTCAGGATCCTCTGCAATCTTCTCTGTGGGGGATGGGAGGACACCCACACCGTCCCCTGGGGACTTTGTCGAGGACGGGCATTATAAAGCCCTACGCGGCGGAGCACAGTCTAAGGGAACTTTGGTTTTGGACCTAAATTGGTTGATTCCATTGCTTGCTTGATTGAAATTGATCGGACGAATTTCATCTTAAAAACAAGAGAGCTCTGTTTCATCCAAAGATCACCATGCATCAAAACAGGTTAGGATGACACACACACAAAGAAAAAAGCCCTCAGGCCCATTGCCATTGCAGGTGAAGAAGACCGGGTCCATCATTTGGAATTGAGTAGCGTTTGTACCAAGCATAATCCTGGAGCTGACAACACCATTTCAAGCAGGGCTGGACCCTCCAGGGACATCTAGAAGAGCGCAGAGAGGTGAGGGCGGTGTCGTCGCGTGTTTCGAATCTGGAAGCTGCTAAGATGGGGGAAAGCACGACAGTACCACGGGACCACCAGGCGGGGGAGGGAGGAGGCTGTACGCTCCCGTCCCCTCCCCCATCCGCTGATGATTCCCTAGCCCCTCCCAAGACATGAAAGAATTGGAACCAATGCGGGAATTGGAACATGCCAAGGATCCTCTGCAATCTTCTCTGTGGGGGATGGGAGGACACCCACACCGTCCCCTGGGGACTTTGTCGAGGACGGGCATTATAAAGCCCTACGCGGCGGAGCACAGTCTAAGGGAACTTTGGTTTTGGACCTAAATTGGTTGATTCCATTGCTTGCTTGATTTAAATTGATCGGACGAATTTCATCTTAAAAACAAGAGAGCTCTGTTTCATCCAAAGATCACCATGCATCAAAACAAAACAGGTTAGGATAACACTCACACACAAAGAAAAAAGCCCTCAGGCCCATTGCCATTGCAGGTGAAGAAGACCGGGTACATCATTTGGAATTGAGTAGCGTTTGTACCAAGCATAGCGTTTGTACCAAGCATAATCCTGGAGCTGACAACACCATTTCAAGCAGGGCTGGACCCTCCAGGGACGTCTAGAAGAGCGCAGAGAGGTGAGGGCGGTGTCGTCGCATGTTTCGAATCTGGAAGCTGCTAAGATGGGGGAAAGCACGACAGTACCACGGGACCACCAGGCGGGGGAGGGAGGAGGCTGTACGCTCCCGTCCCCTCCCCCATCCGCTGATGATTCCCTAGCCCCTCCCAAGACATGAAAGAATTGGAACCAATGCGGGAATTGGAACATGCCAAGGATCCTCTGCAATCTTCTCTGTGGGGGATGGGAGGACACCCACACCGTCCCCTGGGGACTTTGTCGAGGACGGGCATTATAAAGCCCTACGCGGCGGAGCACAGTCTAAGGGAACTTTGGTTTTGGACCTAAATTGGTTGATTCCATTGCTTGCTTGATTTAAATTGATCGGACGAATTTCATCTTAAAAACAAGAGAGCTCTGTTTCATCCAAAGATCACCATGCATCAAAACAAAACAGGTTAGGATAACACTCACACACAAAGAAAAAAGCCCTCAGGCCCATTGCCATTGCAGGTGAAGAAGACCGGGTACATCATTTGGAATTGAGTAGCGTTTGTACCAAGCATAGCGTTTGTACCAAGCATAATCCTGGAGCTGACAACACCATTTCAAGCAGGGCTGGACCCTCCAGGGACGTCTAGAAGAGCGCAGAGAGGTGAGGGCGGTGTCGTCGCATGTTTCGAATCTGGAAGCTGCTAAGATGGGGGAAAGCACGACAGTACCACGGGACCACCAGGCGGGGGAGGGAGGAGGCTGTACGCTCCCGTCCCCTCCCCCATCCGCTGATGATTCCCTAGCCCCTCCCAAGACATGAAAGAATTGGAACCCCTCTGCAATCTTCTCTGTGGGGGATGGGAGGACACCCACACCGTCCCCTGGGGACTTTGACGAGGACGGGCGTTATAAAGGGGCGAGCGCCCGGTGGGGCTCTTGTGCTTGCCACGGCAGCACATATACTAAAATTGGATCGATACAGAGAAGATTAGCATGGCCCCTGCGAAAGGATGACACGCAAATCCGTGAAGCGCTCCGCTTTTTTGGGGAGTTCCAAAGTCAGTGGGGAATTGGAACGCTGAGACCCAGAAGATTGAGCAGGTCTGGCTCGTCAGGATCCTCTGCAATCTTCTCTGTGGGGGATGGGAGGACACCCACACCGTCCCCTGGGGACTTTGTTGAGGACGGGCATTATAAAGCCCTACGCGGCGGAGCACAGTCTAAGGGAACTTTGGTTTTGGACCTAAATTGGTTGATTCCATTGCTTGCTTGATTGAAATTGATCGGACGAATTTCATCTTAAAAACAAGAGAGCTCTGTTTCATCCAAAGATCACCATGCATCAAAACAGGTTAGGATGACACACACACAAAGAAAAAAGCCCTCAGGCCCATTGCCATTGCAGGTGAAGAAGACCGGGTCCATCATTTGGAATTGAGTAGCGTTTGTACCAAGCATAATCCTGGAGCTGACAACACCATTTCAAGCAGGGCTGGACCCTCCAGGGACATCTAGAAGAGCGCAGAGAGGTGAGGGCGGTGTCGTCGCGTGTTTCGAATCTGGAAGCTGCTAAGATGGGGGAAAGCACGACAGTACCACGGGACCACCAGGCGGGGGAGGGAGGAGGCTGTACGCTCCCGTCCCCTCCCCCATCCGCTGATGATTCCCTAGCCCCTCCCAAGACATGAAAGAATTGGAACCAATGCGGGAATTGGAACATGCCAAGGATCCTCTGCAATCTTCTCTGTGGGGGATGGGAGGACACCCACACCGTCCCCTGGGGACTTTGTCGAGGACGGGCATTATAAAGCCCTACGCGGCGGAGCACAGTCTAAGGGAACTTTGGTTTTGGACCTAAATTGGTTGATTCCATTGCTTGCTTGATTTAAATTGATCGGACGAATTTCATCTTAAAAACAAGAGAGCTCTGTTTCATCCAAAGATCACCATGCATCAAAACAAAACAGGTTAGGATAACACTCACACACAAAGAAAAAAGCCCTCAGGCCCATTGCCATTGCAGGTGAAGAAGACCGGGTACATCATTTGGAATTGAGTAGCGTTTGTACCAAGCATAGCGTTTGTACCAAGCATAATCCTGGAGCTGACAACACCATTTCAAGCAGGGCTGGACCCTCCAGGGACGTCTAGAAGAGCGCAGAGAGGTGAGGGCGGTGTCGTCGCATGTTTCGAATCTGGAAGCTGCTAAGATGGGGGAAAGCACGACAGTACCACGGGACCACCAGGCGGGGGAGGGAGGAGGCTGTACGCTCCCGTCCCCTCCCCCATCCGCTGATGATTCCCTAGCCCCTCCCAAGACATGAAAGAATTGGAACCAATGCGGGAATTGGAACATGCCAAGGATCCTCTGCAATCTTCTCTGTGGGGGATGGGAGGACACCCACACCGTCCCCTGGGGACTTTGTCGAGGACGGGCATTATAAAGCCCTACGCGGCGGAGCACAGTCTAAGGGAACTTTGGTTTTGGACCTAAATTGGTTGATTCCATTGCTTGCTTGATTTAAATTGATCGGACGAATTTCATCTTAAAAACAAGAGAGCTCTGTTTCATCCAAAGATCACCATGCATCAAAACAAAACAGGTTAGGATAACACTCACACACAAAGAAAAAAGCCCTCAGGCCCATTGCCATTGCAGGTGAAGAAGACCGGGTACATCATTTGGAATTGAGTAGCGTTTGTACCAAGCATAGCGTTTGTACCAAGCATAATCCTGGAGCTGACAACACCATTTCAAGCAGGGCTGGACCCTCCAGGGACGTCTAGAAGAGCGCAGAGAGGTGAGGGCGGTGTCGTCGCATGTTTCGAATCTGGAAGCTGCTAAGATGGGGGAAAGCACGACAGTACCACGGGACCACCAGGCGGGGGAGGGAGGAGGCTGTACGCTCCCGTCCCCTCCCCCATCCGCTGATGATTCCCTAGCCCCTCCCAAGACATGAAAGAATTGGAACCCCTCTGCAATCTTCTCTGTGGGGGATGGGAGGACACCCACACCGTCCCCTGGGGACTTTGACGAGGACGGGCGTTATAAAGGGGCGAGCGCCCGGTGGGGCTCTTGTGCTTGCCACGGCAGCACATATACTAAAATTGGATCGATACAGAGAAGATTAGCATGGCCCCTGCGAAAGGATGACACGCAAATCCGTGAAGCGCTCCGCTTTTTTGGGGAGTTCCAAAGTCAGTGGGGAATTGGAACGCTGAGACCCAGAAGATTGAGCAGGTCTGGCTCGTCAGGATCCTCTGCAATCTTCTCTGTGGGGGATGGGAGGACACCCACACCGTCCCCTGGGGACTTTGTTGAGGACGGGCATTATAAAGCCCTACGCGGCGGAGCACAGTCTAAGGGAACTTTGGTTTTGGACCTAAATTGGTTGATTCCATTGCTTGCTTGATTGAAATTGATCGGACGAATTTCATCTTAAAAACAAGAGAGCTCTGTTTCATCCAAAGATCACCATGCATCAAAACAGGTTAGGATGACACACACACAAAGAAAACAGCCCTCAGGCCCATTGCCATTGCAGGTGAAGAAGACCGGGTCCATCATTTGGAATTGAGTAGCGTTTGTACCAAGCATAATCCTGGAGCTGACAACACCATTTCAAGCAGGGCTGGACCCTCCAGGGACATCTAGAAGAGCGCAGAGAGGTGAGGGCGGTGTCGTTGCGTGTTTCGAATCTGGAAGCTGCTAAGATGGGGGAAAGCACGACAGTACCACGGGACCACCAGGCGGGGGAGGGAGGAGGCTGTACGCTCCCGTCCCCTCCCCCATCCGCTGATGATTCCCTAGCCCCTCCCAAGACATGAAAGAATTGGAACCAATGCGGGAATTGGAACATGCCAAGGATCCTCTGCAATCTTCTCTGTGGGGGATGGGAGGACACCCACACCGTCCCCTGGGGACTTTGTCGAGGACGGGCATTATAAAGCCCTACGCGGCGGAGCACAGTCTAAGGGAACTTTGGTTTTGGACCTAAATTGGTTGATTCCATTGCTTGCTTGATTTAAATTGATCGGACGAATTTCATCTTAAAAACAAGAGAGCTCTGTTTCATCCAAAGATCACCATGCATCAAAACAAAACAGGTTAGGATAACACTCACACACAAAGAAAAAAGCCCTCAGGCCCATTGCCATTGCAGGTGAAGAAGACCGGGTACATCATTTGGAATTGAGTAGCGTTTGTACCAAGCATAGCGTTTGTACCAAGCATAATCCTGGAGCTGACAACACCATTTCAAGCAGGGCTGGACCCTCCAGGGACGTCTAGAAGAGCGCAGAGAGGTGAGGGCGGTGTCGTCGCATGTTTCGAATCTGGAAGCTGCTAAGATGGGGGAAAGCACGACAGTACCACGGGACCACCAGGCGGGGGAGGGAGGAGGCTGTACGCTCCCGTCCCCTCCCCCATCCGCTGATGATTCCCTAGCCCCTCCCAAGACATGAAAGAATTGGAACCAATGCGGGAATTGGAACATGCCAAGGATCCTCTGCAATCTTCTCTGTGGGGGATGGGAGGACACCCACACCGTCCCCTGGGGACTTTGTCGAGGACGGGCATTATAAAGCCCTACGCGGCGGAGCACAGTCTAAGGGAACTTTGGTTTTGGACCTAAATTGGTTGATTCCATTGCTTGCTTGATTGAAATTGATCGGACGAATTTCATCTTAAAAACAAGAGAGCTCTGTTTCATCCAAAGATCACCATGCATCAAAACAGGTTAGGATGACACTCACACACAAAGAAAAAAGCCCTCAGGCCCATTGCCATTGCAGGTGAAGAAGACCGGGTCCATCATTTGGAATTGAGTAGCGTTTGTACCAAGCATAGCGTTTGTACCAAGCATAATCCTGGAGCTGACAACACCATTTCAAGCAGGGCTGGACCCTCCAGGGACATCTAGAAGAGCGCAGAGAGGTGAGGGCGGTGTCGTCGCGTGTTTCGAATCTGGAAGCTGCTAAGATGGGGGAAAGCACGACAGTACCACGGGACCACCAGGCAGGGGAGGGAGGAGGCTGTACGCTCCCGTCCCCTCCCCCATCCGCTGATGATTCCCTAGCCCCTCCCAAGACATGAAAGAATTGGAACCAATGCGGGAATTGGAACATGCCAAGGATCCTCTGCAATCTTCTCTGTGGGGGATGGGAGGACACCCACACCGTCCCCTGGGGACTTTGTCGAGGACGGGCATTATAAAGCCCTACGCGGCGGAGCACAGTCTAAGGGAACTTTGGTTTTGGACCTAAATTGGTTGATTCCATTGCTTGCTTGATTTAAATTGATCGGACGAATTTCATCTTAAAAACAAGAGAGCTCTGTTTCATCCAAAGATCACCATGCATCAAAACAAAACAGGTTAGGATGACACTCATACACAAAGAAAAAAGCCCTCAGGCCCATTGCCATTGCAGGTGAAGAAGACCGGGTCCATCATTTGGAATTGAGTAGCGTTTGTACCAAGCATAGCGTTAGTACCAAGCATAATCCTGGAGCTGACAACACCGTTTCAAGCAGGGCTGGACCCTCCAGGGACGTCTAGAAGAGCGCAGAGAGGTGAGGGCGTTGTCGTCGCGTGTTTCGAATCTGGAAGCTGCTAAGATGGGGGAAAGCACGACAGTACCACGGGACCACCAGGCGGGGGAGGGAGGAGGCTGTACGCTTCCGTCCCCTCCCCCATCCGCTGATGATTCCCTAGCCCCTCCCAAGACATGAAAGAATTGGAACCCCTCTGCAATCTTCTCTGTGGGGGATGGGAGGACACCCACACCGTCCCCTGGGGACTTTGACGAGGACGGGCGTTATAAAGGGGCGAGCGCCCGGTGGGGCTCTTGTGCTTGCCACGGCAGCACATATACTAAAATTGGATCGATACAGAGAAGATTAGCATGGCCCCTGCGAAAGGATGACACGCAAATCCGTGAAGCGCTCCGCTTTTTTGGGGAGTTCCAAAGTCAGTGGGGAATTGGAACGCTGAGACCCAGAAGATTGAGCAGGTCTGGCTCGTCAGGATCCTCTGCAATCTTCTCTGTGGGGGATGGGAGGACACCCACACCGTCCCCTGGGGACTTTGTCGAGGACGGGCATTATAAAGCCCTACGCGGCGGAGCACAGTCTAAGGGAACTTTGGTTTTGGACCTAAATTGGTTGATTCCATTGCTTGCTTGATTGAAATTGATCGGACGAATTTCATCTTAAAAACAAGAGAGCTCTGTTTCATCCAAAGATCACCATGCATCAAAACAAAACAGGTTAGGATAACACTCACACACAAAGAAAAAAGCCCTCAGGCCCATTGCCATTGCAGGTGAAGAAGACCGGGTACATCATTTGGAATTGAGTAGCGTTTGTACCAAGCATAGCGTTTGTACCAAGCATAATCCTGGAGCTGACAACACCATTTCAAGCAGGGCTGGACCCTCCAGGGACGTCTAGAAGAGCGCAGAGAGGTGAGGGCGGTGTTGTCGCGTGTTTCGAATCTGGAAGCTGCTAAGATGGGGGAAAGCACGACAGTACCACGGGACCACCAGGCGGGGGAGGGAGGAGGCTGTACGCTCCCGTCCCCTCCCCCATCCGCTGATGATTCCCTAGCCCCTCCCAAGACATGAAAGAATTGGAACCCCTCTGCAATCTTCTCTGTGGGGGATGGGAGGACACCCACACCGTCCCCTGGGGACTTTGACGAGGACGGGCGTTATAAAGGGGCGAGCGCCCGGTGGGGCTCTTGTGCTTGCCACGGCAGCACATATACTAAAATTGGATCGATACAGAGAAGATTAGCATGGCCCCTGCGAAAGGATGACACGCAAATCCGTGAAGCGCTCCGCT